>NW_028270175.1:87594513-87899513 GCF_037043375.1 Chiloscyllium plagiosum | reverse complement strand
CTACACCAACCTCAGTTCCAGCACTTGGCACCTCGCATTCTTGTCCTTTCCTGTCCATGTACCTGCCCAAATGCTGGTTAAATATCGTTAATATAAATGCTTCAATCACTTCCATTGGCAACTCATTGTCTTTGTGTACCACTCTCTGTGTAAAACAGTTTCCATCAGTTTCCCTTTTATTCTTTCCCCTCTCACCTTAAACTGATTCCCTCTCCTCCTCGATTCCCCAACTCTAGGAAAAAGAAGACTGGGTCATTCACCCTATCCATGTAAGCTTCTATCAGATCCCTCTTCATCTCCTATTCTCTCAAGAAAAAAATCTTCGCTTGTCCAATCTCTCCCTATAATTCATACTGTTGAGTCCTGGCAAAATTTTTGTAAAATCCGTCTGCACATATTCCAAATTAAAAACATCCTTGTGATCGTAATGTGACTAAAACTGAACACAGCACTACAAGTGCAGCCGCACCAACATCCTGTATAACTGCAACAAAACTTCCCAACTGTTCTTCTCCATGTCCTGACCGATGCATGCGACTGTGGCAAAAGCCTTCTTCACTACCATGTCTAACTATAACCTCACTTTCAGAGAATGATGGACCTAAACTCCATGGTCTATCTGCTCAAGTACACTCCTTAGGGTCCTACTAATCACCATGTAACTCCTACCTTGATCTAACGTTGCCAAAATATTCCTCGGCCCACTTCTCCAGTTTGATCAAGGTCCTGCTGCAATTTCTGATATACTTCCTCACGGTCCACGATACCACCTATTTTAGTGTCATCTTCAAGTTTCCGAATTATGCCTTATACATTCGCAAGAATATCATTGATACAGATAACAAACAGCAATGAGCCCAGCAGCGACCCCTGAGGTACTTCATGTGTCACAGGCCTCCAGTGCAAGAGCATCCTTCCATTATTACGCTGTGCTTACTACCATGAAGCCAATTGTGTGTCCAATTTGCCAGCTCCCTCTGGATTCCATGCGATTCTAACCTTCCAGACCAGCCTATCAATGGTCAACTTTTGAAAGACCTCATTGGAAACCATACAAACTACATCTACCGCCCTGCCCTCATTAACATTCCTGGTTATTTCATCAATGAATGCAAACAAATTTGAGAGGCATGATTTTCCACTCACAAAGCCATGCAATTTTTCCAGTCTAAAAACAGCTCTTAATAATAATTATTAAAATTAATAATAACAAACTAATATGTAATAATAAGATGACATTTTCAGTGGAGAATAAATTATCCATTGAATGTCACATTGGAACGTCTATCATGGGTGAAGGGCAGAATAGATTTTGTCCCTGTGTCATTGAACAGAGTTGAAAAAAACAAGGGTGGCATGTGGTTCAGTGGCTAGTACTGCTGCCTGAAAGTGCCATGGATCCGGGTTTGGTTCCAGCTTCGGGTTACTCTCTGTGTGGAGTTTGCACATTCTCACTGTGTCTGTGTGTGTTTCCTCTGGGTGCTCCAATTTCCTTCCACAATCCAAAGAAGTATAGGTCAGGTGAATTTGCCATGCTAAGTTATCCATAGTGTTATGTGCATTCGTCAGGGGTAAATATAGGGTAGGGAAATGGGACTGGGTGGGTTACTGTTTGGAGGGTCGGTGTGGTCTTGTCAGGCCAAATAGCCTGTTTTCATACTGTAGAGAATCTGTCAAAAAACTATTTCTAAACAAACCTTATCTTTCCAATGTATATATATCTCATCCCTCAGAGTCTTCTCAAGTAACCTACCTACCACAGATGTTAGGTTTCCTGGTCTATAGATCCCAGATTTTTCTTTGCTTCCCTTCTTGAATAATGGCACAACATTTGCTAATCTCCAATATTCTGGAACCTAAACTGTAGCTAGCGATGATGCAAAAATATCAACCAGAGGCCCCGTAGTTTCTTCTGTAGCCTCTTGCAGTGTTCTTGGATGCATCTGTTTAGGACCAGGAGATTGATACACCTTCATACATTCTAATGCATTCAACACGGCATCTCCTGTGATATTGACTCACCCCAAGATATCATCACGACCTTTGTTAATCTCCCAAGTCTTCATGTATTTCTCCATGGTAAAGGCAGAGAAGAAATATTCATTGAGAATCTCCCAATTCTCCTATGGTTCTAGACATGCATTTCCACTTTGGGCCTTGAGGGGTCATATTCTCATTTAGCTATTTTTTTTACTTTAATATACTTAAAGAACCTCTTTGGATTCACCCTAATCTTCTCGGCCAAAGCTAACTTGTGCCCCCTTTTCGACCTCCTAATTTCCTTCTTCAGTAAACTACTGTATCCCCTGTACACCTCCAGGTATTCCCTCGATCCCAGCTGCCTGGACCTGAGCCACGCCTTCTTTTTGCCGGTCACAGCCTCAATATCTACTTTTATCCGGTGTTCCCTCTTCCTACCAACCTTGTCTTTTACCCTCACAGGAACATATAGACCTTGAACTGTAGACATTTCACTTTTAAAGGCCTCCCAATTGCAGGAGGTCCCCTTGACTGAAAGCAAACTCCTCCAACCAACCCCTACAAGCTCCTGTCTAATTTCTTCAAGATTCGCCTTGCCCCAAGTTTGAACTTGAACAGGTGGAGCAGTTTTGTCCGTCTCCATAACTATTTAAAAATTAATAGAACTATGGTCACTGGTCCTAGAGTGCTCCCCCACTGTCACCTCAGTCACCTGTCCTGCCCTAGATCTTAGAGTAGGTCAAGTTTCGTCCCTTTCCGAGTTGCACCCTCAACTTACTGCTTGAGGAAACTATTCTGAACACACTTAATAGATACAGCCCAATTCAGGCCTTAATTCTATGTCATTTCAGACTATGTTAGAAAAATTAAAATCTCCTACTAATGCAATCCTATTGCAATCCTAAGTGTCCCCAGTCTGTCTACATATTTGTGATTCCCCAATTCATTGTTTACTATTTGGGGGCCTATAGTACAATCTAAATGCTATCACCATTCCCTTCTTATTTGTTAGATCCCCAGACATATCAACACAGGATGATCCATCAGTTATTTTATCTCTGATTACTGCTGTGATACTCGCCTTAATCAAAAATGAAACTCCCCGTCCCCTCTTTCCACCATCTCTGTCCCGCATAACGTACCTGTACCCTGGTACATTAAGCTGCCAGTGCTGTCCCTCCCTTAGCCATGTATATGTAATGGCTATAATATCACTGTCCCACGTACCGATCCATGCCCTGAGTTCATCGGCCTTACCTGTCAGCCATCTTAAGTTGAACAGTTGCAATTTAATCCAACAGGCATTCCTTGCTCCCTGTCGTTGTTCAGCCTAACCTGTCTCTACACTTTACTATTTCTGATTACTGTATCTCCTTCCAGCCTCGCACTTGCCTCCCTGCTGTTGAGGATCCCACCCCTCCCGAGCCAATCTTGTTGAAACCCTCCCTTGCAGCAGTTGCAGACCTGCCTGCCAGGATATTGGTCCGCTTCCAGTTCAGGTACAACCCGTCCTTCCTGAACACGTCACCTTGCCCCACAAAAGATCCAGTAGTCCAATGATCTCTGCACCAATTCTTTAGCCACCTCTTCATCTGCCATATCCTCCTGTTCTTACCCTCACGAGCATGGAACATTGAAAGTAAACTCGATATTACCACTGTCATCGTCCTCTCTTTTATTTTTTTCCCTCGCTCTCTACAATCACTCTGCAGGATGTCATCACTATTTCTCCATGTGTCACTCTGTCCTTTAAACCAATGTGCACAATGACTTCTGGCTCCTTCCCCCTACTCCCACCTGCGGTGAGAAAGTTCTGCAGCCGCTCTGAGACAGCCTGGACCCTGGCATGTGGGAGGCTACACACCATTCCGGATTCCCATTTGCAGCCACAGAATCTCCTGTCTGTTCCCCTCACTGTCGAGTCGGATAATTACTGCTGTAGTTATTCTGCTTGCACAGCCTTCTGACAATGGGATTTCTTCATGAAACAGTTGAATTTAGCTGAATTGTTCTGCTTCAGGCAATGGGGAGATTCCAATGAATCCTCATCAGGAATCCTCCATTAGTCGGAAAGACGACTGGGCTTTTTTTTCACTCCCACACATTGTTGTGATGAGCAACAGGGAAACAAAAAGGGAGCAATAGACTGCTCCTTCACAGATAGGCTACATGTTTCCATCTCGAAGTTAAATCAATAACGTTATCAGACACCAAACTGTACCATATGAGCTCTCCATGAACATTGTCCGAACTATATGACTCCATCACGTTCTTGACTCCAGGTCAGTGCGTTATTGCAGAATCAATTCATTAACAATAAATGGTCATACTAGTTTTGAAGATGTGTTAATGTGTGCTTGCATAATGTAAAAATAAGCGTTTCATGTCTTTACAATATCTGTGTTAAAATGGATATTCTTAAACATATACAGTAATTGCTGGAAAAGCTCAACCTGTCTGCCAGCATGTAGGAGTTCAATTTTTTCTGTCCAATGACCTTTCCTTTGAAACTGACTTATTCTTAAATTATTTCTCCAGTTTTATTCTCCCACACAAGAAGAACTATCCATCCAGTATTCACCAACTACACTCTCTCAAGATATTATATGGTCAATAAAACATCTCTCATTCTCAGGCTGAATTGTTAATTCTTCATAACGTAATGCTTTCATCCCAAGAATGAAAAAGAGAAACATCTTTGAAATGTTTCGAAAGCAATTTTGCTTTTTTATTCAGTTTAGACAGTTATAACTACACATAATACAACAGATGTAATCTCAGCAATGCCCTGTACTGATGCAGAAAACATCGCTAAGATCATACCCAACACCCCTTGTAGGAAACAGAATCACGACATTTACCTTCCAAATCACTTGCAAAATCTTCAGGTTAATTTGATGTGATTCATGTACTAAGACACACAGATCCCTCTCTAACACTGAGTTCTGTATTCTCCTTGCATTTAAATAAATTTCTGCTGTTTCGTCTTTTCCCCAAAAGAGAAATTTTCCATCACATATATATTGTACTGGTTTTTTCTGCTGAAGGTTTGCTCACAGCCATCCTCTGTCTGTATGCCATTGCTTGTTGCTGTGCGCTCCCCCAGTCTGTGTCCTATTTCAGACGTTCTGCACTCCTACTGTCTGTATCCCATTGCAGAAGCACTACTCGAGCCCCGTCTGTATCTCATTGCCGATGGTCTGCCCTCCCCGTCTGTATCCCATTGCAGACGCTCTGTCCTCCCCCGTCTGTATCCGACTGCAGACAGTCTTCCCTCCACTGTCTGTATCCCATTGCAGATGCTCTACCCTCCCCCGTCTGTATTCCATTGCAGACTCTCTTCCCTTCCCCGTCTGTATCCCATTGCAAACACTCTACCCTTCCACTGCCTGTATCCCATTGCAGATGCTCTGCCCTATCCCAGTCAGTATCCCATTGCAGACACTCTGCCGTGCCCCTGTGTGTATCCCACTGTAGACTCTATGCCTCCCCTGTCTGTATTCGATTGCAGACACACTGCCCTCAGCCGTCTGTAACCCATTGTAGATGCTCTCCCTCCCCCGTCTGTTATCCAACTGCAGATGTGCATCCCTCCCCTGTCTGTATCCCATTGCAGACGCTCTGCCCTCCACCGTCTGTATCCCATTGCAGACGCTCTGCCCTCCACCGTCTGTATCCCATTGCAGACGCTCTGCCCTCTCCCTGTTTGTATCCCATTGCAAACGCTCTGCTCTCCCCTGTCTGTATCCCATTGCAGACGCTCTGCCCTCCCCCTTTCTGTATCCCATTGCACACGCTCTGACCTCCCCTGTCTGTATCCCATTGCAGACGCTCTGCCCTCCCCTGTCTGTATCCCATTGCAGAAGCTCTTCTCTCCCCGTCTGTATCCCATTGCAGTTGATCTGTCCTTCCCCTGTCTGTTTCCCTTTGCAGACGCTCTGCTCTCCCCTTGTCTATATCCCATTGCAGACGCCCTGCCCTCCCCCTGTCTGTATCCCATTGCAGACGCTCTGCCCTCCCCCTGTCTGTATCCCATTGCAGATGCTCTGCCCTCCCCCTGTCTGTATCCCATTGCAGACGCCCTGCCCTCCCCCTGTCTGTATCCCATTGCAGACACTCTGTCTCCATTTGACATCTTGTTGAATGACTATCCTGGAGCATGAGCAAACTATGCTCCATCCCCTTCGTCCGGTTCATTCCAATAGATTGTAATTTGTTGATGATCTCACACAGATCCCTGAAGAATTCCACTCGTTACAGCTTTCCAAACACAAAATGAGTAATGATCTCTGTTCTGCATTTCCTGACAGCTACCCAGGCCGTCCCTGCTTCTGCATAACAGCCTGGGATGGTTATATAGCGTCCTCCTGTGCTGTGTAATTTACTGAGTACTTCATTCTGTTTGGTGCAGCCTGTTTGGTGCAGCCCATTTTGCCGCAGACCCATTTAGGGCAGAACTATTTCAGCGCAGCTCATAATTATTCCTTTTCAGGCTTCGATAAAAGCATTAATCAAAGCAATAAAAATAAAAATAATGTTTAATCCCTTCAGTAATAATGTTAAAAAAGACACTTGAGTAAGTACAACATTGACTCAGAGTTTTCTTTCATAGCTAAAATGATAATTGGCCTTGCATTTATTCACATTGAAAACATTCCTGAAGCTATTGAACATTTGTTTGATGCGGTTCCAGATGAACGGCAGCCGCTGCTGGACTGGTTCGAGGATAACGATGGAGGTAGAAGATTACGCACAGGAAATGGTCGGCGTCCAACGCTTTTTCCAGTTGGAATGTGGAATTTATATGAAAGAACTTCAAACAATGAGGACAAAACAAACAATAATGCAAAACCTGCCCACAGGGACTGACAATGCGAACTTGGAGTGGGACATCCAGTTATTTGGAAATTTATTGACAGTTTACAAAAAGTTCAGAGAGGAAGGGAAATTTACTATGAGCATCCGGTAGCAGGGCACGATATTCCATTGAAATTAAAGAAGCAGATACTAGAATACAAACACTCGTAAGAAGATTTAGTGAGAGAAATGATGTTGAGTATTTACTAGGGATTGCCCATAATTTTGAATGTACGTCGTATTTTAGATTTTTTGTAATGAACTTATTTCATTTATTTATTTATTTTTAACATTTTTTACTGAAGAGAATAAACATTATTTTTATTTTTAGTGGTTTTATTAATGCTTTTAACTAAGCCTGAAAAGTAAGAGAGATGAGATTGGAACTGCCAGCGAGTTTAAATTGAGAATTGCTGTTTACTGAACATTGCTGCTTATTTGGTTGGTGGGACATCGATGTTTCAGAATCTCTACACAACGTGTCCTGGTCCTCTCTGGCTCTTTCCAGGATCCTCCCCACATGTCGAGGTAGAGGGTGAGGGAATGGATATCGGGCACTCTATCTCCCTTTGACTCGACCCTTTATGTCCTATTCCAGTCTGTTTCTCCTGGAATGGGAGAAGAGGAGGGATGGAGTGAGGTTGGGAGTGGGTGTACCTGCTGTTAATGCTGGTATGGAGAAGGGGGAAGGGTGAGGTGTCCGGAGAGAGTCTGACCACGGTGTTGTATCCATGCAGTGGTATTAGTGTGCGGGGCTATTGCGTCAGTGACAGAAAAAGTGGGGCATGGAAGGTGCTGAATTCAATCTCGAGAGTGGTTGTGCTTGAGCCTTATTTGGAGATAGAGTGTGAGCCTTGTTCGGGGGTAGGTGTTATAACAGATATACAGTGAATGTGAGGGAGCAGAAGAATATGGTGACACTTATCCTGGCAAAGTGGGGGGAAAGAATATTGATGCTTGTACTGTATTGCTGACCAATTCTTCAGATCATCTCAGTGACGAGGTGAGTCTCCCTGAACGTCTTGTCCAAGTCTATCGGTAATAACGCCACAGACCCTTTCCCTCACATCCCACAAATCAGTTTGGGTGGATCGAACAAATAGTAAGTTGAAGCAAACATTAGTGTGTAATATATCAAAACCAAATCTGTCACGTAAATACTTTACATCATATGCTCTGGAAATTAGGTATGCAAGAATATGCAAGGGGAAGCAATGACATAGTGATATTATCGCTGGGCTCTTCACCCAGAGCCCGAGGTAATATTTTGGGACATGAATTCAAATCTTGCCATGGTAGATGGTGGAATTTGAATTCAATTTATTTCTGGAATCAAGGGTTTAATGATGATCAGCAATCCATTGTCGATTGTTGGAAAAATTCATCTGGTTCACTGATATCCTTGAGGGAAGGATATTGCTGTCCTTACCTGGTCTAGCCTGGATGTGACTCCAGACTCAAGACAACTCTGCTGACTCTAAACTGCCCTCTGGCATCAGCAATAAATGCTGGTCATCCAGCGACGCCCTTATCCTGTGTCTGCGTGGGTTTCCTCCGGGTGCTCCGGTTTCCTCCCACAGTCCAAAGATGTGCAAGTTAGGTGAATTGGCCATGCTAAATTTCCCGTAGTGTTAGGTAGGGGAGTAAATGTAGGGGTATGGGTGGGTTGCGCTTCGGCGGGGCGGTGTGGACTTGTTGGGCCGAAGGGTCTGTTTCCACACTGTAAATAATCTAATCTAATCTAATCTAATCTAATCTAATCTAATCTAATCTAATCTAATCTAATCTAATCTAATCAATAACAAATAATCGTGGGTGCTGCAGTAATAATGGTTGGTCTCAATTTGCACCGAAACTGCAGTGACTACTAATGCTGTGAAGAATAACTTCCGTAAGTGTGTATTAGGTAGGTTGAACAGTATGTTGTGAACCAAACTAGAGAGCAGGCTATTTCAGATTTGGTGTTGTGTTATCAGCAGGACTAATTAATAACCTTGCTCTGAAGCAGCTTTGGAGGAATAGCGACATCAATAGGCTGCATTTCACACTGCATCTGAATACAATAGCGAATGTTTGAACATTCTGGTTAAACAACATGGAAGCTCGGAGGCTAGAGGGTCAAGCACGCTCCAATGAATTGTGGAAGTATAATATAACATTCAATGGGAGAAGTCAATTGTGAGAGTCATAGAGTCCGACAGCACGGAGAAAGGCCCTTCAGCCCAAATTGGTAAATTCCGAGCAAAATGTCCATTCACATTAACCCAATTTCCCTGCCCTTGCCCGATATCCTTCATATTCTTTCCGATCCGTGTATTTGTCCAAATGCATTTTAAAATTTGTGAATGTACCCGCCTCAACCACTTCTGCTGGCAGCTCATTCCATATGCATACCACCCGGTGTGTAAAAGAAATTGCCCCTCAGGTTCCCTTTTACTCTTTCCCCATGGATCTTAAATTGAGGCCCTCTAGTCCGTGGTTGCTCAATCCTGGAGAAAAAAAAGACTGAGTTCATTCACTCTATCCATGCTTCCCATGATCTTACACACTTCTATCAGATCCCCCTCAATCTCATACACTCTATAGTAAAAACTCCTAGCTTGCCCAACTTTTCACCATAACTCCAATCAAGGTCAGTAGTGGGAGACTGTATATTGAGTCGGAAGATATAGGAGAGGTCTTGAATTAGTACTTTTCTTCAGTAATTACGAATGAGAGGGGCTGTATTGTTGAAGAGGAGAATATGAAACAGACTGGTAAGCTAGAGTCGGTACTTGTTCGGAAGGAAGATGTGTTGGGTATTTTGAAAAACTTGAGGATAGACAAGTCCCCCAGGCCTGACGGGATATAGTCTAGGATGGTGGGGGAAGCAAGAGAGGAAATTGCAGAGCCGTTGGCAATGATCTTTCCGTCTTCAATGTCAACGGGGGTGGCGCCAGGGGACTGGAGAGTGGTGAATGTTGTGCCCCTGTTCAAAAAAGGGAATAGGGATAACCCCGGGAATTACAGGCCAGTTAGTCTTACTTCGGTGGTAGGCAAAGTAATGGAAAGGGTACTGAGGGATAGGATTTATGAGTATCTGGAAAGACACTGCTTGATTAGGGACAGCCAGCACGGATTTGTGAGGGGTAGGTCTTGCCTTACAGGTCTTATTGAATTCTTTGAGGAGGTGACCAACATGTGGATGAGGGTAGAGCAGTGGATGTAATGTACATGGATTTTAGTAAGACATTTGATAAGGTTCCCCATGGTAGGCTTATGTGGAAAGTCAGGAGGCATGGGATAGTGGGAAATTTGGCCAGTTGGATAGAGAACTGGCTAACTGGTCGAAGTCAGAGAGTGAAGGTAGATGGTTAATATTCAGCCTGGAGCCCAGTTACAAGTGAAGTTCCGCAGGGATCAGTTCTGGGTCCTCTGCTGTTTGTAATGTTTATTAATGACTTGGAAGAGGGAGTCGAAGGGTGGGTCAGTAAATTTGCAGATGATACGAAGATTGGTGGAGTCGTGGATAGTGAGGACGGCTGTTGTCGGCTGCAAAGGGACATAGATATGATGCAGAGCTGGGCTGAGAAGTGGCAGATTGAGTTCAACCCTGTCAAGTGTGAGGTTGTCCATTTTGGAAGGACAAATAAGAATGTGGAATACAGGGTTAACGGTAGGGCTCTTAATAAGGTGGAGGAGCAGAGGGATCTTGGGGTCCATGTTCAGTTCTGGTCGCCTCATTTTAGGAAAGATGTGGAAGCTTTAAAGAAGGTGCAGAGAAGATTTACCAGGATGTTGCCTGGAATGGAGAATAGGTCGTACGAGGATAGGTTGAGAGTGATTGGCCTTTTCTTATTAGAACGGCGAAGGATGAGAGGAGACTTGATAGAAGTTTATAAGATGATCAGGGGAATAGGTAGAGTAGACAGTCAGAGACTTTTTCCCCTGGTACAACAGAGTGTTACAAGGGGACATAAATTTAAGTTGAAGGGTGGAAGGTATAGGTGGGATGTTAGGGGTAGGTTCTTTACCCAGAGAGTGGTGGGGGCATGGAATGCGCTGCCTGTGGGAGTGGCAGAGTCAGAATCATTGGTGACCTTGAATCGGCAATTGGATAGGTCCATGGATAGGTGCTTAAGCTCGGACAAATGTTCGGCACAACATCATGGGCCGAAGGGACTGTTCTGTGCCGTATTGTTCTATGTTCTATGTTTTATGTTCTAACTCAGACCATTGAATCCGGGGAACATCCTTGTAAATTTCTTCTGCATTATTTCCAGTATAATAACATCCTTCCCATAGCAAGGTGAACAACACTGAACATAACACTACCAGTATTGCGTCACCAGCATCCTGTATAACTGCAACATAACTCCCTAATTTCGATACTCATTACTCTGACTGATGAAGGCCAGTGTGCCAAATGCCTTTTTCACTGCCCTGTCTACCTGGGTCTCCACTTTCAGAGAACCTTGCACCTGAATTCCAAGGTCCCTTTGTCTCAATACAGTCCTTAAGACCCTGTCATTCACCATGAAACTCTTACCTTGATTTGACTTTCTAAAATGCAAGAACTGAAACTTATCTGTATTAAACTCCATTTGTCATTTCTCGGCCCACTTCCTCACCTGATCAAGGCACTGCTGTAATTTCTGAAATTTCTGATAATCTTCTTCACTGTCCACGATACCGCCTATTTTAGCGTCACCTTGAAACTTATAATCCTGTCTGTACATTCTCATCTAAATCATAGATATGTGTAATATGTAAATATATATATACAATATACATGCCTAAAACAAACAGTAATAGTTCCAGACCGACCCCTGAGGTATTCCACTCATCACAGGCCTTCAGTCCGACAAGCATCCTTCCACTATTACCCTATGTATCCTACCGTCAAGCAAATTTGGATCTGATTTGCCAGCTCCCCCTCAATTCCATATGATCCAAACTTCCAGAGCAGCCTACTATGTAGAACCTTACTGAAGGCCTTACTGAAATCCATATACACTACGTATACCACTATGCCCTTGTCAAAGTTACTGGTCATTTCACCAAAGCACTCTCACAAATTTTTGATCCATGATCCCCCATGCACAAAGTCGTGCTAACTGCTCATAATCACACCCTGCCTTTCCAAATGCATCTTTATCGTCTCTCTCAGAATTTTCTCAGGAATGTTACCTACAAGAGATGTCAATGAATTATCGCCTCAATAACTCAACCCTTTCATCCCAGGAAACCGCCTAATGTACCACCGAGTTACTTGCTGCATCAGCATGCTGACTTTATGTTTCATACACAGGAAGACTCCAATGCCTTTACTGTTCCTTTTCTGGAAGTCCTCTCCATTAAGTAACAGCCTGCCTTTTGATTCTCAGTGTCATCCTCAAACTCGGGTGCATATTGCGCTCAACTCCCTCCTTCAGGCTATCAGCATAGATTGCAAATAACTGATACCCTCCGACTGATATTTGTGGTACCCCAGCAGATATACCTTTATCATAATTATCCATTACTCCTGACTGTCCGATTTATGTGGTAACCAATCATCATCCCATGTTAATCCAGTATCCGACGTCCTGAAGCTTCTGACTTGTGTAAGATCTTTTGTTTTGTAATACCTTGTGGAAAATCTCTGGAAAGCCTCATGACGACCAGATCCCCTTTATCAAATCCGCTTGTTACATTCTCAGGCATCTCCAGAAATACTTTGCATGATTTTACTGGGCAAAGTATAATTTCCCTTTCACAAAACCACACTGACTCTGCGTGAAGCATTTCTAAATGTCCATGCTGGCCAGGTTTTCCAAATTAAGCTCGTTCCATCTGCTTTCATTTGGCCCATATGCCTCTAAATGTTTCCCATTCATATGATTGTCCAAATGAGTTTTCAATGGTTTAGCTGTACATGCATCTACCACTCTTCCTCTGGCAGCTCATTCCATACCCACACCACTCTCTGTATAAAAACGCTACCCTTTCGTCCCTTTCAAATCTACCGTCTTTCACCTTAAACCTATTCCCTCTATGTTTGGATTCTCCTACCCTCTGGAAAAGACCTTGGCTATTCACCCTATCCATACCTCTCATGATTTTATGAGTTTCTATAATATCACCCCTCAACTTCTTACACTCACTCTGATACTAGCTTCAAGAACAAACGTTTAAAGATAAGCACTGCAAATTTGAAGCAATATTAAAAATGACAGGTAACCAACACTCAGCCCAAACGTCATACTGTGATTTGTTTTTCTCCATGTTAGAATAGTAAGGCAGCATTAAATGCTTACTAGTGCCAATAAGAAGTCAAGCACCTGATTTTCTTTGTCTATAGGGGAATGATCACGACAGTGAAAACGTATCTGTGGCCAGATCTATATAATACCACATGGTCAACATTCTCCCTCCTGGCCTCCGTAAGACTTTGTGTGATTGTGTCATCTTTATCTTGCATTCAATAGAGAGAACCCCTTTCCCCCATTCACACCTTAATTTCGACACATTGTACAGAATCTTCTCATTCACCACTGCTAAAAGCCCGTTTATCTTTTGCCACACCCCCTTTTTCCTGCCACCCATCCCCCACTTCAGGCAAGGCATTAAAAGACGATTTTGCAATTGTATTCAGTTTTGAAGAATTGTCACACTGGACTGGAAACGTTAACTCTGTTTCTCTTTCTCTGCAGATGTTGACAGACATGCTGAGTTTCTCCAGAAATGAATAGGCACAGAACAATTTTTCAATTAAACAAATAATTATGGATCCTGGAAATAAAAGTACAAAATCCTTTGTAGAAGGTTCACTGGACCTGAAAGTTTAACTCTGCATTCACTCCAGAAAATTCTGCAACATCTTTAGCAATTTCTTCAGCAAATTCCTGTTTTTGAACAATTTCCAAAGACATATTGCCAAAGATGCCCAAACATCCTGTCCAACATGGAGCGCCGTACACTGGGAAAACTGAACGGTAACGCATGGTGACAAGTTCCTTGACTCTGAAACTGCATAAGGCTGGCATCACTGGTACTGCAGAGCTCTGAATCATGGTCAGGGAGAAAAACAGAAGGAAACACATTCACTTCAAATACAGAAGATGGCATTACTGCAAGGAAAAGATTCAGGTTAGTACCTTAAATGGATATTGTTTATGTAACAATTTGGAGGCGTGACGCCAAGGAAAGACTTCCAGCAGAATGAGAATATGAAAATGGATGTATTTCCGCATCAGAAACCAGAGTTGGTCACTGAATACAGGGCTGATGGGCGAATGGGTCTCGGTGTGAACTGGGGGACAGTCAGTAGAATTGAATTGTAGATATTGCAGCTAAAACTGGGTTATCATCTGATGCTTTAGATTTCAATGACAATCTGTAACTTTTCCCCCAGAATAGTCCATCCGTCTACCATTTCCATCAAGCCGATCCAAGGGCCATTGACGAGTGTGGCTGAACATGGTCCGGTTGGAATCACGTGCACCTAAACCAGATGACAATCTATTAAAGCTACCACACATGACTGGTTACACTACGAACAGCAGGACTGATATCTGATATAGAGATAGAGATGATCCCAAGACTAACAAATCAGATCTAAGCTCAGTCGCCCTGTCAAATCCATGCATAAAAGTCGATGGACCATTATACAACTTATTGGAGAAGAGGACTCTACAAATATCCCCATCCTAAATAATGGAACAGCCCTGTACATCCATGTAAAAGATGCAGTATCTGCACCCTCCTCAGCCAGAAGTGTTGAGTCGATTACCCACCTCACCCTCACTATGATACCCACAGAATAACAGATGCCCGTCTTCAACCAATTCAATTCACTGCACATGACATGAAGCAACAGCTGGACACTGTACATACGACAAAGGCAATTGGCCCTGAAATCATTTCTGCAATAGGATGAAAGACTTTTGCTACACAACAAGTCGAGTACCTGAGGAAGCTGTTTCATTCCAGCTCCAACTCTGACATACCAGGATAATTCTCTGGCAACTGGTGCAAGTTAAAAACAATTAATAGAATATCGAGATCTAATATCTGGTGTCAGTAATAGTGATAATATGTTCAATGCTGAAAATGTGTTGCTGGAAAAGCGCAGAGGTCAGGCAGCATTCAAGGAACAGGAGAATCGACGTTTCAGTAAGCCCTTCCTCAGGAATCCTCAGGAAGCCTGAGGAAGGGCTTATGCCCGAAACGTCGATTCTCCTGCTCCTTGGATGCTGCCTGACCTGCTGCGCTTTTCCAGCAACACATTTTCAGCTCTGATCTCCAGCATCTGCAGTCCTTACTTTCTCCTCGAAGATAATATGTTCAATGTCGATTATAGACATCGATCTACTTCCCCAGTGTACTTTCAGGAATTGAATCTCCCATGCCTTCCTGGTCTGGCCTAAAAGTGAATCCAGACACACAGAAGTGTGATACACTCTTCAATGGTCTCTGAAACGGCCAAGCAAGACACTCAATCGTATCAAACTGCTCCGAGGTCTTAAAGGATAAACCCAGAGAAAGCACCCGGCACCAACCTCATTATCAGAAAAGGGAATGGGAAACACATTTCTGTCGACCATGCAGAGACCTCCTTCCTAACAGCTGAGAGCTTGTGACAACATTTACAGAGCTTTCCCACACACTGCACAGAAGCATCGGGAAAGGAATAGTCATGCAACTCATTGAGCTTTCTCTGTTCTCGTTAATGGCCGAACATCTCCTCAACGCAGTTTTCCCCATACAATATTCATATCCCTTAAAATGTTTAAACATTGCGAAACATAAAATGAGAACTGCTGTCGTCCATTCCGCCTATCAGTTTAGCGCCTCCATTCTATGTATAGGCAGTTCACGAATAACCCATGTTGATTAAATACAATTCGGCTGCAATGCAATTCATGAACCTTTTTCTATAAAGTGAACGGGCGTTCACTGTGACGCGATTCCTTGGCGGGCACCAGCTGAACAGCAAATCCTGCCTCAGAATCCCTCTCTCTACAAAAGGTACAATCAATGTGTTCAGCAAAAACAGGAATGCAATCGGCTCTGCAGGCCTTGAAACTGAGCCTGAAACTGGGAATTGTCGTCTATATTTCAAAAGAACTTTATTTCAAACTGTGGGGAGAATCTTGGAGAGAACTGGAATTCGGCATCGGCATCACGTGGTCAGTCAGCCCCCGCGCGCTTTCTGGTGAAGATTTTGGTGAAAGGTACGGTGCTCCAGTGAGTGACTGAAGTGTGAAAGCGTGACATTTACAGCACTGTTCCATTACAGCATGTAATTTAAAGATTTATTTAGACTGTCCTATTGTGTGTTAGACCAAATTTAATTTTTGATTTTTACTGATATTTTTGGGGGTGCGCCACTTACCCTCTTTTTTCCATAGTCCCCATTTTTAATATTGCACGCTTTTATACAACACAGTGTTACACAGGAACACAGTTATTGCATTATTGGAGAACAACCTGGAATGATAGCTGATTTTCTATCTTCACACCATACTCCTGCTCTCTCCCTATCCCTTTAGTTTCCAGAAATCCTTATTTATATTCAGCCCCTTGACTACCATAGCCTGATCTGGGACAGAGTACCCCTGGTTTGCCAGTCTCTGAGTGCAGGCATTTATTCTCATCTCAATGCAAAGTGGCCTGTCTGTACCTAATATTGTGGCCCCTTGTTTTATACGTCCCAGCCTGGGGAATTACCATCCCTGCTTCTAATCTCTCTCACCCTGTCAGAGAGTTATATATTTCACTGTGATTTTCACTCATTTTTCCTAAAGCCCATGGAATATAGGTCCGGTTGCGCCAAACTCTGCTCCCACAACAAGTCTTTCATCCCAGAGATCAGTCTGGTCATCGTTTGCTGCTCTCCCTCAAGGTCAGGTTTGTCATCTATTAGGAAAAGAGACCAAAACTGCACTCAATACTGCACAATTTTCGAGATGGGGTCTCACCAAGGCCCTGTAGAGCTGCAGTAAGATACATTTACTCCTGTACTCAAATCCCCCTGAAATGAAGGCGAATACAGCATTTATCTTCCTTCCTGATTTCTACTCCTGCAATATTGCTTTCAGTGACTGGTGTACAGGGAGATCCAGATTCCTTTCAAAGTTACAGTTCCCCACTTGCTGAGCCTATATACAATTGTCAGCGTGCCAATGCCATTCCCAGTACTGACTTCTGGCTTCAGAACTCACTGCCCTACTTGGACTCTGAGGACTACGCAGAAATAAACAAAAATGAAGCTTAAGTTCATTTATAGTGCAACATTTTTCAAACACTCATTTCTCAAATTATAGGCTTCCATTCCATTGTTCCCATCAAAGTACACAACATCTCATCTCTCCCATTGCTCTCCATCTGCCACGTATTTGCCCAGTCACTCCACTTGTCTCAATCACCTTGGAACCTTTTTACATCCTCCTCATCCACTCACAAGCTGACATCGTTTCGTGCTGTCAGCAGACTTGGGAATATTGCATTTGTGCCCATCACCCAAAGATATGATGTGTATTGGGAATAGCTGGAGCTCAAGCCACGATATGCACCCAGCCTTCCATTTAAAAAAATAAAACATTGTTTTATTCCTACTCACTGTTTCCTGCCAGCTGTGCCGTTCTAAATCTATGATCATACATTAGCCCGAGTCCAATAGGATTCGAATTTGCACAATAGGCTTCGGGCTTTATCAAAAATCTTTCTGATAATCCACTTGCACGGCATTGATACCTTCTACATAATTTTGCTAAAAGCCACTTTCTCAAATTTGATTCGCATGTCATGAATCTCTGTTAACTTGGTCTATGCCCATTAATTTCAGTCCAATACTTTCTCTGAACTGTTTAGTTCCTAATTTAATTCCATTCCTTCAGAAACCCATCAATTCCTACCTTAAGCTACTCAATGATTGACCTTTCACTGCCATACAATCACAGAAGCAAAGTCTCTGTACTGCTAGAAATACAGCACGGTCTACATTAGGCCCACTTTCTGAAACAAGACGGTAGCTGTGAATCTTAAAGCATTTTAGATTAGATTAGATTACATTACATTACAGTGTGGAAACAGGCCCTTCGGCCCAACAAGTCCACACCGACCCGCCGAAGCGCAACCCACCCATACCCCTACATTTACCCCTTACCTAACACTACGGGCAATTTAGCATGGCCAATTCACCTTACCTGCACATCTCTTGTATGGTGAGGCGATAATTCATTGGGGTTTAAATGAATGAGGAGTAATACTGCTGAAACATACAAGACACAGAAGGGGTTGGAGAAGGTAGGTGTTTCCATTCTTGGGCAAAATGTTGAACTCGAGGATATAGATAGCGAATAAGGAACATCGATTTCAACCTGAGATGCAGAATAATGTCTTCTCTCCGAAGGTATTGAAAGTCTGGAATTCCCTGATCCAGAGAGGTGTGGAGGGATTCAAGGAGTCGGCAAGAGAGCGGAGTTGAGCCCTGGAATAGATCAGCCATGTTCTTATTAAATGCCAGGGTTAGCTGGAGGGGCCGATTATTAACCTATTCCTGATCCTATATATTAATTTCACATGCTATGCTTTCGAAAAGTAACGGGTTATTTTGCTGGAAATCGTGTTGTACAATGTTGCATTCAGGGAGAGCAGAGGATTTGTTGTTTTAACCCTGGGTGGGGTAAGTGGCTGTATTCCCAGAGGGATCTCGGTCTGCGACATGACCCACATCTGGAGCAGAAGTTACAGACAGGGGAAGCCTGGAAACAGGGATTGGGGGATGGGGGTGGGGGTGGTGGTCACTTCCTGATCCACCTTGGATTTTCCAAGTACATTTCCAAAACTACAACTAACCATCGGAACATCAGAACATAGGGCTGAGGGACACTTTCACATTCGGCCCTTTCACATTTCTCCACCAGTAAATAAGGTCCTGGCTCATCTCATTGTGATCCCAGCTGCACTTTTCTTTCCACGCACTCTATTCCTCCATTCCTCCACTGCTGACACCAAATTTCAAATGTAACCAGGTTGGTGATATGGCCGATGATAAAGTTCTCAGACTGAGTCAGGATCAGTGACAGGAACAGGTCAGGCAGATTTCTTTAGTCAGCCACAAGTAACTAATAGAACTAATGGATGCACATGGTGGATCTGTGGTTAGCACTGCTACCTCCCGTTACCAAGTAGCTGCTTTCAGTTCCAACCTCGGGCAACCATCTGTGTGGATTTTGAACATTCTCCCCATGTCTGTGTGGATTTCCTCCCAGTGTTCTAGTTTCCTCCCATAGTTCAAAGATATGCAGCTTAGAGCGGATTGGCCGTGTTAAATTGCCCATCGTGCCCAGGGATGTGTAGGTTAGATAAGGTAGTCATGGGAAATGTAGGGTTACATGGAAAGAGTAGGGGAGCAGGTCCGGGGGGTGGGGGGTGTGTGTGGGGGTGATACTGTTCCGAGGGTCAATGTGGACTTGATGGACGGAATGTCCTGCTTCCACACTGTAGAGATTCTATAAAAACAACAAGAAGTTTGGACTATACAAACACCCAGTGGGTATCTATCTGATCACTCTCCTCTATCTGATCACTCAGATTTGTATGTTTCAATAAGATCACCTCTCATTCCAAGAGTAACCTGTTAAAGCCTTCATAATATAAGATCCACATCCTTGGAATACATGAAGTGAAACATCTCCGAACTGCTTGCAATTTAATTATATCCTTTCTCAGGTAAGAACACAAAAATAATCTCACACACAGATCAGGTTAATTTTTGTTTTCATAATGGTGAGAGTATTTGGAACTCTCTTCCCTGCAGAGCATTGGAGGCAGAGATATTGAATATGTTTGAGGTACAGACAGAAGGTTCATAAATAATAATGGATTCAAGGATTATCGGGGCATGGCAGGAATGTGCAGTGTTGGGGAAATGCTGACAGTGGTACAAAATAATACTGCTCCAGAACATCCAGGAATATAATGCAAAATGAAATGATAAAATCGATAAAATGTTAAGGGAAAATCCAAGATGGTGGCGATCTGGAAGGTCTGCTTTGTTGTGCTCTGAATCACAGCACGGGCAAAGTGGTTCCCTAACCCACTCCTTCCCAGCCATTTATTTAAACTGCTTACTTTTCGAAAGTTTTGAGAGGTGGCAGTTGCAGTAGTCTTAGTTTGTGTAGTTTTTAAGGTCTATGAGACCTTGTTAATTAATGATCAGTAATTCAAGTTCTTCCTCTCTCCAGCTACAGTGTGTCCTGGATAATGATGTGCTTAAATGGTGTACCTGGAACATTAGGGAAGCCATTGGCCAGAAAAGAGGAAAGAAAAACTTTCTAGTCTTAAAAACAGAAGGTGAATGTTGTCCTATTGTAGGAGATGCACCTTGATGACAAGGAACATTTGACAGTACAGCAGGTCGGGTTTGAACGGGTTTATTTCTCATCTTTTAATACTACGAGTAGGGGAGAAGCCATAATGGATAAACAAAATCTTTCATTTAATCTACTAGATTGTATTTGACACTCAGGGGAGGCTCATAATCCCCAAAGCCTTGAACAATGGTAAATAATACAGTATTTTGAATGTTTATTGCACCCTCCTCCCCCCGGCGCACCCTCTTAAAATCCTGGTCGATGCATTTTCCCAATTCAGTTATCTTGCATCATGGCACATTAAAATTTCAACTGTCTTATGGACCCTATGGTGGACAGAATGTCCAAAGTTGCCCCAATACCCTCGTTATAATGCAAGCAATTAGTGGATTGGTGTGCAGAACTCGAGCATGGATGTCTGGAGGGAGATCCACATCACAAGTCGGGATTTTATTTTCCTCTTTAACTCGCAGAAATTCCACACGACGGTTGATATCTTCCCCATCCCTGCAACAATCTTACATTCGGTGGCATTTTGTACAATTGGGAATATTACCATTTCTGATCATGAAGCAGTATTCTTATTGATTAAGATTAAAGGCAATATAACCGATTCGAGACACTAGTGAAGGTATCCCTTTATTCTGAAGACTAGTGAGTTCATTGAGTATTTAGATTAGATTAGATTACTTACAGTGTAGAAACAGGCCCTTCGGGCCAACAGGTCCACAGCGACCCGCCGAAGCGCAACCCACCAAGACCCATTCCCCGACATTTACCCCTTCAGCTAACACTATGGGCAATTTAGCATGGCCAATTCACCTAACCTGCACATTTTTGGATTGTGGGAGGAAACCCACACAAACGCGGGAGAATGTGTAAACTCCACACAGTCAGTCACCTGAGGCGGGAATTGAACTCAGGCCCCTGGCGCTGTGAGGCAGCAGTGCTGACCATTGTGCCACTGTGCCGACCACTGCAATGAATCCAATCTTTCTTAGCCATTAATTCAGATTTAACCAGTAATCCATCTATTCTATGGGAAGTTGCTAAGGCTTATGCCAAGGGAATAATTATTCCTTAGGACGCAGGAAGGGGGAGCAGGAACGTTGGTTTGAGGCACAGCTGAGGGCAGCCGAGAGGTCATACTGTGATTGACCCTCAATGGCTAAGCTGCAGAGGATCACAATACTTCGGTCTACTGTGAATTCCACGCTCACACAGACAGCCAAGAAGGAACTTACTTTTGCAAAACAAAGGTTGTTTGAACATGGTGATAAGCCAGGCAGTTATTTCGTCTATCTTGCCAGGAAAACGAGTGTCCCCTCAAGCCATTACCTCAATTAGGGAAGGTACTGGGATCCTTACCTTCGATTCAAAAAATATTAATGCAGCCTGTTCGAGATTTTTCACCGAATTATTTCAGCATGAAGATTTTGAGGGTAGATGGATTAAGATGGAGTCATTTTTCAAGAACCTGGAGTAACCCCTGAATACGTGTTGTGTCTAAATGCACCATTGTCAGCACAGGAGTGTGTGAAGCAGCTTCAGAATGTAAAGGCGTACTTTACTGACGGATTTCCTAGTGAATTTTATAAATACTTTATAAACCTATTGTCAGGTCTGATGTTTAACATGTTCTGTCACTCATACAGTCACGAACCCCTCCCTCCATCCTTTCGAGAGGCTCATGTCTGTCTGATGCTGAAGAAAGGAAGACCCTGGAGGATTGTGCTTCTTACACACCAATCTCACTTTTAAATGTTGGTCTCAAAATCCTGTCTGAGACCCGTGCATTAAGGCTGGAATCTTTGCTGCCTTCCGTTACCAAAGAGGACCAAACAGGCTTTATAAAGGGCCGCAGATTTCCGACAATGTTAAGAGGTTACTCAATAAGATCCAAGAGTGTCAACAACAATCTGCCCAGGGTTTATTGATCCCTTTAGATGAGAGAAGACATTTGATTGGGTTGAGTGGCCCGATCTCTTCTGTACATTAGATAGGTTTGGTCGACGCAAAGTTTTTATCCAGTGGGTGAGGGTCCTTTACCGTGATCCTCTGGCTGTGGTGCTCACTAATGGTGTGGCCAACCAGTAATATTAATATTTCTCCAGGCAGCCGCAAAGGTTGACACCTTTCACCATTGTTGTTTACGTTGGGGATTGAGCCACTGACGGAGGCGATCCGTAGCGATGCCAACAATCTGCCCCAGAGGTGGGATAGAAGTCACGTAAGATTACATTGTATCCAGATAAGGGTTTTATGTTTTTGTCAAATCCCGCAATTTCGGTCGTTCATGTGTTGCAATGCATGAATTCGCTTGTTGCCTTTCCGAACAATAAGAATAATTTTACAAAGTTGGAGGCCATGCCTATGGGACGTCTTAGGGAAATACCTTATACTGAGGGCAAATCTTGGTTTCCTTTTAAGTGGTCATGGCGGTGGTTTCCCTATTTCAGTATATTCATTACATATGTCTTTGATCATTTCTTTAATGTGAACTATGCCCATTTGTTTGACAAATTCAACAAGACCTTCAAAGATGGGAGCCATTTCCAATATCCTGGCTAGGTCGGATAGCTGTTATTAAAATGAATGTCCTTCCTCATTTCCTACACCCCGTTCGAATGCCTTCTTTGATGTTTCCCGACAGATATTTCGGAAACATAATGGCTGGTTTAGTTCTTTTATTTGGCACCATAAGCGATTCTTTATCGAGCTAACAAAATTGCAACTGCCCCACAGATTGTGGGGAGTGGATCTCCCCGATTAAAAGCAAGCAATTATTATTTTTTTCATCGTATGTTAGTGCTTGGGCCGCTGAGATCCCGGCATCAATATGGCTAGACATGGAGCCCTCTCAGCCAAAGTGAACCCTTATGTTCTTCGATAAAATGACATTTATGGAATATTGTCATAAACTAATGATTATTAATACTGTCAAAACTTGAATGACAAGGCGTCAGATCGAGGGCAATACAGCCATTACCATGTTTCTTACCCCTATAATTGGTATATTTGGTTGTCAACCGGCGATAATGGATTCCAGGTTTAAACTGTGGGCAGCCATGGGGGTACTTTGCTTGGGTGATTTAGAATTGGTAGAATCCCTACAGTGTAAAAACAGGTCGCTGGGCTCAGCAAGTCCACTTCGACCCTCTGAAGAGTAACCCACCCAGACCCATTCCCCTACCTTCCTATATTTACCCTGACTAATGCCCCAACTTACAGATCGCGGAACACTATGAGCGATTTAGCAATGGCCAAGTCATCTAACCTGCACATGTTTGTGACTGTGGGAGGAAACCTAAGCAGACACAGTTGAGAATATACTAACGCCACACAGCCAGTCACCCAAGGCTGGAACCAAACCCTTGACCCTGGTGCTGTGAGTCAGCAGTGCAAACCACTTGAGGGAGAAATAATGATATCATTTGATCATTTAACTCGTAAGTATGGACGACCCAGTAAAGACTTATTCTGTTTTTTTTTACCAGATTAGAGATTTGATTAAAAAACACAATTTTAACAGACACTTATAGATCCAATACAGAGAAGCAGGTGATTATTGTAAAGAATACACTCTCTGTCAGTACCCTTTACCATTTGGTGGCGAGTGTCCCCTCAGAGAAGACTGTGCAGCTTCGTAACGTCTGTACGAGAGGGTTGGGGGTTTAGATCTTTTCGGAGACATGGGAGGATATTTGTGAAAATGCTCGAAGGATTTTGATCTGTAATAGAATCCATTCCATACAGTTGTAAATTCCTCATAGTTCTATCTGTCCCCAGATTTTCTCTCACAATTCAATGTGGGATTATCTTCAATATGTCCTAAATGCAGAATGACTGCAGGCACTCTTACTCATTGCATGTGGTCCTGCTGCAGGCTTCGTATATATTGGAGCACTGTGTTCGGTGTGGTAGAGTGGGTCTTGGGGACCGAATTGGAGATGGACCCGGTTTCTCTTTTCCTGTGCCTTCCCAGAGTATCTTACACAGATGCAAATGCGAAAAAAATATATCCTTACTGTGCGAGGAAAAATATTCTGTTGTGTTGGATGTCTGAAATCTCTCCTGGTCTGTTGGGTTTTTGTGAGCTCACCATGGAGAATATCCCTTTGGATATTCTCACCAGCATGCTGCACCAAAAAACAGAGATTAACCTAAGTTATAGTGTCATAGAGATTGACAGCATGGAAACAGACCATTCGGTCCAACCCATCCATGCCGACCACATATCCCAAATCAATCTTGTCCCACCTGCCAGCACCCGGTCCATAACCCTCCAAACCCTT
This sequence comes from Chiloscyllium plagiosum, assembly GCF_037043375.1. Classification (NCBI taxonomy): domain Eukaryota; kingdom Metazoa; phylum Chordata; class Chondrichthyes; order Orectolobiformes; family Hemiscylliidae; genus Chiloscyllium; species Chiloscyllium plagiosum. Next base: position 87,875,038 of record NW_028270175.1, on the reverse strand, counting down.
CTTATTCATTTACCTATCCAAATGTCTCTTAAATGTTGCACTTGTATCAGACTCCCCGAGATCACCTGGCAGTTCATTCCATACATGTACCACTCTCTGTTTGAAATAGTTGCCCCGTCGTCCTCTATTACATCGTTCCCTTCTCACCCTTAACCTATACCCTCTCGTTCTGGACTCCCCGGCCACAGGGAAACGACTATACTTATCTACCCTATACACGCCCCTCATAATTGTGTAAACCTCTATAATGTCAGCCCTCAAACCTCCGACGCTCCAGGGAAAACAGTCCCAGTCTGTTCAGCTTCTCTCTATAGCTCAAATCCTCCAACCCTGGCAACATTCTTGAAATCTTTTCTGAACCCTTTCAAGTTTTGCAACATCTTTCCGATAGGAAGGAGACCAGAATTGCACGCAATATTCCAACAGTGTCCTAACCAGTGTCCTGTACAGCCGCAACATGATCTTCCAACTCCTGTACTCAATACTCTGAACAATAAAGGAAAACATACCAAACGCCTTCTTCACTATCCTATCCATATACGACTCCACTTTCAAGGAGCTATGAACATGCACTCCAAGGTCTCTTTGTTCAGGAACACTCCCTGCAACCTTACCATTAAATGTAGAAGTCCTGCTAAGATTTTCTTTCTCAAAATGCAGCACCTCTCATTTATCTGAATTAAACTCCAACTGCCACTTCTCAACCCACTGGTCTTTTGACAAATCTTCGCTCTCCACTACACCTCCAATTTTCGTGTCATCTGCAAACTTACTAACTGTACCTCTTATGCTCGCATCCAAATTATTTACGTCAATAACAAAAATAAATGAATCCAGCACCGATCCTTGTGGCACTGCACTGGTCACAAGCCTCCGATCTGAAAAACAACCCTCCACCACCACCCTCTGTCTTCGACCTTTGAGCCAGTTCTTTATCCAAATGGCTCGTGCTCCCTGTATTCCATGAGATCTAACCATGCCATTCAGTCTCCCATGGGGAACCTTATCAAAGCCCTGACTGAAGTCCATATAGATCACATCTACCCCTCTGCCCTCATCAGTCCTCTTTGTTACTTCCTCAAAAAACTCAATCAAGTTTGTGAGACATGATTTCTCACGCACAAAGCCATGGTGACTATCCATAATCAGTCTTTGCCTTTCAAAATATATGGACATCCTGCCCCTCAGGATTCCCTCCAACAACTTGCCCACCACCAACGTCAGGCTCACTGGTCTATAGTTCACTGGCTTGTCCTTAACACCCTTCTTAAACAGTGGCACCACGTTTGCCAACCTCCAGTCTTCTATTACCTCAACTGTGACTATCTATATTACAATTATCTCAGCAAGCGTCCCAGCAAGCACTTCTCTAGCTTCCTACAGAGTTCGAGGGTACACCTGATCAGGTCCTGGGGATTTATCCACCTTTACCAGTTTCAAGACATCTAGCACTTCCTCCTCTGCATATGGACATTTTGCAAGGTGTCACCATCAATTTCCCTACATTTTATATCTTCCATATTCTTTTCGACAGTAAGTACTGATGCACAAATCTCGTTTAGTATCTCCCGCATACTTCCTGTGCTAGGAAAAATATTCTGTTGTGTTGGATGCCTGAAAACCCCCCGGGTCTGTTAGGTCGTTGTAAGCTCGTCATGGAGAATATACCTTTGGACTTTCTCACCAGTATGGTGCACCGAAAAGCAGAGATTTATATAAGATATGGCAACCCTTTTTGGATTACCGCGATACAGGCGTATCTGCCACTCTAAAAAGGGCATTTATACAGTCATGACGATATTGTCTAATGAATCAAATATGAAGAATTATGAACGTATGAATGTGTATCAGTTAATGCTCTCGAAGAACGAGAGCTATCATTTTGTTATGCTGAGCCGTATTATTTATTTATTATTTATTGTTTATTTTTGTTTATCTTCTGTCCCTTTCGAGACCTGAACGTATTTTGTATATACATGCACATGTGTGTAATTTTGTTCAGTTATTTGAATTGTTTTGTTAATGGTTTAATACAATAATAAAAATATATTTTTAATAAAACATTTTGTTAAAAAATTAAAATGCTAACATTGATAGATTAGAGTCCCAAATAACTCTCATTGGAGAGACCACTCATGGTGGTTTACGTTGAAGGTCACCACACGGGTGATGGAGTGAGGTTAAGAGAGCATTCCTTTCATGGTAACCTCTGTCAGTGGATGGAATTGAACCTGTGCTGGTGGACTCCCTCAGCATCACAAACCAACCATCCAGCCAACTGAGTGGGAGACTGTGTAACTGTTACACCCAGAATCAGTCACAGACAAAGGGCATGAGTAACTTTCATGACAAGGAAAAAGGTATATTTGAGACAAAAACGTTATCTGCTAGCGATTTCATTTTATAATGAGACAAGTGTTTAGAAGGTGTCTTTCGCTGAATACAATAAGGTGAGACAAGTGAAATAACCGGAATGTCTAATTGCGATTGGATATCGATAACCATAAAATAAGTGCAATTTTTTGATTGGTCTGTGGAAAGCATGCTGACTGTTGCATGAATTTATAATGCAGATGAAATATATTATAAGGAAAGTCCGTCCCCATGGGAAATGCCTTGTGAACACAGGCTGGAAGAAACCCGGGGAATAAAGTGTCTGAGAATCGTCTGCTCGGTAACAGGAACCTGGGGGTTGAATGACTGAAAGTTCCCATAACATGTCGCTGAGAAAACCATCGGATCACCCCCAAACGTATTGAATGTTAGAGCATGCTTGAAGCACTGAATGGCCTCATGATGGATTTTAATTGTGTGCGATTTGAAAAGCGTACATCCCTACTCCATCCTCTTATGTGTTACATACTTGGGCACTGCCGCTATACTGAAACTGGGAATAAGTTGGAACATTATCTGGAACATTCCATAATTGGCATCCTCCAGAATTTTTATAACTGTGTGTGTGTGTGTGTGTGTGTTGGGGGAGGGGGGAGGGCATTAGAAATGCAAGAGAGAAACAGAACTAAGGTGCTGCATGCAGTAGTGAGAGTGGTAGAGCATGAGCGTTGTTAGGGGGTCGGTGCTATTACAGATATACAGTGAGTGTGAGGGAGCAAAGAGAATACGGTGACAGAGCGGGGAAGGTTATTGATGCTTGTCCTGTTTTGCTGGGCATTTCTTCAGACCGCAGATACTGCACTGAAGTGGGTTCTGAGATCAGACCAGGCTCGGTGGGTCTGGTGTTGTGATCCCTCTGGGAAGAGAATGGTCCCCTCTGTACTAGCCCATCCACGAGGACCTCTGTGCCCCTGTCGACAAACTATCATGTAATTTCCCCTTAGCTGCCACGCTCGGGGTAAACTATGCAGGGCAGCTCCAAACTGAGAAAGCTCAACCGTGTGCCCATTGGCCTTTTAAAGATGGCCCCAGTGTCAGGGACCACGGAATATCCAGGGGCATCCGGGCGATGGTGAGTATCTTCAGTCATGATGGGTGGAAGAATCGGGCAGGCATTGTATGAGACGGACACCATGGAGTGGGGTGGGTAGTTAATGAGACGAGTTTGGTAAGATAGCAACAGGAAATGAGCACGGCCTCGTGCAGATAATCCCTCTGTCACACTCAATGAAAATGTCACTGAGACAGTTCTTTGTTGGATTCAGCCCAGTGAGGTGAAGATTCTGCTGTCCTCACTCCAAGTTACGAAGTTGCAGAACAAATGCTCATCCAAAATTCTCCATCGCCTGAACTCACAGCAATATCCCTTTCACTCATAATTCTTCATAATATTGACCCATATTGCATGATACTATCGAAATGTCTTCATTTCAGCATTCTGCAACCTGTAAACATATCCTTCCATGACATATTTACTCAGTCTCCCCCCCCCCCCCCACACCCTGTCTCCACCCCAAAACACACTCATTTACAGGCACGAGGCCGCCAGTATGACTGGCCATTTAGCCCAGCTGGTCCATGCCAACCAAAATGTTCATCCACACTCACCCCATTTCTCTGCCTTTGCTCTGTAACCATCTAAACCTTTCCTATCTGTGTATTTGTCCAAATGCCTTTTCAATGTTGTTATTGTACCCACCTCAATCACTTCCACTTGCAGTTCAGTCCATATGCGTACCACACTCAGTGTAAAAAAGTAGCCTCTCAGGTTCCTTTTCAGATTTTTCTTTACTATCCAAACTTTAATGGATGTCCTCTAATCCTCGATTCTCCAACCTAAGGAAAACATTTGAAGTATTCATCCCATGCACGTCGCTCATGATTTTATAAGAGCTACACTTCGATAAGAACCCTCTCAGGTTCCTACGTTGTAAAGAAATAAGTTCTAACCTGTCCAACCTCTGCCTTTAACTTAGAGCCTTTAGCCCAGGAAACATCTTTGTACATTTCTTCTACACTCTTTCTCGTTCAAAAATGTCCTTTCCAAAGAAAGGTGAACAAAACTGAGCACAATACTCCAACTGCAGCCTTACCAACATCCTGTACAACTGCAACATAACGTCCCAACTTCTATACTGAATGTGCTGATGTAGGCCAGTGTGCCAACAGCCTTATTCACTGTCCTGTGTATCTGGGACTCAAATTTCAGATAACCGTGCACCTGATCTCCAACGTCCTTTTTTCTACTACACTCCTTAAGACCCTCTCATTCATCATTCAACTCCTACCTGGATTTGGTATTCCAAAATGCAAGACGTCACACTCATCTATATTAAACGCCATCAGCCCACTTCCCCAGCTGACCAAGGTACTGCTGCAATTTCTGATAACGTTCCTCACTATAAATGATGCCTCCTAATTGAGAGTCATCTGCAAACTTACTAAACTTGCGTGGTGCACTCTGGTCCAAATCATAGATAACAAACAGCAATGGGCCCAGGAACGACCACTGAGGCACTCCACTAGTCACAGGCCTCCAGTCCGACAAGCATACCTCCACCATAGTTATTTTCTTCATAACGTCAAGCCAATTGTGTCGCCAATTTGCCAGTTTACATTGGAGTCCATGCGATCTAACCTTCCAGAGCGGCCTATCATGTGGAACCTGATCAAAGGCCTTACTGAAATCCATTTAGACTATGTCCACCACCCTGCCCTCTTCAACCTCCCCGGTCACTTCCTCAAAACCTCTGACAAAATTTGTAAGGCATGATCTGTCACGCACAAAGCTATGCTGACTGCTCCAAGTCAAACTCTGTCTTTCCAAATGCATGCATATCTTATATCTCCGAACCTTCTCAAGTGGTTTCCGAAATAGATGTGAATCTTACTGGTCTATATTTCCCAGGGTTTTCTTTGCAGCCCTTCATGAATAAGGGCACATTTGTTACCGCCCAGTCTTCCGGGTCCTTGGCCCCTGAACTGTCTTCTCTCGCCTCTTGCAGTGCTCTTGGATATATCTCTCAGGACCAAGAGATTTATCTGACTTTTTGCATTCTAATATGTCCATCAGTACCTCTACTGTGATATGGACTGTCCCAGGATATCGCACCTAACCTCCCAAAGGTCACAGGTCTTCATGTCTTTCTTCATGGTAAACACAGAGGGAAAATTGATGACCTCACCCATCTCTTGAGGTTTTACACATGCGTGTCCATTTTGGATTTTAAGACGTCCTATTCTCTCTCTGGTTGTTCTTTTTCTTTCTTATACTGAATTTGGATTCACACTAATCTGCTCAGCCAAGGCTATCTCATACTCCCTTTTCGCCTTCCTGATTTACTTCTTCAGTAAACTCTGCTATCCCCTGTATGCCTCCAGGGATTCCCTTGGTCCCAGCTGCCTGTACCTGAGCCACGCCTCATTTTTGTTCTGGTCAGAGCCTCAGTTTTTTTGTTAACCAGGGTTCTCTCTTCCAGCCTCACTTCCCCTTCATCCTCACAGGAACATATAGGCCTTAAACTCGAGCTATCTCACTTTTGAACCCCTCCCACTTGCCCGGGATCATTTTACCTCGAAACAAACGACTCCAATCATCCCCTGCAATCCCCTATCTAATTCAAACAAAATACACCTTGCCCAATTTAGAACTTGAATCTGTGGACCAATTTTGTCCCGACCATTACTATTTTAAAACTAATACAGCTCTAGTCACTATTGCCAAAATGCTCTCCCACTTTACCTCCGTCACCTGTCCGACCTTATTTCCCAACAGTAGGTCGAGTTTGTCCCTTCCCAAATAGGAACCTCTCTATATTGCTTATGGAAGCTTTCCTGAACACACTTAACAAATTACGTTCCATCTAAGTTCTTAACCATCTGGAAGTCCAAGTCTATGTTAGGAAAATTAAAATCACCTATTATGACAACCCAATTGCTCGTGCAAGTCTCGCCTGTCTCCCTGAATATTTGTTCCTCTAATTCCCATTGATTATTTGGAGGCTTATAGTGCAACCACTATAACATCACCATCCCCCTCTTAATTCTTTGCACCGTTCACAAAACCTCATTGGATATTATCTCAGTTATTTCAACTTTAAATACTAGAGTGATATGCGCCTTAGTCAGAACTATTGGTATTTAAATTGTTTCCATTTATATATCTTCCTCACATTGATTTTCACATTCGCAGCACCCCTTGTCAAGGTACAGTGCAGATATGGAGCTGTAAATGGATGGGAACTGCACATTCTGTCACTTCCATCATTGGTTACATTTTTCCCCACACTGGGCAGTGATCTAATACAGTGTTACCAAACAATGCAACAGCCTGGGTTTGTATATGAATGAACCAGTGCGGACTGCACAGCTCCCCATACTGAACATTAAGTCCAGGAATATAGATCAAGCATTGGTGTGGGCTGCATTTAGTTTCACTCTGGACATTGCTGGGTTGCATACAGCTGTACACTAGCCGGACCGACACAATGCTCCATCCTGAATATGTAATGACCTGACTTATCCTGTTCGACCCATCCTTCTGGGTGAGTCATGGTGAGTGTTGTTGCAGCGTCTGAGTCTGCAACATGACCGAGAAACGGAGCAGAGGCTGCAGAGAGGGGAGTCTCCGTAAAATGGAATGAGGGACTCACAATCAGATCAGCCGTGGTCTTAGTGAATGTTGGGGCAGGATTGAATGGACCACTAATGCAACGTATTCATTTATTTCTGTTTGTTCCAAGCAAACTCCCCTTCTCTCCTAGTGTCTCAGACTGGTGGGGAGTGAGTCCCCTCCTGCTGTCCTTGCATAACAGAATGCAGGGGCCCTCACTAAACTCCAGATTTCCCTGTGCCAAAGTTTCGAGCTCTGAGTGACTCACTCCTGTCCCTGTGTCCTAGTCTCAAGCAGTTGAATGACTGCGTCCTGTTATGTGTCCCAATCTTGTGCAGCTGAGTGACTGCCTCCTGATCCAAGGTTTGCGAAAGTAGATGTCCTCCTCCTGCTACTGACTAACAGGTTCCAATAGCTCTGTGCTCACCAGCTGCTCCTGTGGAATGGAGTCGATGGCCTGAATGGCCTCTTCACATTCCTTACAGCTTCTTTTGACTAAAAGCCTTTCTCTTGTTTTTGTAAAACACCGTCAAAATCTGAATGATGTATTTTTGTATTTTACTCTCAGCAATTGAACAAACAAGTTGCCTGACAGAATTCAGAAGCTGAATAGCCTCCTCTTGTTCCTGTGTTATACACTCAAGAGGCAATAGAGTTTCAGAGATGTACAGCACGGAAAAATACCTTTCGGTCTGATCGCCCACACCGACCAAATATCCAAAATAAATCTCGTCCCCCTTGCCTGCACTTGGCCCATCTCCCTCTGAACACTTCCCATGCATGTATCCATCCACATGCCTTTTAAATGGTGTAACTCTACCTGCCTCCACCACCTCTTTTGGCTGTTCAATCCATACACACAGCAGTCTCTGTGTGAAAATGTTGTCCCTCATGTTCCTTTTTAAATCTTTCCACTCTCACCTTAAACCTTTGTCTTCTAATTTTGGACTCGCCTATCCAGGGTAAAAGACGTTGACTGTTTACCTTATCTATGCCCCTCATGATTTTATAAAACTCTTTAACGTCACCCCTCAGCCTCAACACTTGAAAATAGTCCCAGCCTATTCAAACTCTCCCTGTAACTCTAACCCGCCAACACCTGAAACATTATTTGAAGTCTCTTCTGCACCCTTTCAAGTTTGACATCATCCTTCCAACAGCAGGGAGACCAGAATTAAAGGAAATCTTACAAAAGTGGCCAAACCAATGTCCTGTACAGATGCAACACGTTGTGAAAATGTTTCAACTCAAAGCACGTACCAAAAAGGGAAGATCACCAAGTGCCTTCTTCACTGCGCTGTCTACCTGTGACAGCACTTTCAAGGAACGGAGAACCTGCACCACAAGGTGACACAGTAGCTCAGTGACTAGCATTGCTACTTCAGAGCGCAGCGATCTGGGTTTAATTCCATCCTTAAATGACTGCCTGTGTGGAGTTTGTACGTTCTCTCCGTGTCTGTGTGAGTTTCCTCCAGATGTTATGTTTCCCTCTGACAGTATAAAGATATGCAGGTAAGGGTAGATTGGCCATGCTTAATTTGTGTATAGTACCCAGGGATGTGTAGGCGAGGTGGATTAGCCATGGGAAATGCAGGCTCAGAGTGATAGGATATGGGTTTGTCAAGTGGGATACTGTTTAGAGGTTCGGTGTGGCCTCGATGGGCCGAATAGCCTGTTTCCTCACTGTAGGGATTCGATAACTTCTAAGGAGTTCTCCTTGATTGGCAGCTTTCGACAAGACCCTACCTATATGTCTTGCCTTGATTTGTCTTTCCAAATTGCAACACCTCACATTTAATTAAAATTAACTCCATCTGCCACTCCTCAGCTCACCTAAGAAAAGTTCCATTATAGTCTGAGAGATCATGCTTCACTGTCGACTACACCTACCAATTTGGTATGATCTACAAAAGTACTGACCATACTTCATATACTCAAATGTAAATGATTTGTATAAGTGACTAAAGGCAGTGGACCCCATATTGATCTTTGCGGCACGTCGCTGGTTACAGGTCTCCAAGTTTAATGAACAAATGTCACTGTCACGCCCTGTCTCCAATATTCAAGAAAAGTTTGGATCTAAATGGCGAGCTCTCCCTGGATCCCGGGCAGTCTAACCTTGATAACCAATCTACCATGTTTTCTTAAATAATGACACTATGTTATCAGCCCTCCAGTCTTTTGACACCTCACCTATGGAAATCAATGTTACTAATATGTCAGCAAAATGCTGAGTAATCTCTTTCCTAGCTTCCCACAAACATCTGGGATGCAACTGCCCAGGTCACCTTTATGTGTTTAAAATGTCCAACGCCTCCTTGTAATATAGTCACTTTCAAGGTATCACTATATATTTCTTCATTCTCTCTGGTAACCTCCTCCACATTAAATACTGAGGAGAAATACTTGTTTAGTATCCCTCCAATCTCCTATGGTTCCACACTATTCTCTACCTAGTTAATCTTTTGCCATTAAAGGATTTGTAGAATTTCTTCAATGCCTCGTTAACCCTATTTCTAAAGCCATCTCTTGTCCACATTTTTCTGGCTGATTTCCCCATTGACTGTACACTTGCTGCCCTTACACACCTCTCGGGATTCATTTGATCTGCGCCTGTTTACCTGACATATGCCTCCTTCCTTACCTTGACCAGTGCATCAATATATCTAGCCATCCAGCACTCCCTGCACACACCAGTCTTGCCCCTCTCACTAATGGAAACACGTTGGCTCTGGACTCTCTGAAACCAAGTTTTGATGACCTTGCATTTTCCAACCATCCCTTTACCTGTCAATAGGGTATTCAAATCAGCCTTTCACAGGGCTCGCCTAACATTTTCAAAATTGGCCTTGTTCCAAGTTAGGACTTTAATGTTTACATCAGGTCTTTCCTATTCCAAAACTAATTTCAAACTAATATTTATGCGTAACAGACTTGAAAGTTAGATAAACACTTCCTGCCCCTCTGTAACAGGCGAGAGAGGCTGAATGGGCTCCTCTTGTCCCTCTGTAATAGACTGGAAAGGTTGAATTGCCTCATCCTATCCTTGTGTAACATACCCGAGACATTAAATGAGACAGCAAACCATGGATTACGAGCAGTCGTTAAGCTGTATCTGATGGAGGTCCATCCCTTCTCAGTTACAGAAAAACAAACAACACAATGTACTCCAGGTGCCCTCTCAGTAACACCTCATACAGCTGCAGCAACACATCTCTTCGTTTTGAATGGTTCTGTTGGCAAAATGTGCCAAAATTCTAGATTTCCACCTTTTCAAGTAGCAACAGGCTAAGATGGGCTGAATGGCATTCTCTTATCCCTCTGTAAGAGGCCCGTAGGGACAGAATTGCTTCGGCCAGTTGCTGAGCAGCAATCTCAATGCTCTGTCGCAAGGTTATGAAAGGATTTGATAACAGGTCATTTAAAACCAGGAGTAGCCTCACACTGGTCAATAGGTATTATAATTTGGGTTAAGGTATCCAGAAACGTGCCCACCTGACTTTTTTTATGGTACCAATCTGATATTTTATAATTGTCTCCTTTCATAAACAGAGCGGAACATATATAGACCCCTGCAGTGTCCTGTTAATGCTCTCATGTACAAGTTAAAAAAACAAGATTTAAAAGATTTAAAGATTTATGGTCCATTCCTCAGCAACCCTCATCCATTCCAGCCAAACCCAGCAAATGTTCCCTTTTATCGTGATATGAAAAGTGATGTGTGGAACTGGTTAACTGAGCATGTTTGTTTCGTCATGATTTGAAGATGCCGGTGTTGGACTGGGGTCTACAAAGTTAAAAATCACACAACACCAGGTTAAAGTCCAATAGGTTTTAATTGGAAGCACATTAGGTTTCGGAGCGCCGCTCCTTCATCAGGTGATAGTGGAAGACTCACTTCTAAGGCACAGAATACATAGCAAAAATTTACAATGTGATGTAACGGAAATGAGACATTGAAAAATACCTTGATTTGAGAGTCTTTCATCTCTTTGAATACCATGATAGTTTCATTTCTTTCATGTGTAAATCACAAAAACTTTTTCTTTTAAAGTTGCATTCTCAGGTTAGCTGTAACAATGAGTGTTAGCTAGACAATATGTTGAAGGTGTTCGCCCCCTGTGCTCTCTGTCTATACAATGATGTTTAGATTGATTCTAATCTGAAACGTGAGATAACAGAGTTTTACATGAATTCATGCAGTTTTTGAGCAAAGTACAATGTAACTCTGCAAGTACAAATTTACCTCACAAAATATATGTGTGCATGTGGGTCTTTGTCTGTTTGTGTGTGGGCTTGTCTTGGTTGGGGGTTGTGAGTGTAAGAGGGAGTGTATTTGTGTGTATAGTGATGTAGAGTGTCTTAAGTCTGTGAGGGGGTGCATGTGTGAGTGTGGGAGTGTGTGCGTGACTGAGGTGGCGGGAGTTAAGCATCAGTGAGAGAGAGTGTATATGTGTGTGCATGAGTGTAAAGTGGTCTAAGTCTCTGATTGGATGCCTGTGTGAGTGTGGGTGTCTGTAAGTGTGTGTGTGAGTGTCTGTGTGCGTGTCTGTGTACGTGTGTCCGTATGTATGTGCGTGTTTAGGAGTGTGTGTGTGTGTATACAGTGCAATGGTGGTCACCTGTAATGTGACATGAACGCAAGGCCCCGGTTGAGGCCCTCCCTATGGGTCCCGAAATTAGTTATCAGCCTCTGCTCGGCCACTTTTCGCTGCTGCCTGTCCGGAAGTCCACCTTGAAGGATGGTCAACAGAAGGTCCGAGGTTGAATGTCCTGGACCACTGAAGTGTTCCCCAACAGGAAGGGAACACTCCTGTCTGTTGATTGTTGTGTGGAGCCCATTCATCCGTTGTCGTAGCCTTAGCTCAGTTTCCCAGTGTTTGTTCAGTGACTGTGACTAATGCCAATCTCCATGGATTCTAATTATCCCAGTTGAGGGTTTCCATCTGTTAATGATAAATGGGCGCCGTTCAATGTGTTATCCCAAAGTGTGAGCCAGACTATCACAGACAGTACTGACAGGGATCAGCAGATTTAGGGAGGGAGCGGAGAGATCAGAATCTGTGAACATTAGACTTGAATGTTCTAACAATGGATCAGAATCTGAGAACATTAGACTGGAATGTTCCAAAAATGTATCCAAATCTGGGAACATTAGAGTGGAATGTTCCAAAAATGTATCCAAATCTGGGAACATTAGACTGGCATGTTCCAACAATGGACAGGAATTTAGATTACATTACAGTATGGAAACAGGCCCTTCGGCCCAACAAGTCCACACCGACCCGCCGAAGTGCAACCCACCCATACCCCTACATTTACCCCTATACCTAACACTACGGGCAATTTAGCATGGCCAATTCACCTGACCTGAACATCTTTGGACTGTGGGGAGAACGTGCAAACTCCACACAGTCAGTCGCCTGAGTCGGGAATTGAACCCGGGTCTCTGGCGCTGCGAGGCAGCAGTGCTAACCACTGTGCCACCGTGCCGCCCAGAGTTTATCCTATTATGTTTGGCGTCTTTCTGCATTTCATTGGTTGTCATTATCATCGCCTTTTTATGACGCTCTTCTCATTATTCAATACTTTTATTATCCCTTCCTGGCTATCGTTGGTGTCCCTGGTAAGTGTCGCTGTCCAGATTTTTTTTCCTATAAACCAGTTATGACTGTATTACTGTTCTTTTATATAGTCTACACTTCTTGTCACTATTATTTTCCTGTTGAAACTCTCGATCCATATATTCACTCTACAGACCACTACTAACTATACCAAGGAATGTGTTCAATTACTGTCTCACTCTCTGCTCTGGCAGTGTTACATGGGTCTCTATTTTTCAGCGGAGAACTATAATTTGTTGTATCATTGCCTTTGTTATTTAAATATTAGCAGCATGGAGGTCACTCTCTACTGTTTTAGTTACAAACTCCACTTCCTCCCACTGTTTCCATCTCATCCCTGGCCAATATCTGCGGCTGAAGCAGACAAGTCACAACTATGGGGGATCCCTTTGACCATGAGCTGATTCCTGACACCATGCCCTGACCATTTCTAACTTGAACTACTCACCACTCCAGAATATATCTCACTGGTTTAGTCCATCTGCTGTTTGAACCTTGTGCTATGAAGTACAGTCTTAGTGAAGCCAATAATCTGCTGCTGAGGCTCCCGGCATCAAACCTGCCAAAGCAAATCTGATTTGAACTCACACCAAACTCCCATCCATCTGTCATTCATGTGCACGCCGATGTATATTGCTGTTTTTTTCTGGCAATAGCTTTATTTTGACATTCTCAAACACTTTACCGTATTTGTCCATGAAACTTCTCTCGTTCTCTCTCTGTCGGTTAACAAAAAGCCTGCCAGATGTTCTTATTTAAAATAGTTTCCTCCATGTGCGTTCCTTCTCAAACAATGAGTTTCGCATTCAACCACGCCAATCCCGCACACACACTCTCTCTCTCAGTCTCTGATGAACACACACACAGCAAATATTCTCATTGACGACATTGTAGTAATCTGATGCGAGTATAGTTAGCATATGATAGTAAAGTTTGCAATACTCTCTATGCTCGTCAGATAGTGCAATTAACTGAGCAATACACTAGCATAGTCTGCACAGCTCTCCATGCTGGGCTGTCACCTTGTCCCAGTTTATGTTGTTTGTGGTGTTCTGTCAAGCAGATTCAGAATTTGATGTAACAAACCATTCCAGCTGATCTGACAATGCCTTTATTCAATGTTCTCATTCTTTTAAGTTTACTCTCGAAGATTCTCACTTCTCCATTTAGTCCCACTACCCTGTCTTTTTCCCCATATTTCCACAACATCTTTTCAGTTAATTAACTGTCTCTTTCTGTCTTTAATGTGAATCTCTGTCCCTCTGTTTCTTTCCCTGGCCTTTGTTTATGGCTCTCTAGTGTATCGAGTGCTGGCATTGTGAAGCTCAGAAACAGTGAAATGGTGTGTGTCAGGCTGTGTTTCACTTCCTGGTATGTCCCATGCGATGGTCCATGGACAGGGGTGTTTCAGAAGTTATGAGACACATCCTTGTAACTTGGTCTGTACCTGTATTTGTCCCTCTCAGATGATCTTCCTATCGAGGAAGCCCCTCAAGTAAAGGGCCAGGGATCTAAAGTGTGTGACAATGCTGTCACTTTAAAAAAAAAGATTATTTTCTCCTTTCTTTAAATAAGAGATCTTGAAGCCCAAACTGCCGACTGAAAACGGCTCAAGTAAATGATTTACAACACTTTGAGGGTTTATAATAAATAGCAGTAACAACGGCCTAGTAACTTATCCCAGCTGCTACTCTCTCTGAAACCTGACTTGAAGCTGTTTCCTCCTGAATTGGAGAACTGTATGCAATAATGTATGTCTGAATGTTCCATTTTTCCAAAGGATGTGTTTATGGGATGTTGGTATATTGGAAGATTTCATTTGTAGAAGGTACTGTATCCATTATTCGGTTATGGTTTCCAATCGTTAAATTATTCTAAGTTCCTCTTCATTTTGTATGGATTTTCATTAGAGTCTTTAAGTATGTTGTGTTTTGCTTAATGGTGAGTGGTTTGACTAGTTACATCACATCTGGAACTCCCACTTCACATCTACCTTTAAAATAAGGAAAGGTTGGCATCCAAACTACCTTCTTAAAATAGTTTGAGGCAGTCTAGTTGGTCTATTGCAAACTGGGGTCTCTTGTCTTGTTCTAAATCGATAACACCAGACTGGTTTAGAATTGCGATCCCTACAGTGTGCAAACAAGCCATGCGACCCAACAAGTCCACACCGACCCTCCGAGGAGTAACCTACCCAGACCCATTCCTCTACCCTATTATTACACATTTACCCCGACTAAGGCACTTAACCCACACATCCCTGAAAACTATGCACAACTAACCATGACCAATTCACCTGACATGCACATCTTTGGGTTGTGGGAGGAAACCAGAGCATCCAGAATAAGCTCATGCAGACACTGGAGAGTATGCACCGAGACAGTATTTGGTTCAAAGGTCGCGTATGGTAGTTGTTTGTGTCTTCGGTTCCGGCTGTTGAATTCGGATGGTTTAAACAGTGTTTTGTGTATAAAGATTATTTCAGTCATTAAGAGTTCTCTGGGTGTGGAAGAAGTGAAGTTGGGGGTTTTACAAAAGGTAATGAAGGCAAAGCTGTAGGAATTAACAGACAAGCTGGAGTTGGGGCTGTGTTTGCCTGTGAGAAAATGAGAGATAATTACAGCTAGAGCTTGGCAATTACATTTGGTGGAGACGCCATCATAGTCTTTGGAAATGGCTAGAATTCAATATCAAATGAGGCGCCTTGAACATGAAAAGGAATTGAAACTGTTTGAATTATGATGAAAAGTAGAAATAAAAGAAAAGGAAATGAAGAAAAAGAAAGAAAAAGAGAGAAGAAAAGCAGAGAGTTTCAACTTAAACAATTAGTAATTAGAGAGGAAAGTTGACAAATAGGGTCGAGATGAAGGTAGACGGTAGGCTGGATAAGGAAGATAGTGAGGATGAGCAACCCCATAGTAGCCAAAGGCCTGATGGAGATCTGTTTAAATAAACCCAGGCATTATCTAAATATGATGAGAAGAATGGGGGAGCCTTTTTAATTCTATTTGAGAAAGTGGCTAAACAAATGCAGTGCCCAGTGACCATGTGGATTTAGTTGATTAAAACAAAGCTGACAGGTATTTGCATCCCTATCGGAGGCGGTGTCTGCGGAGTAGGAGGAGGTGAAGAAAGCCATCTGAAGTGCAAATGAGCTTCTGCCAGAAGCCGACAGACATTGTTTCAGGAATCTAAAATAGTGTCCCTGGTTCAACGCACATTGACTTTGAAAGAATCGAACAAAGTAATTTTTAAAAGTGGGAAGGGCATTAAAAACAGAGCAAATCAATGGCACTCTTAGAGAGATTCTTATTTTGGAAAAGTACAACAATTCACTTCCTGCAGTCGTGAGAACTCGTGTGGAAGAGCAGAGAATTAAAACGGTAAGATTAGAAGCTGAAATGGCTGATGATAATGATTTGGTTCAGAAATCAAAGTCTGGTTTCTGTGAGGGATTGAGAAGAATGTGCGAGATCTTCTTAAAACATATCCCTGTGAGAGTTAGGTTTATTGGCATAGGCCAGGAGTAGCAGGTGAAGCGGTTACAGCATTAAGTGGTACAGAAGGATGTAATAATTTTTTGCTGAGACATGAGTAGCTATGTCATTCAGAAGGACTATTGGAGAGATGAGGAGTGCTCCATTATGTAACGTGTGGTTGGAGTGTCCAGTGGAAACATCAACAGATTTATTCCACAATGGGGAAGGAGGCCTTGAACTTGGTTAGAACATTTCAGCATTTAAATTGTGAATAACATACCTGAGACAAATCTTTATCACTGATCGTGACCCCATAAAGTTTTTGAAGAAGTTTAGGGAGAAGAATACCAGTCTGTTTCGATTGAGCTTATTATTGCTGCCATTCAATTTGAAATTATACCGTTGATAGGGCGAGAAACCTAAGATTTGACACGTTGCGGAGACTTGGATGAAGAAAGGCAAAGGCATTCTGTGGCAGGAGTGAAATGACTGATATCGAATCTAGTTGTGAACATTTGTATGCTCAGAGTCAATGTAATATATATACATTTCAGTCTGCTAATAGAGGACGATTAGGAGGTCTAAAATTTATCCATCTTTGTATATTGATGGATCATTTTATTAAAGGTGAGTTGTGAGTTTACTATCACTGTAAAGAGGTTATGTTCTCTTAGGCTGTTTTTGAAGAGAGGTTCTAAAGGCAGAGGTGCATAACTGCAGTCTGAACACAGTTTAAGTAAAGAACTGAGGAGGCTTTTAGGTTTCATTAAACGGTGATAACAATCGAAGGGCAGTGGCCAGCTCTCCCAGACCAGGTTTTCTCGTTTTGTTTTTAGCTGCAGCATTCAGAAGCTGTTGGATATCCTCGAAGGATTGGAAGTATCAATACATGATCCCCAGCTGCTTTTCTCTCTGAGATCTCTGTTGATGTTGATTTCTCCTGGATCAGAAAACTGCATGTAAGAATCTGTATTTGAATATATCTTTGTGCCAAGCAGTGCATACCAAGAAGGTACGGTATCTATTGTTTGTGTAAGCGTTCCAACATATAAGCTATCCCAAAATATTCTTTTCTTCGATTGGATTTTAAATAAAACATTTGAATAGATTATATTTTCCTAAATGTCGAGAGGTTTGACCAGTCACAACATATCTGGAACGCACACTTCCCATCTATGTTTAAAATAAGGAAAGGTTTGGGTCTAAGCGGCCTTCTTAAAACATTTTGGGGGGATCTGGTCTGGTCCACAACACTTGTAGCCGAGGGGTTTCTGACTGACTCCTGTGATTGAAAAGTTAGTGGAGGAGCTGGGGATGGTTTGCTGGAGGTTGTGCTGTGAGCTGCCTCAGACATTCAGGGAGACCTGAGGATTTGGTGACCCAACTCTGGATGGAGCATGGGGACTGTAGTTACAGCATCTGGGTCTGCAACATGAACAACAAATGGAGCAGAGGCTGCAGAGAGGGGAAGCTCTGAAACCACGGAGTGAGTGTGTGTGGGGAAAGGGCTCTGCTGGACCCACCCCGGGTTTTCCAGGAACATCTTCTCAAGCTCCACTTAACCCAAGAGCAGAGTGAGAGGGGACACTGATTGAACAAGGAGCTGGTCACAGAGCGGTGTCACCTCCTTCAACACGACCTGCAGCTTCACACCAGGGGGAGAATGGTGCTGCCCGTGGCCGTTATGGTCACAGTTTCATTCAGCTGCTATGATCCAGAACTTTCCAGGCAGGACTGGGTGACATATCCATCATTTCCCAGTTTCTCCACAACAGTGTCACCATACGGTGATGGAGGATGTATATGGTGGATGAGGTATTACATTGTTTCTCCAACAGAAGGGAGCTGCTGGGTGTATCCAGTATAGTGGGCTTCCCGATGGTGTACATGGCATTTGCAGAGTAGCCGTGTCAATGGGGAGAGGTAGAGGAACACATTCTCTGTCTATTAATGTTACAGTGTGTCCATGCACAGTATGTCATGTTGGTGAATACCCACTGTCCTGGCAGCAGTCACGGCCTCTTCATTCAGAAGCAGTCAGCCATTCCCATCGTCATCGGGTGTCCACGTGGAAAGAAATTAATATATCTTGGATAAAGGCCGTCCCCTTGATGCACGTTTCAAAACACCATCCCCACCACCAATCAACCACATTAAAGTATTCCATGTGTACGGAGAGCAATGCGGTCAATTGGAGCTGACGATCAGGGATGAAGCAAAACCTCCCATATCTGAACGGATCTGAGTGAACCCCCCAGTACACAGTATCATTAAGTCCTGTATTCTCTCTATTTCAGTAACATACTGCCTTCCATTATTCCTGTAAATGAAATGGCAGGTTATATCATGTTAAATTCCACCTGCCAAACTATTGTCTATTGCCTTTACCTCTCTGAATCTATCTGTAGACCGTCCACCCTCGCTTGATAATTTAATCTCTTGCTTATCACCAGCGACATCACCAAACTCAGCATCTGTATATCTGTTCCATCCTCCTGATCATTAATATAGATTGTAAATAGTTAAGGACCCAGCACTGGTCACTGTGTGACCCTACTGGTTACGTTCTGTCTATCTGATTGAGACTGATGTATCCTGAGTGCCTGCTTCCTGTATGATACCCAGTCCTCCCCCATTCCTGGGCAACACAGTCGAAGGGTTGAATAAGAACAAGGAGCATCTGTGAGGAATCCAATCCCTCGATGAGGCTGATGTCATCGCGGCCTCTGTTCCACTTTCCTGCCATCTCTCCATCCTAAAACTCTTGTCTCTTGTTTTAGATTGCGCCACAGGGAAGAAAATCAACTCCACATCTACACTTTCAATTACTTTTAGCATTTTACAGCCCTCAATGAGATCTTCTTTTATTCTTATAAACTCGAGAGTATAGGCCTGAACTGCTCATTTTCTCTTCATAAGACAAACACTTCAAATATGGAATCAATCTAATGAAGCTCTTCTGAATTGCCTCCAATGCAAATACCTCATTCTGCAGGACACCCAAACTGTACTCCAGTTGCAGCCTCACTAATGCCTTGCATAGCTACACCAACACTCCCTACCTTTCTACTCTATCCTTTTACAAATAAACACTGAAATTATGCTTGCATTTCTCATTACTTGCAGTACCCGCAGGCAGGTTTTCTGTGATATGCAAGCAGACACCCAGCTCCCCCTGCACCTAAGCACTTTGAACTTTCTCTCCATTTAGATAATAATTTGTCTTTCTATTATACTGGCCAACTTGAATAGCCATAAATTTATTCACTTTAACTTTCATTGCCTAATGTTGGCCCATTCACCCAATCTATCCATATTGTTTTAAAATCTCTTACATTATCACTCCGATGTAATTTCCCACCGATGTTAGTGTCATCTGAAAATGTGGTATCGTATTTTCTATCCTGGCAACTGAGTACAGTAATACTATCGATCGCAAATGAGTACTGAAATCAATGGCACCCCACAAATTGCATTTGCCAAACGAAAATGACACATTTATTCCATCTGACTCCATTTTGTTGGTTAATCAATCCTCCATCCAAGCTAATAAATTACTCCTAAACCCATGTTGTCTGATCTCACCACTTACTCTTTGGAGAAGCGACATATCCAAAGCCTTCAGGAAGACCAGATACATTCCATCTCCAGGAATCCTACTATCCACCTTGCTTGTCACATCTTTAAGTAACTCAAGCAAACACTTCAAACTTGATTTGTCCTTTGTAAAACCATGTTGACTCCGATGGATTGTGGTTTAACTTTGCAAATGTCCTCAACGATGGATTCTAATAATAATTGTCTTAAATTACAATAGTTTATCATTACCTTTTCCTCCCAAATATATACAATTATTATGATTTCTTCCCTTTCAAAAACGTTTACGTTTTCTTTGAATCCTGTTTAATCGGCAAAAGGTTTTAAGAGATCTGCTCCAATTGCTGTTTGAGGCATGTGTAGCTGACTGGACTCATCATTCTGCTGGTGTACAAAATCGATAGGGTGACGTCTTTCTGGTGTTCCCATGTTGTCGTCTCCAAGGCCAGAATGACCTTCTATCAATGACGATTTAGGGAGTTGGGGGATTATGCAATCCTCTTGTTGCTGTGTAACATTCTGAGGGGCTGATGGGTCTTCTCATACTTCTCCATAACAGGTGGAGATAGTGAACGGTCTCCACATGTATCCTGGAGATGGCACCAAGGGAGTGATTGGTCTTCTCTTGTTCCCAAACTACAGACGTGTCTGAATTACCTCTTACTTTCTCATGAAAGAAGTCTCAGATAGTTTCTATCCTTATCCAATTCCCTTGCAATATGCTCGGTGGGTCTGAATGACCTCCTGTTATCCCAGTGTAACAATCTCCAATCACTGTGTGAACTCTTTCCGTTCCTATATTACAGACTTGAGCAGGCTGAATGGACTGATCCTGTTGCTGTTTAACAGGATACTAGTGCAGCATGGCCTACTGTTATAAGCTCGAGTGGCTGATTGGCCTCCTTCTGTAAATGTATAGGGGTTGAATAGCCTCGTCCTGTTTTGGTGTAACAGGTTCGATGGCCTGAATATCCTCCTGTTGTTCCTGTGGAAGAGGCTGGAGAAGGGAATGGATTCCTGCACTATCTGTGTAATTCACTTCACTTGTTAACTCCTTCTGTCAGCTATGTTCAAATAAGATCATCTTTAATTTTTGTAAACTCCAATGGCTACTGGGTGAACCTGATCATCGTTGCGTTATAAACTAGCATCTTCATTGCAGGAATCAGTTGAGGGAACCATCCCTGAGCTGCTTCCAATATAACAACATCCTTTCTTCATAGAAGAGGCTAAATCTGTACACACTACTCCAGATGTGATCTCACTAAGACCCTGTACATCAGCAGCAACACTTTACCAGCCTGCTGTAAAGTTCCCACCCAGGTTAGAGCTGTCTCCGCTCTCTGGGGGAAGACAGAACATTGTTGGAAGATCATTGTCCTTCTCTACTCCTTCAGCATAACGGGAAATCTGGAGAAATTAAAGTTGGAGAAGATCAAAAATGATCAGAGAGATGTCTACCATCAATCTCCCCAGAGCCCACGTCGCTCAGATTCCACAGAATCTAGTAAGGTGGAGTGCAGAAACAGCAAGGAGGAGCAGACATTGATGGGAGTTTTATATCAAAGTGAAAGCTGTAATACAAATGCTGGACATGTTATAAAACAGGAAATGAGATATACACCTTTGTGGGTACTTCAGTAATAATGTACTGTTTAAATTATATCTAAACTGTGTCCACCCAATTGAATGCTAATGCTGGGAAAAATGGATTTCATGACCACATGTGAGGTGATTTACATTAACATTATGTCGAGCACTGAGCTCGAGATCAGGTTATTTAGGAATTGGTGTTGAGTGATCAAAAGAGCTCATTGAAAATTTTGCTGTAAAGGACCTTTTGGGAACAGTGGCCAAAATGTATTGGTTTTCTTTTTTGCTGTTTGAGTACAAGACAATTTTTGTTTTATTTGCAGTAACCGTTATAGATCTGAGTCATGCAAGCCATGAAAATGTGAGGAGAAAGTGGGGACTACAGATGCGGAGATCAGAGTCGAAGAGAATGGTGCTAGAAAAGCACAATCAGGCAGCATACAAAGAGCAGATAAATCGATGTTTCGGACAAAAACCGTTCATCAGGAATAAAGCTTATGGGCCAAGAGGGCTGAGAGGTAAATGAGAAGGGGGTGCGGCAGGGGGGAGGTTAGCAGGGATTGCGATAGGTAGATGAAGGTGGGGTTGAAAGTGATAGGTGACGAAGGGAGACAGAACGCCTCATCTGCTGCATCCATTCAACCCAATGTGGTCTTCTCTACATTGGCGAGGCAGGAGGTCAACTTGTGGATAATTTCAGAGAACATCTCTGGGACAGCCACATTGAACAACTCCATCGCCTTGTAGCTGAGCACTTTAACTCCCATTCCCACTCTGCCAAGGACATGAGGGTCCTGGGCCAGCTCCATCGCCAAACCTGTGCCACCAGAAGCCTGGAGGAAGAAAGCCTCCACTTCTGCCTTGGGACCCTCCAACCACAGGGGATCATAGTGGATTTGCCCATTTCACCATTTCATCAATCCAGAGGATCAACTTTGGTTCAATGGAGTGTGCAGGATGGCAGGAGCAGCACCAGGCATATCTGACAATGAGGTGTCAGCCTGGTGAAGCCACCAAACAGGACTACTTGTGCGCCAAACAGCATAAGCAGTCAGTGATAGACAGAGCTAAGTGATCCCACAAGCAAAGGATCAGATTTAAGCTCTGCACTCCTTCCACATATTGTCGAGAAACGTTGGGGACAATTGAACAATTCACTGGAGGAAGATATTCCACAAATAACCCCTTCCTCCATGATGGAAGAGCCCAGCACTTCAGTGTGTAAGATAAGGTTGGTGCATTCGCAACAATCTTCAGTGAGAAGTGCGAAGTGGATGATCCATTTCAGCCTCCTCCAGTGGTCTGCAGTGATTCAGTTACCAGTCATCAACCAATTCGATTCACTCCACGCGATATCCAGAAACGTTTGGAGATGCTGGATATTTCAAAGGGTCCATAATCTGACAACATTCTGGCAATAGTAAAGAAAACTTGTGCTCCATAACGTGCCAATACCCTAGCCAAACTGTTTCAATGCAGTTACAACAATGACATTTCCCCGGTTATGTGGATAATTACCGCAAGTATCTACTGTATATAAAAAGCAGAACAAATCTAATCGGGCCAATTACCATCCCATAAGTCTACTCTCGATCAGCAGTAAAATGGTGCTTTTAAGCAGCACTTGTTCAGCAATGACTTGGTCAATGACGCCCAGTTTGGGCTCCACCAGGGCCACTCAGCTCCTGACCATATTACCTTGGTTCAAACATGGACAAAAGAGCTGAATTCCAGAGGTGAGGTGAGAGTGACAATCCTTTAAAACAAGGCTGTCTTCGACCAAGTATGGTATCAAGGGGCCTTCGCAAAACTGGAATCAATGGGTATCCGGGGCAAACACCCTGCTGGTGAGAATCATACCTGACACGTAGGAAGATGGTCATGGTTGAAAACGGTCAGTCAACTCAGCTCCAGGAAAAGTCTGTAGGAGTCCCTCGCGCAGTGACCTCGGCCAAAAACTTCTTCAGGGCTGCTTCATCAATTACCTCCCCTCCATTTTGAGGTCAGAAATGGGGATTTTCGTCAATGATTGTACAATGTTCTGCAACATTTGTGGCTCCTCAGATACTGAAGCAGTCTATGTCCAAATGCGATAGGATCTGGACAGTATCCAGGCTGACAAGTGGCAAGTAATATACAGGCCACACAAGTGCCAGATCGTGACCATCACCAATAAAATACAATCTAACCTGACCCTTGGCATTCAATGGTGTTACTATTACTGAATACCCCAGTATCAAATTCCAGGTGGGTAACCATTGCTCAGAAACTCACTGGACTCGCCACATAAACACAGTAACTACAAGAACAGGTCAGAAGCTCGGAATACTGTGACGCGTAACTCACATCCTGGCTTCCAAGAGTCTGCCAATCATCTACAATGCATAAGTCAGAAGTGCGATAGAAGACTCCCAAGTTGCCTGGATGAGTGCAGCCCCAACAACACTCAAGAAGCTTTATACCATCCAAAACAAAGTTTGACTGTCCCTTCATCCACAATGCTCCACAATCAACGCGCAGCAGCAGCAGTTCTTTTGCTATCTACATGCTGCAATAAAATGATTCACCAAAGATCCTCAGAGACCATCTTCCCACCTCACGTCCACGTCTATCTAGAAGGACAAGGGCTGCAAATGTATGGAAAAACCATCATCTTTAGGTTCCTCTCCAAGCTATTCACCATCCTGACTTGTAAATATATCACCGCTCCTTTACAGTCGCTGGGTCGGAATCCTGGAATTCCTTCCCGAATGGCATTGGAGGTCAACCACAGCAGGTGGACCACAGCAGTGTTCAACAAGGCAGCTCACCACCACCTTCTCAAGGGCAACTAGGGTCAAGCAATAAATACTGGCCCAGCCAGTGACACCCAGATCGACGAAATACATAAATAGAAATTAACAGAGGACGTTTGCTGAGGTTTAACAGGGATCGGTGCTCAGGGCACAGCTGTTCACAATGCCCTTTAAACATTTGGTTGCTGGAATCAGACACAATATATCCCAGCCTGCTGACAGCACTATCGGATGTGGGATTGTGAGTGGGTGAGGAGGATGTAAAAATGCACCAAGAAGACTAAGAATACGTGACAGATGAAGAACAATGTGGATAGAGGTGACAGTGTGCCCTTTGGTGGAAACGATAAATTGGCAGCCTACCATTTGAAAAGGATTGGTGTAAACATGTTGATTTACAAAGGGACGTATGCTCCTTTTTGTTGTTTCCTTCTGCATAAACGTCTGAGGCCCATGCAGCGCAGTGAGTCCTGCAACTAGAAGTCAATACTGGGCATGGCATTGGCATGCTGACTTGTGTACACAGACCTAGCAAGTGAGCAGCTGCAACACTGTAAAGCATCTGCATCTCATTGTACACCAGTCGCTGAAAGCAATATTGCAGAAACAGAAAGCAGTGAGGAAGATAAATGATGTGTTGACCTGCATTTCAGGTCATTTGAGTCCAGGAGGAAGGGTGTCTTACTGCAGCTGTACACAGCCTTGGTGAGACTTCATCTCGAACATTGTGCAGCATTATGTGCAGTTGTGGTCTTCTTACCTAATAAAGGTCAAAACTGACATTGAGGGAGTGCAGCGAAGGATGACCAGGGATCATCTGGGATGACAGGTTTGTTGTGGGAACAGAGTTTGGGGTGACTGGACCAGTATTCAATGGGTTTTGATAAATGAATGGAGATCTCAGTGAAATATACAAAACTCTGACAGGGTGAGACAGATTGGAAGCAGAGATGATAATTCCCCTGTCTGGGACGTCTAACGCAAGGGCCACAGTATTCGGTACAGGCAAATCACACTGCATTGAGATGAGAATAACTGGCTGCACTCACTGACCGGTGAACCTGGTGAATTCGCTCGCAACTGGAAACCAAGACACTGATTCTAAGGATTTAGAGACAGTAAAGGGATGCTGGAAGAGCAGGAGTACGGTGTGGAAATGAAGGGCCAAGCATTATTACATTGAATTAGGTAGCAAACTCGATGGACCAAACGTATTACTGCACTTCCTATTTTATAGCTTCCCAAGATTACTCACATTAACGGATATGTATATCGTGTGGGGTAAGCGCATTGAGGAGATTCTTTCCATGAACTAGAATGTGGGAGGCTCAATTTGTTGAATGACCTACTCCTTTCTCGCTGTTTCTGTGTAGTCAGTGGGAAAGCTCTGTAAATGTTGTCACAAGCTCTCAGATGTAAGGAAGGGGGTCTCTGCAGAGTCGACAGGACTGTGTTCCCATTCCCTTTCCGACACTGATGCTGAGGCCGGATGTTCTGTCCGGTTTCATCCTTTCAGACCTCGGAGTAGTTTGATACAAATGAGTGCCCTTGCTTGGCCGTTTCCGAGACCATTGTAATGTTTATCATATGTCAGGGTCTTTGGAATCAGTTTTAGGCCAGCCCAGGAAATCATGGGAGATTCACTTCCTAAAAGTACATTGGAGAAGTAAATTCTGTTTACAATCGACATTGGCTTCAAGGTCACTGTTACTGACACCAGATTTTAGATCTCGGTATTTTATTAATAGCTTGTAACTTCCACCCGCTGCCAGAGCATTAGCCTTTTCGATATTAGTAATCCAGTGACATTTCCACAACACTATCTCCACATGGAGACCTGTCGGAAACCGCACTGCGCAGGTTACTTCTGTGCTGCTTGACAGCTCTGTTAAAAAGAACTCCCACCAATTTGACTGTCGTGATGGGACTGAGGGGGTGATAATTGGTCAGATTGTAATTATTCCCCGTTTAGGGGACAGGACATAGCTGAGTAATTTTCCACATTGCCTGGGAGATGTTAGAGTTGGAGCTGGAATGAAACAGCTTCCCCAGGGAAACGGCTTGTTGTGTAGCACAAGGCTTCGGTCCGATTGCAGGAATGGTGTCAGGGCCCATTGCCGTTGTCGTATCAACTGTGTTCTGCTGTTTCTTCATGTCACGTGCAGCAAATCGAATTAGTTGAATACTGGCATCTGTGATTTTGTGGGCATCATGATGAGGGTGAGGTGAATCATCGACTCGACACTTCTGGCAGAGGATGGTGCAGATAAAACATCCTTCTCTTTTATACTGATGTGCAGGACTATTCCATGATTGAGGATGTGGATGTTTGTGGAGCCCTCTCCTCCAGTCATTTGTTTAAT
Organism: Chiloscyllium plagiosum; assembly: GCF_037043375.1. NCBI lineage: Eukaryota > Metazoa > Chordata > Chondrichthyes > Orectolobiformes > Hemiscylliidae > Chiloscyllium > Chiloscyllium plagiosum. The sequence continues at coordinate 87,848,581 of NW_028270175.1, read as the reverse complement.
CGTCCATCACCATTTATGACAGAATGTGGCAGGAATGCAGGGCTTCATTCAGATCTGTTGGTCATGTCCGGTAGCTTTAATGAGTTAGCATCAGTTTAAGGTTCATGTGATTCTGAATCTGACATGTTCACCCACACTCGTCACTGAGCCATAGATGGTGTTGATGGTAATGGCAGACTGAGGTGTTATCCTGGCAAAAAGTTACAATTGTGGTTGAATGCAGGTCTGCTTCTCCTGCTGCTGTGGTCTACAGCACTACATGAATACGCAGTTTCGAGCTGCAATATCTGCAATGCAATTCCGCTGTCTGTTCCCCAATTCTCACTGAGACCCATTCACCCATCAGCCCTGCACTCAGTAACATAACCTGGTTTCTGATGTGGAAATACTTCAATTTTCAAACTCTCATTCTGCTGAGGGTCTGTCTCTCCGGGTCTTGCTTCAAATCTGACACAATCCACAAAAACATTTAACTGATCTTAATGCAAATATTTAATTCACCTGAATCTTTTTCCTTGAGAAATGCCATCTTCTGTGTTTAAAGTGAATGTGTTTCCTCTGTTTCTCTCCCTGACCATGATTAAGAGTTCTGTACTGTCAGTGATGCCAGCCTTATGTAGTTTCAGAGCCAATGAATTCTCTGGATTTCCAATCATCTTCACCACATTGGATGTTTTCTCTTTTGGTTTGATGCCTTGTCACTCATGGCTGCCTTGTTCTCCCATGAGTATGTTTCATCTTCTTGGGGTTGAATTTCTGGTATTATCTTCCGAATTATCCCCACAAACTCCTGCTATTGCTGCTGCATGGTCTTTCCTGCTCAACTCCCCTTCCAATTAACTCTGGCCAGCTCCTCCCGCGTGTCTTTGTAGTTACATTGCTTATTTATAACCACTTTACATCTTGAAGAAAGCATTACGTATAAACCGAAAGAAGGAGTTTTGAGAGATAGGCCAGGAAGAATAATTGGTGGATTTCTTAATTAGATACAAAGGGAGAACTAGAGAGATAGGATATAGATATGGAGATGTGGAAAATGAGAAAAATATGTTGTCGAAAGACGTAGATATACTTCACTCAATGTTTTGGCAATTCCTGTGTGCGGTGATCATTTGTACAGTGCACGTACAACAGAACAATATGTTCAAATGCTGGGTCTGATGCGATAACTTTTCTCTCCAATAATATGACAGACACTAGCTTTGGAAAGAACCCAGCAGGCCAACATATTTAATTCCCGGTGTGAAAGGGGATTAACTGAAATAATTTGGGAAACCAGAAACAATAATTTATAACACACATCCTGATAAGAATGAGAGACTAGTGTTGGGAAGCCCAGAAAAATGAGGAATGCTGAGAGAAAGGGAAGGTATCACTTCAGATGAGGATCAAATAATGTTTTAATGCTCTAAACATTTTATTCATCATGTGCATCATTTTTCGTTAACTGTGTCTCCGTTGTTCATTCAGAACGTGTTGCACACATGTGAACAATCTTCCTTATCTGAACACACACAGATTAAACAGTGTATATAAAATCATTTTTCCTCCATTTCAGACTGTCCTGTTGTCATGCTAGCAGGATATATGAACACGAACTGGCCACCAAAAGACATGACCCACTGTCACTAGTTTCCATACATTCAGACAAAGAAGGACATCACGTTGACTGTGACAACAAACACTTGCTTGGACAAAGCCACGAACGAAACTTCTTAGAAGCATGACATTATAGCCAGATGTACATCAATAAACACATAAATTTTGATCCAACTCCCTTCCATTGAACAAAAAAACTGGAAATGACATCACGCACCTTAAGAAACCAAGACCTATAAATAGAAAGACGGGACATGCCACCAGTGCGTCACCAGAGACTCTCACTGATGATGTTACCTCGTTATGGTGACGAAACATCTGAAAACAAACCTCAAAGCTCAGCGAGGTAACATACATACTTATTCATTGTTATTTTTCTCTTAATAGTGGAATTTGCGACTACTTTGTCACTCATTATTTAACAGATTACGAGGTGAGGTGAGCTTTTACGGGTGTGTGGTTTCATTAGCAGGGGAATTCAACATCGATATCATAACAGTTTGAGGGCTTGTCGTCTGGGATGTAGACAGATTTGAACAGATTTGGGGTACAAAAGGTCCCAGCACATTCCATCACTTGGCAGTTAGTGACCTAGATCTTCAAATAAAACAGGTGAGAAAATTCATTTAATTCTGTTTCCTTGTGGTTGATTAAATTAAAAGAAATGGTTTTTAATATTACTAAAGAGGGTCTGTGGTTTAAAGATGATTCCCAAATTTGCCAGGAAAGTGTAGAAAGACAAAGGAAGGGCATACTTTTAGAATTAACATGTAGATTAGTATTGGGTTTCACCAGAGACAAAAGGAAAGCTGTCGGCATAATTGAGTTGTTCAAGCACTTTGATGTATCAGAGAAGCAGGCAACTGCAGTCGAGTTCGAAAAAACTTAAATTGCAAATATGACAACTGGAGTTAGAAGATAAAGAGAGAGACAGAAAGAGAGAGAAAGAAGATAGAGAAAGAGAAAAAGAGGAAAAAGGAAGAGAGGGAGAATTTGAAATTCAGAAGTTTGGAATTAGATAAGAAAGTTAAATTAGCAGGATGAAGATGAAGGGAGAATGGAGGGATGTAGACAACTATGTTAATACATTGCCATATTTCGGTGCGAAAAATGCCCAAACCATTTTTATTTCATTTGCAAAATTGTCTCGACAGATGGCATGTCCAGTGAACCTGTAGGTAATGCTAGTACAGACTAAGCTGGTGGGTACAGCTTGAGAGGTATGTGCAGTGCTGTCACATGAGGGAACAAGAGGTTATGCAGATGTCAAACAGGCTATTTTGAGTGCTTATGAATTGATACTAGAAGAATATAGACAGCGGTTCAGAAAAATAGAGACGGAACCAGGTCAGACTTACATTGAGTTTGAAAGATTTAAACACAGTCATTTTGATAGATGGGTGCAGGCCTTAAAAATAAATAAGACCTGTGAGGCTCGAAGGGAGATTATTCTGATGGAGGAGTTTAAAGACTCACTTCCAGAGATAGTAAGAATTCATGTGAATGAACAGAAAGTTCAAGAAGTGAGAAGCACGGCAGAAATGTCAGGTGAGTATGCATTGGTGCATGAGATGAAATTTAGCTTCTGGGAGCATTTTCATCCTGTGAGTGATAAAACTTGGGAGGGGGGAGATCCTACACTATAAAACATAGAGAAAATCACACTGGAAATAGTTTACCACAGGTGAAAAAACAAGTCCAAGGGGTTGAAAGAAAGCGAAAGGCCTCAGGTGTTCTTACAATAACGTAGTGGAACACATAAAAAAATTACAGTGCCGATGGTTTAAGAAGGGCACTGTGTAAAGGTGTTTTCACTGCAGTAAGCTGGGACACACAGTGCTGGGCATTGAAGGAAGAAATGGGAAAATATGTTATAAAGAAGTTTAAGCCAGTGGCATTAGTGAAACTGGTAAAGGAGACCCCAAGTGGAGCCGAGGAGCTGCAGGAGAGTGCACAGCCTAGGCATTGGCTGTGTATGGAGTCAGTGCCTGATCTCTATAAAGAATTCGCCTCCGTCGATAAACCTTACTAAGGAAAAACGGGGTGTGGGGGTGGACAAGTAGTTATAATTTTCCAAGATACGGGACCTGCTCTGTCTCTAATAGTTGAGAAGTAAGGGGCCGGAAAAGCACAGCAGATCAGGCAGCATTTGAAGAGCAGGACAATCGACACATCAGGCATAAACCCATCGTCAGGAATGTGGCGCGGGGAGCAAGGAGGCTGAAAGATAAATAGGAAAGTAGGAGCTGGGCTGGCGGGAGGGTCACTTAAAGGGCAATAGGAAGATATAGGTGGGAGTGATTGTGATATGTCGGAGGGGAGGGTGGAGTGGATAGGTGGGAAGGGAGATCGACAGGACAGTTCAAGATGGCAGTGCTAAGTTGAACGGTTGGATCTGGGTTGAGGCTGAGGGAGTGGAGATTTGGAAATTGGTGAAGTCAACGTTGATGCTGTATAGTTTGACGGTTCCAGCTGTCCTACCACCTATCCACTTCACCCTCCTCTCCGACCTTTCAACATCAGACATCACCTGCATCAACTGATGGCCTTCCAGGCTCCCTTCCACCCAGCTCCACCCCCACCCTCCGATATAATTCTCATCCGCTTTCCCCCTCCCTTACCCCCCACTTTCCTGATGAAGGACATATGCCTGAAACGTCAACTCTCCTGCCCCTCAGCTGCTGCCGGCCTGCTGTGATTTTCCAGCGCCACGCTTTTCAACTCTGATCTCCAGCATCTGCAGTCCTCACTTTCCTTCTGCCTCTAAGAAAAAGAATGAAAGTATTTTCACTCTTTCTGGCATGTTACTCAACAGCGTGATAATTTGTGGAATGGGGACAGAAATTAGGCAGTCCCTTGTGTAACATAAGGTTGGAGTGCCACATCAAGGTTGGGGAAGTAACAGTGTGAGTGAGTGATAGAGTGTCAGTTCCAGGAATACAGTTTGTTCTTGGGAATAATTTATCAGGATCCAAGGTGGGAGAGGCACCCCTTGTGGTGGAAAAGGCAAAGTCAGACCAGGGAACTTGCAATTAAAAGAAAAATACACAGGAATCTTTCCAGACTGTATAGTAACAAGATCCCACTGTCATAAGTTACAACAGGAAAGAAAACTGAAAGAAAAAGCAAAAGGAGTTGATGCGTGGAAGACTCAGGCTAAAGCATTTCTAGTGGCTGGAATGCACAAGGACGTGGTTAATTTTTGTTGTACATGTCATACGTGCCAAATGGTAGGTAAGTCACATGCAGTCTTAAAACCAGCATCTTCGTTGCCAATTTCTGTATTCGAACAACCTTTCACGTGGGTTATGATTAATTGTGGAACTCCCCTTTCTGAAATAAAAGTGGAAACCAATATCGGCTGATCATAATGGATGTGTCGATCCGATTTCCAGGGATAATTCCATTGTGGGATGTAAAGGCAAAAAGGGGGGTAGAGGTGTCGGTAGCTTTCTTTACTCGCTGTGGGCTACGCAGTGTGATTCAGTCAGACCAAGGGTCTTATTTTACCGCGCAGCTATTTAAGGACGTCATGGATAGCCTCAGCATACAGCAGTTTGAATCAAGTGCGTCCCGTCCCGAATCCTAGGGACCCTTGGAAAGTTGGCATTAGACACTGAAGGAAATATTAACAGCGTACTGTCAGAATTACCTGAATGATTGGAATAAAGGCGTCTCATTATATTGTTTGCCATTAGAGATGTCCCAAATAAATCTACTCACTTTACTTCTTTTGAGTTAATATTCGTACATGAAGTGAGAGGTCCTTTGAAATTAATTGAATATAAATTGACAGGACCGAAGTCGGAGATCTCACACTTGGATTAGATGTCTGAGGTAAGGGGAAATTAGATGGAGTAGGTGAGTTAGCTAAACAGCACCTGAAGAGGCACAGTATAGAGGGATCCAGGTGGCTGATAAAATCTCTGAAACTTTGACGATTTCCCGTGGGGATGAGGTATTAGTATTGCCAGCAGTGGTAGGAAATCCCTTCAAAGCCAGGTTTAGTGTCCCCTTTGAAATTAAAAATAATGTTGAGTCTAACGGTTAAACTATCTGGTAAAGGTACCGGATATGACAAAAATGTTAGAGACTGTCAAGTGAATGAATAATGCTCCAGACACATTGAAGACTCCGGAACAGAGGTGTGGCCAGATGAACAAATTGTGCAGCTTATCTGTATGATGTAGTGATCTTTAGCAAGTGATTGAAAGCTCACATGTTACAGTTGGCAGAGCATGTTGAACGATTACAAGAAGCAAACTTATAATAAACTTAAAGAAAACAGAATTCACGAAGACAGAGGTGACGTTGTTGGGACATTACATTGGCCATGGAAGGTTTCCCCCATGGAACACAAAGACGAAGGGCTTTGAGGAATTTCCACGACCATCCTCGAAGAAAGAGGTGCTTCGATTTTTGGAACTGAGTGGATTCTATGGGAAGTTTGTTGCAAACTTCAGCAGCGTATTGGCACCACTGATGGATTTATTAAAGAAGATCACAGAATTGTGGTGGACAGAACAATGCCAGGCGGTATTTGAGAATTTTAAAGCAGTATTAATCACCGCACCAGTTATAGCTGCACCAAATATTTTGAAAATCTTTGAAAATTGTATTTGATACTAGGGATATAGAGCTCGGAGATGTACTGATACAGAAAGTTGATGATGGAATTGAATGGCCAATTGGCTACTTGTCGATACTTGTCAAAATCCACCAGAAAGAAATACAAAATCTCCATTGTTGAAAAAGAATGATTAAGTTTCCCACTGGACTGACAATATTTTAATGTTTATATGACAAAAAAAAATGTCGGAGATGATTGTGGATGACGACAAACTCCTCGCATTTTTTTTTGAATATTTAAAGTCCAGAATATGGGATTATTTAATTGGAGTCTTATCTTACCGACTTCAAACTGACAAAATGTACATGCTGTGGGTCCTAAAATGTGATAGCAGATGTGTTATCGCAGATTTAAAGGAAAAAGTTTAGATACAGTTTGACTTATTGCAGTGTCATATATGTGTGCAGAATTAATATGTATGGTATAGCTGAGATAAATACTTTTGAAATTCATAATAATAGAATTACGAATTAGGGGGAAAGAAATAAAGCCATCTTTTCATTCTGCTGGTTCATGTTTTTTTCTGAAGGGGGGAGGTGTTACGAAGCCGAAAGCATGTCCAGTCACTTTAAGACAGAACTGGTTTTGCTGAATAGAAAGTACAGCCACAGATGCCAGCTAAAGGTCAGCCTGTTCCACGTGTCACCATTAGCTGGGAAATGGATAGCTGAGTTGTGGTTGCTGTTTTGACAACAATTCAAATACAACCAAAGAGTTTAAATAACGCTCAGGATACCAGAAACCAACAGAATTTGATTATTGTTTGGACACCTGGAAAGCAATCAAGTATGAGACTTATTGTATCATGGGGAGTATATAAACCCAGCATTTTGAAACTAGAGGGAAAGCCACTGCCACCCAACAGCAGAGTAACTGCTGTAGAGCAGCAGTGCTAACTGACCATCTCACACACTTTCTATCAAAGATACATGTCCATGTAAAATCTACTTTCAATAAAAACAAAACATGACCCAGGGAGATCAGCAGCTGGAAGAGTGAACACAGCGGGGAAGATGGATTCTGTGTGGTCTTGAGATTGTAATGTTTAATATGTGGGTTGTTGGACTGGCATATTTTTACAGAGTTGGAGTCAGATAGTAAGTAGCTAAGAAAAGAGGGGCTTGTATTTGTGAATAGTTGTTGTTTAGCATTCACTATTAAAGTTAAGAAACTAACTTGTTATTTTTTGTTTAAATAGTGGAATGTAGGATAACTGTGTCACCCATATTTTAACCGATTATGAGATGAGGCGAGCTTTTCTGGGTGTTTGGTTTTAATTAACAGAGGGGTTCAACTCCACCTTGTAAATGTCCATCCACGCTAACCCCATTTCCCTGCAGTTGGCCCATATCCTTCCAGTCCTTTCCTATCCACATATTTATCCAAATGCTTTTGAAATGTAGTTAATGTACTCCCCACCACCCACCACCACATCTGCTGGCAGCTCAACGACGTACCATCCTCTGTGTAAAGAAGTGGCCCCTCAGGTTCCCTTTTATTCCTTCCCCTTTAACCTTAAACGGATCCCATCTAATCCTCAATTCTCTACATCTTGGAAAGAGAAAGAGAGCATTAACCCTATCCATACCCGTCGTGATCTTATACAGCTCTATAAGGACTCCCTCAGTCTCCACCAAGCTAAAGACAATGTCCTAGCTTGTCCAAATTCTCCCTATAACTCAGACCATTGAGTCCTGGCAACGTCTTTCTAAATTTCTTCTGCACTCTTTCTAATTTAATAGCATCCTCCCTATAACAAGGTGACAAAACTGAACACAATACTCCAAGTGCGTCCTTCCCAAAGTCCTGTGTAACTGCAACATAAATTCCGAATGTCTGTGCTAAATATCCTGCCTGATGAAGGCCAATGTGCCAAAAGCCTTCTTCACTGCCCTGTTTATCTGTGACTCCACCCTTAGAGAACCGTGTGCACCTGAACACCAAGGTCTCTCTGCGCACTGCACCCCTTAAGACCCTCCCATTCACCATGAAACTCCTACCTTGATTTGAGCTTCCAAAATGCAAGACCCCACACTTCTATATTAAATTCCATTCGCCATTTCTCGGCCCACTACCCCACCTGATTATGGTCCTGCTGCAATTTCTGATAAACTTCCTCACTGATCATGCTCCCATTTACTTTCGTGTCATCTGAAAGCTTACTAATCATACCTTGTACATTCTCAACCAAATCATTGATAACAAACAGCAGTGGACCCAGCCTTCAGTCTGACAAGCATCCTTCCACGAAACCCTCTGCTTACTCCCATCAAGCCAACTGTGTATCCAATTGGTCAGTCCCCCCAGCATTCCACGTGACGTAACATTCCAGAGCAGGCTGCCATGTGGAAACTTATCAAAGGCCTTACTGAAATTCATAGAGACTACATCTACCGCTCTGTCCTCATCAATCTTCCTGGTCACTTCTTTAAAGAACGCTAACAAATTTGGGAAACATGATCTCCCACTCACAAGTCTATGCTGACTGCTCTGAATCAAACCCTGTGTAAGTAATGGGTGCAGTCAATGGTATGCTGTCCTTCATTGTCTGATGATCCGAGTACATAAGTAAAGCCATCTTCCTGCAGCTGTCGAGCCTTGCTGAGAGAGCATTGGAGGCACTCTCTACAGAGTTGATCTCCTTTGTAAGGAATGATCTTCTTACCACAGACACGGATGATGGTAACATGAGGATAGAGTGAAGGAACTGAGTGTTTAATCTGTAGAGCTGTCAGAGATGAAGAAATGGTGATGCTGAAACACGAGGAGTGGCAGCGATCATTTATTTGCAAAAGAGACATTGATAGGGTGAGAAATTCCATACTTTACCCAGGGTTGATTGGTTTGATTTATTGTCACATGTACCTCAGTACAGGGAAACATTTTATTTATGAGCAGTGGAAGCAGATCACAGTAAGCATTGCCAGGCAGATCATAGGGTGGAAATAGACTTGGACAGAGAAAGGCATACAGGTTACACTGAATAGGACGTGCACTAGACAAGATCAACATGAGCAAGATCAGCATTATTTGAACTTAGAGAGTCCATTCATCAGTCTAACGTGAGTTTCCTAATAGTTTATATGCTAAATTAACTCTCCCCGTATTATTGTGCAGTCGGCATGTGAACGTACTGAATGCATGTTGCTCACAATCCCCAACAGCAGCCACAATGCCTTCCATCTGAAACAGGTAGCCATTCTAACCAGCTTCCACCCTACATAAAGAACACCAGGCTGGCTTCTCTGAGATGAAAGATGCCTTCTTGAGACTTCACACAAGACATATGGCTTCCCTCCTCACCACTAGAAAACCACGTTAAAGACCCACGTGTGTGTCATGAGTATCGGAGCCAGGAGGAACAATGTGTATCAGGCTGTCTGTGCAGCCTCTGCCCCACTTTTTCATCAGGTTAGAGCATCAATTAGGAGACAGTGAGGACTGTGGATGCTGCAGATCAGAGGAGAGAATAGATTGCTGGAAAAACACATCACGTCAGGCAGTATTCGAGAAGCAGGAGAATTGATGTAGCGGGCATAAGCCGTTCATCAGGAATCAGCATCAATTATCTCATTCTGTCCCTGTGTAAGTGCGTTGAGGGGGAACTGCCTCCTCCAGTTCCTTTATAAGTGGCTCAAGGGGCTGAATGGCTTCCTCTTGTTCCTGTGTAATTGACTTAAGGGGCTAAATGGCCTCATCCTATTGCTGTGTCAGTGACTCAACGGATTGACTGGCTTCTTCCTCGTCCAATTGGACAGTGTCAAAGGCCTGACTGGGTTACCCTTGGTTCCTGTTTGACAGCTCGATGTACTGGCAAGTGTGAGAATGCTACAGCTTTAAGAGGTTATTATGTCCTGGTTTCTTTTAAGAGAGAGATTAGCCGACCGTTACCAAGCTGGATAGTTAAGTCCACTTGAGTAAACAGCGAGGGAGGCCTTGGGTTTGAGGAAGTGACCGACTTAATAGATGAAGGAAGGGTTGTTAATGTCATATACATTGACTTTAGTAAGACGTTTGATAAGGTTCACCATGATAGACTAATGGAGAAATTGAAATTATATGGTGTGCAGGGTGTTCTAGCGAGGTGGATAAAGAACTGGTTGAGAAACAGGAGACAGAGAGTAGTAGTTGAAGAGAGTTTCTCAAAATGGAGAAAGGCGACCAGTGGTGTTCCACGGGGGTCAGTATTGGGACCATTGTTTTTGTAATATATATAAATGATCTGGAAGAGGGCACTGTTGATATGATCAGCTAGTTTGCAAATGACACGAAGATTGGTAGATTAGCAGAACGCATAAGGGACTGTCAGAGAATACAGGAGAATATAGATAGACTGGAGAGTCGGGCGGAAAAGTGGCAGATGGCTTTCAATCCAGAAAAATGTGAGGTGATCCATTTAGGCAAGTCAAATTCTAGAGTGAATTATACAATAAATGGAAGAGCCTTGGGAAAAGTTGATGGGCAGAGAGATCTGGGAGTGCAGGTCCATTATACCCTGAAGGTTGCTGCACATGTGGATAGAGTGGTCAAGAAGGCATAAGGTATGGTTGCCTTCATTGGACGGGGTAATTAGTATAAGAAGTGGCAAGTCATGTTAACATTGTACAAGACATTGGTTCGGCAGTATTTAGAATACTGTGTACAGTTCTGGTCGCCACATTACCAAAAAGATGTGGACGCTTTGGAGAGGGTGCAAAGGTTTACGAGGATGCTGCCTGGTATGGAAGGTGCGAGCTATGAAGAAAGGATGAGTAGGTTAGAAAAAAGGAGATTGAGGGGGAACCTGATTGAGGTTTACAAAATCGTGAAGGGTATAGACATGGTGGATAGAGACAAGCTTTTTTCCCAGGGTGAAGGACTCAGTAACGAGAGGTCACGGTTTCAAGGTGAGAGGTGGAAAATTTATGGTAGATACACTCGGCAAGTACTTCACACAGAGGTTTGTGGGCATTTAAAACGCGTTGCCAACAGAGGTGGAAGAGAGAGGCATGACAGATTCCTTTAAGATGCATCTGAATAAATGCATGAGTAGGTGGGGAGCATACAGATGCTTAGGAATTGACCGACAGTTTTCGACAGTAGATTTGATCGGCCCAGGCTTGGAGGGCCGAAGGGCCTGTTCCTGGGCTGTAAATTTTGTTCTTTGTACTCACGCACACACACTCCCGATAAACAAAATCTCTGCAATTTCAAGTTGAAAGAACTTTGCCTAGATATGAGTGTGACTCATGACAAAAGTAAAAATTGAGAGATTGTCCAAAATGCTATTCTGCTTCTGAAGATATTCTACTCGCACAAGCGGCCAGCAATGGGATTTTATCCTGGAACAGTTTGATTTGGCTGAATTCACTTTGCATTAGGCAGTGAGGAGATTCCAATGAATTCTGGTCAGGGATCGCCCAAAGAGTAGCACGGAGGCTCAGTGGTTAGCACCGCTGCTTCACAGCACCAGAGACTTGGGTTTGATTCCTGCCTCAGGCGACGATCTGCGTGGAGTTTGCACATTCTGTCCCGTCTGTGTGAGCTTCTAATGAGTGCTCCAGTTCCCTCCCACAGTCCAATGCTGTGCAGGTTAGGTGGATTGGTCATTCTAAATTGTCCACAGTTTTCAGGGATTTTTAGGTTAGTTACATTAGTCAGGGTTAAATGTAGAGGAACGGGTCTGGGAAGGTTACTCATTGGAAGGTTGGTATGTACGTACGGGCTGAAGGACCTGTTTCCACACTGCAGGAAATGTATAAAAACAAGAAAGGTAACGATGACTGTCGAGTTTTTTTTTTTAGCTCGCACACATTGCTGTAATGAGAAACAATGAAGGAGAGAGAGTGCAATAGGTCATTCCTTCTCGGGCAGGTTACATTTTCTCCCTCTCTGAGCTGAATCACACAGGGAAGTCATCCTCTCCCAAACTGGATCATGTGAGGTCTCCTTGCACATTGTCCAAACTATGTCTCCATCACATTCCCTGTTCCATGTAGGTGCATCATTGCTGCTGTCGTACACAGAGCCATAACCTTAGCAGAAAATGGACTCGGTCGATTTGAAGATATGTTTATATGTCCCTGCGTCATTGAAAAATAAAATGTTTAATGTATTCAGAATACCTGTGTTAAAATAAATGCATTTTTTAAACAAAAACAGAAATTGCTCGAAAATCTCGGCAGATCCGATAGCATCCAGGTGCCTTTTAAATGCTGTAGTTGTACCAGTCTCCACCACTTCCTCTGGCAGCTCATTCCATACGCACACTAATCTCTGTGTGAAAAGGTGCCCCGAGACCTCACCAAAACCTTTCCCCTCTCACTTTCAACCAATGCCCTCTAGTTTTGGATGCCTCTAACCTTGGAGAAAACCCTGACAACTCACCCTATCCATGACCATTCTGATTTTATAAACCTTTACTGCTGCGAAATGTAACTCCACTCAACACGAATAGCTGTGTTTTCAGTCATCCTGGACTTAAATTCTGAAATTCAATACTGACACCTCTTCCTTCTCCATCAGGTCACAATTCTAAATCCATTTTAATCAGTTTGTTCAGATGTATTATGAGACACTTCGTGGGATTTACACTGAGACCTTTGCGTGCGGAGGTGTGTTTGCTCATCAAACTGTTATGACATGCTGTGACATACCTCTGCAACTGGCGGGACTTGAATCCAGACTTTCTAGTCCATTGCTATGAACACTACCACACAAATTCAGGAATTAGAAACAAAGCCAGAGTTCTGGCTCAGAGGCAGAGACATTACCCACTACACTACCATACAAAGATTTTGGGTCATATTTTAAGTGTCAGCTTTCAGCTCGGTGTGGATTTATTATAATCAGGTTACCAATACTGAACTACACAAAACACTTTGTGTTGTTAAGCAAATGCAAGACTTTTGTCTCAACTATAGGATATTGAGTGCACGTGCTGTGCATCGAAGTTAACTATGAACGTCTTTAATCGTTATTATCTGTTGTCTGCAATATTAGGGAAAGAAATCCTACGGCACACACTGCACAATGAAGAGTCTCGAATAGATATTTATTACTGATCACCAGAGACGGAGAAAGACCATAATTTCTGGCCCCAAAACACAGATCAGTATTACCCAAATCTCACGTGTGTCTGCCCTCTTCGTAAAACCATGAAATGATACCAGGCCGCTGATTACTGTCGAGCCTTTCCTCCCCACTGACTGTGTCTGCAATCTGTCCCTCCTCCCCCTAACAACACAAGGAAAATCAAACTCAGGGTCTTAGTGAAAATCAAGACTGGAGTATGCAGGCCTCCTGGAGATGGGGAGGGACTTTTAAAATTAAACGGGGAAGGTGAGGAGGTAGTAATATCACTCACTGCGATGAGGGTTGGCAGATGGAGTTTACTTTGGATTCATGCGAGGTATTGGATTTGGTAAATCAAACAAGAGCAAGACCTATACAATTAAACGTAGGGCCTTAGGCAGTGTTATAGGACAGAGACCTAGGCTGTGAGGTATAATTCTTTAAACTTTGCATCTCATATAGATAGTGTGGTTAAGAAGGTGTCTAACACACTTGTCTTCATTGCTCAGACTTTTGAGTATCGGAATTGGGACGTCATGCAATACTGTGTCCAGTCTGGTTACCCTGCCGGCTCATTCCATAGGCACACCACCCTCTGAATGAAAGAGTTGCTCCTCAGGTCACTTTTAAATGTTCCCCTCTCTCCTTAAGCCTATCGCCTCTAGTTTTTGGTGACCCGCACCCCCACCCCTCCCCTCAGAAAAGGACTTGACTATTCACTTTGATATTATTGACCTTGACATTATTAAGCTGGAGGGGATTGAGAAGAGATCAACCTGGATGTTGTTTGGAATGGAGGGATTGAGCAAAAAGGAGAGGCTGGATAGAATGGGACTTTTTTCACTCGAGAGTATGAGATTAAGGGGTAACTTTGCAGAGGTTTATAAAATAATGAGGGGTACAGATAAGCTGAAGGGTTGATGTCTTTTCCATAGAGTGGGGGGAATTCAAGACTCGGGGGGTAGTTTAATGTGTGCAGAAAAAGATTTACAGAAGTCATGAAAGGCAATTATTTTAGACAGAAGATGGCTTGTGTGTGGAATTAACTTCCAGAGGAAGTGGTGAAAGCAGGGATAGTTACAACGTTTAAAGGACATTTAGATCAGTACATGGATAAGACATCAGTTTGGATGGCGCTGGGAGCAGCTGCCCTCTCCATCCCCCTCTCTGAATGAATCCCTGTTGATTTTCACCCTCTGCCAATGTCTGTGCAATGTCGTGTGGACATCAGCTGAGGGTGGCATTGCATCACTTTAAACATCACGGAGACTGCCAGACATGCCCCACACAGAGACACACACAGCAAGTTTAGGACACGGCGTGAAGCACATCTCGTAACTTAAACTAAATATAAATAAATGCTCAATTCACCTCATAAATTATAAAAATGTGAGTGGCAGCGAACTCCCAAATTCCACTGTTTAAATAAAAACATCAATTTATTTTTTTAAATCTGAAAGTGAACATTTTACATCAACTATTTACAACTCTGAGACCCCTTTCTCTATTTCCTTATTAGCCAACTCCGAGCTCTATAGCAATATACTGTTTCAATAAGCTGCTTATTGAAATTGCGTTTACTTAATTTAAAAACCACACAGCAGCTGTTGTTTGCGATGTCTTCTTCCAGCTGGAGATCTCCCTGGGTCAGTTTCTTTCTGTTTACTGCGGATATGTTTCATATGAGAAGGTAACTTTGATAGAGAGTATTCCCTAATCTCTTGGATCTGTGTTGATGGTATTTGCTCTGTCTGCAATTTTCAAAATGCCTGCATTTTTAATATCCACAACATTGTATTATCTCATTGGTTCGATTTTCGAAAAACAATAAATTCAAAAATGATTTGGTTTTAGTGTCATGGGGCATAATTTAAACTGATCGGTAAAATTCGAATTGTTGTCCAACGAGCAACTACTCAGGGATCTATTTCCCAGCCAAGTGTGACATATTTTCAGTTGTCGTTGACATTCTGGGTCTGCCATCCTCTCATATCACAGGCGCTTGGCAGCTCTCAGTTCAGAACAACATTCACTCTCTCTTAAAGTTACAGTACACACTTTCAAATTCATAACATTAATACCCTGTTTTCAATAAAGATAGGTGGAGCCTATCCAGATTTCTCTTGCTACATGGTTTGTCAATATTTCATTCACTCCGTGTTGTGTGTGTCAGGACTTTTGTTGTTCCATTGGCAGCATGTCATTATTCGACTCTGTCCCGGGGAATATAGCAATAGACAATAGATAATAGGTGCAGGAGGAGGCCATTCTGCCATTCAAGCCTGCACCACCATTCAGTATGATCATGGCTGATCATCCTTAATCAGTATCCTGTTCCTGCCTTATCTCCATAACCTTTGATTCCACTATCGTTGAGAGCTCTATTCAACTGTTTCTAAAATGAATCCAGCGACTGGGCCTCCACTGCCCTCTGGGGCAGAGCATTCCACGCAGCCACCACACTCCGGGTGAAGACGTTCCTCCTCATCCCTGTCCTAAATGGTCTACCCCGTATATTTAAGCTGTGTCCTCTGGTTCGCCACTCACCCATCAGCGGAAACATGTTTCCTGCCTCCAGAGTGTCCAATTCTTTAATAATCTTATATGTCTCAAACAGATCCCCTCTCAGTCTTCTAAACTCAAGGTACACAAGCCCAATCGCTCCATTCTTTCAGCGTAAGGTAGTCCTGCCATTCCAGGAATTGACCTCGTGAACCTACGCTGCACTCCCTCAATAGCCAGAATGTCTTTCCTCAAATTTGGAGACCAGAACTGCACACAGTACTCCAGGTGTGGTCTCACCAGTGCCCTGAACAATTTCAGAAGAACCTTTTTGTTTCCATACTCAATCCCTCTTGTTATGAAGGCCAGCATGCCATTAGCCTTCTTCACTACCTGCTGGACCTGCATGCTTACCTTCATTGACTGGTGTACAAGAATACCCAGATCTCTCTGTACTGCCCCTTTGCCTAAATTGATTCCAATTAGGTAGACATCTTCCTTCCTGTTCTTGCCACAAAAGTGGATAACCATACATTTATCAACATTAAACTGCACCTGCGATGCATCTGACCACTCACCTAACCTGTCCAGTTCACCCTGTAATCTCATAACATCCTCCTCACATTTCACCCTGCAACCCAGCTTAGTATCATCAGCAAATTTGCTAATGTTATTACTAAAATCATCTTCGATATCATTAACATGTATTGTAAAAAGCTGCGGTCCCAGCACTGATCCCTGTGGTTCCACACTGGTCACTGCCTGCCATTCTGAAATGGAGCTGTTTATCACTACTCTTTGTTTCCTATCAGCCAATCAACTTTCAATCCAAGTTAGTATTTTGCCCCCAATACCATGCGTCCTAATTTTGCTCACTAACCTCCTATGTGGGACTTTATCAAAAGCTTTCTGAAAGTCCAGGTACACTACATCTGCTGGATCTCCCTCGTCCATCTTCAGAGTTACATCCTCAAAAAATTCTCGAAGATTAGTCACGCATGATTTCCCCTTCATAAATCCATGCTGACTCTGACCTATCCTGTTACTACTATCCAGATTTGTCGTAATTTCATCCTTTATAATAGACTCCAGCATCTTTCCCACCACTGAGGTCAGACTAACTGGTGTATAATATCCTGCCTTCTCTCTCCCACCTTTCTTAAAAAGTGGTACAACATTAGCCATCCTCCAATGCAAAGGAACTGATCCTGAATCTATCAAAATCTGGAAAATAATCACCAACACATCCACGATTTCTTGAATCACCTCCTTCAGTACCCTGGGATGTATACCATCAGGCCCCGGAGACTTATCAAACTTTGTGAGAAGATTTGTAGCTCGGGTGCTCGTTGCTGTGGTTATGTTCGCCGAGCTGGAAGTTTTTGTTGCAAACGTTTCGTCCCCTGTCTAGGTGACATCCTCAGTGTTTGGAAGCGGCAGGGACAGGCCACTATAAATGCCGGAGGAAACACCACAGAAGCGCTTCACAGGAGGCTCCCAAGCACTGAGGATGTCACCTAGACAGGGGACGAAACGTTTGCAACAGAAACTTTCAGCTCGGCGAAAAGAACCACAGCAACTTATCAAACTTCATAACTAACAGTCTCTCCAACACCAAATCCTGGTAAATATAAAATCCCTTAAGTGCAGGTCCTTCAGCCACTGTTACCTCGGGGAGATTGCTTGTGTCTTCTCCAGTGAACACAGATCTGAAGTAACAATTCCATTCTTCTGCCATTTCTTTGTTCCCCATAATATATTCCCCTGCTTCTGTCTTCAAGGGCCCAATTTCAGTCTTAACCTTTTTTTCCCTTTCACATACCTAAAAAAGCTTTTACTATCCTCCTTTATATTTTTGGCCAGTTTACCTCATTTTTTCTCTGCGTATTTCCTTCTTAGTAATCCTCTGTTGTTCTTTAAAACCTTCCCAGTCCTCTGTTTTCCCACTTATCTTTGTTATGTTATACTTTCTCTCTTTGAACTTTATATTTTTCTTAACTTCCCTCGTCAGCCACGGCCACCCATGCCTCCTCCTAGGATCTTTCTACATTTTTGGAATGAACTGACCCTGCATCTTCTTCATTATACACAGAAATATCTGCCATTGTTCCTCCAATGTCATCCCCGCTAAGTTATTGCACCATTTAACTTTGGCCAGCTCCTTCCTCATAGCTCCATAGTTCCCTTTATTAAACAGAAATATTGTCACTTCCGATTGTCCCCTCTCCGTCTCAAATTGCAGGTTCAAACTTATTGTATTATGGTCACTACTTCCCAATGGCTCCTTCACTTCGAGGTCCCTGATCAATTCTGGTTCGTTGCGCAATATCAGATCCAGAATTGCCTTCTCCCTGGTAGGCTCTCGGAACAGCTGTTCTAAGAATCCATCTTGGAGGCACTCGACAAAGTCTTTCTTGAGGTCCAATACCATCCTGATTCTCCCAGTCTACTTGCATGTTGAAATCCCCCATAACAACTGTAGTAACATCTTTACATCAGGCCAATTTCAGCTCCTGATTCAACCTACATCTGACATCCAGACTACTGTTGGGGGACCTGTAGATAACTCGCAAGAGGGTCTTTTTACCGTTAGCATTTCTCAGCTCTGTCCACACTGACTCTACATCCCCTCATTCTAGGTCACCTCACGCAAGGGACTGAATACAATCCCTTACCAACATGGCCACCCCCCCCCCCCCCCTCTGCCCGTCAGTCTGTGCTTACGATAGCATGTGTAGCCTTGAATATTCATTTCGCAGGCCCTGTCCACTTGAAGCCACGTCTCAGTTATCCCCACAATATCGTATCTGCCAATTTCCAAAAGAGCCTCAAGCTCATCCATGTTATTTCTAATGCTTCGTGCATTCATGTATAGCATTTTTAATTTGTTACTGCCCTCAGCCTTCCATCAACTCCTATTTCAGCCAACCTTACAGCATGATCCCTTATTGACTTTTCCGCCTCATTGATACAGTTGTCTTTCTTGACTTCCCTTGTTCGAACTTTCCCTTCAATTTCTTTCATAAACATCCAGTTTGTCCCCTCCCCACCCCCCCACCCCCGCTACTTAGTTTAAACGTAGCTGTGTTGCAGAAGCAAACCTGCCTTCCAGAATGCTGGTCCCTAACCTATTAAGGTGCAAACCGTCTCTCTTGTATAATTTATGCTTACCACAAAACATACCCCAGTGATCCAAGAATTTAACTCCTTGCTTCCTGCACCAGTTCCACGGCCACACGTTCAAGTCCATTATCTCCCTGTTTCTGGCCTCACCAGCCCGAGGAACTGGAAGCAAAACGGAGATAACCACGTCCTGCTTTTCAGCCTTCTTCCTAGTTCTCCGAAGTCCCGCTGTAGTATGTTCCTCCTCCTCTTCTTCCCGACTTCATTTGTGCCGACATGTACCACCACGTCTGGCTCTTCGCCTTCGTCCTTGAGGATTTCCTGCACTCTGTCTGTGATGACTTTAACCCTGGCACCAGGAAGGCAACACACCATCCTTAAGTCCCGCCTGCTGCCACAAAAAAACCCGGTCAGTTCCTCTCACTATGGAGTCCCCTATTACCACGGCTCTGTGCGATGTCCGACTCTTCCGCTCTGCCTCCACGCCAACGTTTGATTGAGAGACCGGGCCGCCTCGCGGACTGGCAGTGTCATCTGTCTCTACTGTTTCCAAAAGATTCAACTTGTTCCTGACAGGTACTTCCCCCGGCGTTTCTTGCACCTGTCTCCTCTCTGCCTTCCTCATCGTCTGCTCTCTTCTGCTCTCTTCTGCTATGGTCGGTGTAATAACCTCACTGAAGGTCTTGTCCATAAAGATCTCGTTCTCTCGGATAAGCCCAAGTTCCTTGAGTTCTTTCATCAGTGCTGCAATATGCTCTTTCCGTATAGCGAGGTAAAAAAAAAGACTGCAGATGCTGGAAACCAGATTCTGGATTAGTGGTGCTGGAAGAGCACAGCAGTTCAGGCAGCATCCGAGGAGATTCGAAATAGACTTTTCGGGCAAAAGCCCTTCATCAGGAATAAAGGCAGTGAGCCTGAAGCGTGGAGAGATATCTTTTCAGTATAGAAGTATATCACTCGTTCGTACTAGTGAGTGTAGCAGGATTTCAGTTCTTTCATGGGGACTGTAATGCTGCGACAATCTCAACGTTTTGTAGATGGCACCAATCTTGGACGAATTGTGAAGTCTATGGAGGACAGTGTGGAACTCGAACTGGACGATCACATGTTGGTGTAGTTTTCGGGCAGATGGGGATCAATGCAGAACAATGCGAGATGATGCACTTTGGTAAGAAGGACATTGAAAGACAATATAAAGGAGGCTGTACCGTTATAAAGGGAGTGCAGGAACAGATTTTCCTGAGTGTATATGAACGCAGATTCTTGAAGATGTGAGGACAAGTGAGGAGAACAGTAACTATCACAGATTAGTTTCAGGGTCTGAGCTATTTACAGGAGAAGGTGTAGGAGGGAGTCTCAGTGCTCCCTTCCTGGGAGGTGGTGGTGACAATGTGTTGTGAGCCCACCGTTCTGCCCACCGAGACAGTGGCGATTCCAATTGTACCAGCTCGACATTAAAAGGAAGATGGCATCAGGGACATGGCTTCTAAGTTGTGCCGGGGGGAAACGGAGCTGCCAGTGGGTTTAAAGTGAGAAATGCCCTTCACTGAACATTGCTCCTTACTCGGTCGGTGGGATGTGGGTGTTTCAGAATCTCCACACGAGTCTTCTCGGTTCTCTCCGGCTCGTACCAGGGTCCTCCCCACATGGCGGGGGGAGGGAGGTGAGGGAACGGATACTGGGCACTCCACCACCCGGCTTGGCCCTTTCCATCCTATTCCAGGCAGTTTCTCCTGGAACGGGAGAAAGGCGGGTGGGACTGAGGTGGGAGTGGGTGGCCCTGCTGTTAGTGCTGTTATAGGTAGGGGACATGGTAAGGGGTCCGGAGTGATTCAGTCCACAGTGTTGGATCCATACAGTGTTATTGGTGTGGGGAGGAGTGAGTAAAGTGGAGGGAAGAGAGAGAGAGATATCGGGGTGGAGGGGAAGGTGCTGCATGCAGTAATGAGAGTGATGGAGCATGAGCCTTGTTCGGGGTGGGTGCTATAATAGATATACAGTGAGTGTGAGGGAGCAGAGAGAATACAGTGACACTTATCCTGACAGAGCGGGGATGGTTATTGATGCTTGTCCTTTATTGCTGGACATTTCTTCAGACAACAGATACTGCACTGAGCTGAGTGGTGAGCTCAGACCATGCTCGGTGGGTCTGGTGGTGTGGCCCCCTCTGAGAAGAAAATGGTCCCCCTCTGCATTAACCATCTACCAGAATATCTGTGCCCCTGTCGACAAACCATGGGGCAGATGCCACTTATCTGCCATGGTCGGAATATCCAGGGGCACCCGGGCGGTGGTGAGTACCTCCAGCCATGATGGGTGGGAGAATCGGGCTGGAATTGAATGAGAGGGACACCATAGGGTGCGCTAGGTAGTAAATGAGGTGAGTTCGATACGACATCACCAGGAAACTAGCTCAGCCTCGTGTAGACAATCCCTCTGTCACACTTAAGGAAAATCAAACAAAGATAAATTATTGTTAGATTCTACCCAATGAGTCATAGATTCTGTTGAAACTAATTCCAGTTACAAAGATGCAGAACAAATGCTCATCTGACTCGCACCAATATCCCTTTTTCTCATCTTTCCTGGGAAGACTGGCTCATGTTATACGATGCTATCCAACTGTCTACATTTGAGCATTCTGAAACATGGGAACGCATCCTTCCATATCACTGTCTCTCAGTCTCCCCGTCTCTGTCTACTTCCAAAATGCCTCCCATGTGGTGATATTTAAACGGATTCCCCCTGCCATCTCTCTCTGGCAGTGATGTTCACACCCACAGCACCCCCTTGGCATGGTACAATGGGGACATGGAGCTGTAATTGGGTGGGAGCTGCACATCCTTACACTTCCAGCATGGGCTGCAATTTTCCCCACATTGGGCAGGGATCGAACACAGTGTTACTGAGTAATGCACTGGGTTGGGGTACACAGTCCTACATGCTGGGAGGCTAACTGCTCCTGGTTTACAGATCAATGCACTGGGGTTGTGTACACGCTCCTACATGCTGGGAGGATAACTGCTCCTGGTTTACAGATTAATTCACGGGTGATCACTGCACAGTTCGCTGTGCTGGACAGACTATCAGGTTAAAGTTTATGGATAATGCACTGCTGTGGTCTGCACAGCTCACCATGCTGGACAGATATATGGTCTGGGTTTATAGATCAATGCCCTGATCTGATCTGTGCAGTGTTCCACTCTGGAAAGATTGCTGGTTTGTATTGACCAGGGCAATGGATAGTCTGCACAGTGAACAGATATCTCCTCTGGGTTTACGGTATCTTGGCTGGTTCTGTGAGGTGGATTGAGAATGTGGTATATCTAACCATTTCAGCTGATCTGGCAATGCCTTTAGTTCCCATTCTTGTGATTGGACCCTCCCTCTCTCACCCCATTAATGTTACAGTGTGCCCAGGTAGAGTACATCATGTTGGTGGGATGGATAGGGGGGGAAAGGTGATGGACAAGTCAAGGGGTTCCCCAGAACGTTCTGTCCACAACATTCTATAACTGACATTCCGTGGAACGTTCTGTCCCCAACATTCTATAACTGCCTTTCCCCGGAACGTTCTGTCCCCGACATTCTATAACTGACATTCCCCGGAACGTTCTGTCCCTGACATTGTTTGTGAACGTCCGGACGTCAGTGAATTGAACAAACAATAAGATCCCGAGGGAAGAGATCCCGTTCCAGGGAGAAGGAGACACTGTTACGAAGGCCCCTCAGGCAGTTAAAGGGGTGAATACGTTTCCCCTGCATTTACATTTCTTCACGGCACAGGATCGACCACAATTTAGACCAAAATACAGAAATTTCCAAACTCCGTTTGTCTTCAGGAAACTGGGAGAGAATCCTTCAGGACAGCAACGTTTCCACCCTCCGTATGAAGAACTGGGAAGGAGTGACCCAAGTCAGCTCTCGAGTGATCGAGTGTGTGGGAATGTTCTAGAAACCATCTGTCCTTATAGATGTGTCTCTGTGTGTTTGGGGACGGAGGGTTTATTGTGGTTTATGTCACATTTTTGTCAGTAATCCCGAACTTTCCATTTGTTATTCCAGCTCCAATTATTTTAATAAATCCCTGAATACAGGGACACCTTTGAAAGTCTCACTGGGTCCCCGATCAAACGGGGTCCCTTTGCCTCCAGGCTGATGGATAATGGGTTTGTTTTCCTTCCTCACAGTTAACGTAGTGACCATCTACGTCCTGCTTTATAAAGGATGTGGATTGTCTCCATGTGTCAGACGTTACCTGGGGGCCATGGCAGCGGCGGATCTCCTGGTCATTATCCTCGACCTGATACTGAGACACATTCCCATTGTTTATCGGAAACAGTTTTATTTCCTGATGTACTCCGTCCCTGTGTGTAATATCCACGCCGTCCTGCTTTATGCAGCCACTGACTGCTCTGTCTGGTTCACCGTCATTTTCACCTTTGATCGGTTTGTGGCCATTTGTTGCCAGAAGCTGAAAAGTAAATATTGCAGTGAGAAAACGGCGGCTGTGGTTCTGGGAGCAGTGACTGTGTTGAGCTGTTTAAAGAACATTTTCTGGTATTTTATGCTCACGCCTTGGTATTGGTTGATGAACGAGCCCTGGTTTTGTGATATTACACTCGCTGGTCGTTACTCCATTGTCTGGGTCACAATCGAGTTCCTCCACCACATTCTAACCCCGTGTGTCCCATTTCTCCTGATTCTGCAGCTCAATGTTCTCACCGTCAGACACATTGTAGTGACCAGCAGAGCCCGCAAGAGACTCCGGGCTCACACCAATGGGGACGCTCAGTCTGACACAGAAATGAGAAACCGAAAAAAATCCGTCATTTTACTGTTTGTCATCTCGGCCAATTTCATCCTGTTATGGTCAATGTTAATGCTGTATTCTGTGTGGAACCGGGTGTGGCATATTGTGGATACCTTTGCGATGCTGCATTACTTTGTGCAGGAATTGGGCTTCATGCTGCAGCTCCTCAGTTGCTGAACAAACACCGCGATTTATGCCGTGGCCCAGACTAAGTTCAGGCAGCAGCTGAAGAATGTGCTGAAATATCCCTTCACCCAAATCCTTCCATCAATCAAATTCCCTCAGAAATCAATCCATCCGGGATTTTCTCATTTCTGTTCAGTGTTTCAGTGATGGAGTAGCCTGTCGCTATGGTAACAGACTGAGGGTAGCGCTGGTTTGTCCATCCTTATCCCACAGGGGGATTACAGGGAAACATTTCAATGTTTCTCACAACTCAGGGGCCATTGAGAAAAGGCACCATCCCACTGACTGTTTCCATCACTTCCATTTGTAAACAATAAAAATGTTCATTAAAGCGTGCTGAGCAGCAGAGTGACCGATGTTGTTGTGTGTCTTAGTGTTGGAGAAGCTGAGCTGGAGAGAGACAGACTCAGCCCGAAGTCCTGGGCCTCAGGGAGGGCACGGCGCCCTAAGCTCAGGAGCTGGGTTTAACTCCTTCTGTCCTTTCTGTCCCCTCTGGGTCTCCCACTCCAACTAGGCTCTCAGCAGAATTCACCTTGTTCCCTTTGTCACTCTCCCTCCATCTATCCCTCTCACTCTCACACTGCACTGCTATTTCTCTCTCCTTTTCCCATTTACACACTCAATTCCACTGTCCTTGCCTTCCCCAATCTCATTCACTCTCTCTCCATCTTGCGATCATAACATCCAAATGTTACTGTCTTCCTCGAATCCTTCGGTGCTGGGGGAACAGAAGAGGGTTGTCGATCTTCAGGCTGATGTTAGGGAACAGGGATTTGGACGGGATATCAGGCCATTGCCAGGGCAATCGTTTGGGCCAAACGCCATTGCTCGGGGACATAGTGGGTGTGAGAACACGAGTCGTTACTAGCGGGTAACAGGTGGAGTGGCACAATAGGCTGTGGCTGAGACTGGGACAACAGGATATCACAAACAGGACACATTGTGTGGGACATACTGTCTGTTACTCAGGGAATAGAATGGGGATGGGTTAAAGGCGATTTAGAGGGGCTCAACTGGGTCGGTGTTCACAGGCAGGAGCTCAGTTTATTGTGTGTGGGGAGTGTTATGGTGGGAGACTGCGTGGGCGTGTGAGTGTGATACTGGGACAGTGTGTGGGGGAGTGAGCGGGATGATGGAGAGACTGTGGGGAAGTGAGAGTGACGATGGGGGAGTGTGAAGGGAAGTGAACGGGTGAATGGGAGTGTGTGGGAGAGTGACACTGATGGTAAGGGAGTGCACGGGGTCTGAGAATCAGGGTTGGGCAGTGTATGGGGGAGTGAGCGATACAGTGGGGGAGAGGGCGTTTGAGCGAGTTGATGGTGAGGCTTTGTGCAGGGTGAGTGCGCATGACAGTGGGGCATTGTGTGGTGGAGTGAGTGTGATGGTGGGCGACTGGGTGGGAGAGTGAATGGGATGGAAGGGGAGTGTGTGGGAGAATGGTGGTGTGTGGGGGGTGAGCGTTACAGTGGGAGTGGTGTGGGGCAGTGTGTGTGTTGGTTCTGGAGTGGGTGGGGGCGAGTGTGACGGTAAGGGTGGTGTGGGGCACTGTGTGTGATGGTGGTGGAGTGTGTGGGAGTGAGCGTGACAGTGGGGTTCATGGGGGTCCGTGTGTGTTATGGTGGTGGAGTTTGTTGGGGTGAGCGTGATGGTGAGGGTGGTGTGGGGCAGTGTGTGTGAGGGTGATGGAGTGTGTGGGGATGAGCGTGGCGTTGAGAGTGGTGTGGGTCAGTGTGTGTTGGTTGTGGAGTGTGTGGGGGTGAGCATGACGGTGAGAGTGGTGTGGAGCAATGTGTGTGAGGGTGGTGGAATGTGTGGGTATGAGCGTGACGGTGAGGGATGGCGTGGGGGAGTGTGTTTGCGGGTGGTGGTGTGTGTCGGAGTGAGCATGACGGAGAAGGTAGTGTGGGGCAGTGTGTGTGATGGTGGTGGAGTTTATGAGTGAGTGTGAGGTGAGGGTGGTGTGGGGCAGTGTGTGATGGTGATGGAGGAGTGTGTGGGGGTGAGTGTGACGGTGGGGGTGGTGTGGGGCAGAGTGTGTGATAGTGGTGTAGTGTGTGGGGGTGTGCGTGATGGTGAGTTTGATGTGGGGCAGTTTGTATGATGATGGTGGAATATGTGGTGGTGAGCGTGATGTTGAGGGTGTTGTAAGGCAGTGTGTGTGATGGTGGTGGAGTGTGTGGGGTTGGGTATGATGGTGGGGGTGCTGTGGGGAAGTGTGTTCGATGGTGGTGGAGTGTGTGGGGGTGAGAGTGATGGTGGGGCTGTTGTGGGCAGTGTGTGTGATGGTGGTGGAGTGTGTAGTGGAGAGCGTGACAGTGAGAGTGGTGTAGGGCAGTGTGAATGTGGGTGGTGGAATGTGTGGGTGAGCCTGACGGTGGGGGTTGTGTGGGGCAGTGTGTGTGATGGTGGTGGAGTGTGTGGGAGTCAGCGTGACGGTGGGGGTTGCTTGGGTCAGTGTGTGTTATGGTGGTGGAGTGTGTGGGGGTGAGCGTGACAGTGGGAGTGTTGTGTGGCAGTGAGTGTGAGGGTGGTGGAGTGCGTGGGGGTGTGCGTGACCGTGGGAATGGTGTGGGGCTGTGTGTGTGATGGTGGTAGAATGTGTGGGTATGAGCGTGACGGTGAGGGATGGTGTGGGTCGGTGTGTGTGTGGGTGGTGGAGTGTGTGGGTGAGCGTGACGGTGGGGGTGGTGTGGGGCAGTGTGTGTGATGGTAGTGGAGTGTCTGGTGTGAGTGTGTCGGTGGGTATGGTGTGGGACTGTGTGTGATGGTGGTGGAGAATGTGGTGTTGAGTGTGACGGCGAGGGCGTTGTGGGGCAGTGTGTGTGATGGTGGTGGAATATGTGGAGTTGAGTGTGACGGTGAGGGTGGTGTGGGACAGTGTGTGTGATGGTGTTGGAGTGTGTGGGTGAGCATGACGTTGGGGTGTTGTGGGGCACTGTGTGTGAGGGTGGTGGAGTGTGTGGGTGAGGGTGACGGTGGTGGTGTTGTGTAGCAGTGTGTGTGATAGTGATGGAGTGTGTGGGGGTGAGCGTGACGGTAGGGGTGGTGTGGGACTGAGTGTGTGATGGTGGTGGAGTGTGTGGGGGTGAGCGTGACGGTGGGGGTGGTGTGGGACTTTTTTGTGGGTGGTGGATCGTGTGGGGTGAGTGTGTCTTTGGGGATGGTGTGAGACTGTGTGTGTGATTGTGGTAGATGTGTTGGGGTGAGTGTGACGATGGGGATGGTGTGGGGCAGTGTGTATGATGGTGGTGGAGTGTGTGGGGGTGACCATGACGGTGACGGTGGTATGGGGCAGTTTGTGTGATGGTTGTGGAGAGTGTATGGGTGAGCGTGACGGTGGGGGTGTTGTGGGGCACTGTGTGTGAGTGTGATGGAATGTGTGGGAGTGAGCGTGACGGTGGGGGTGTTGTGGGGCAGTTTGTGTGAGGGTAGTGGAATGTGTGGGGGTGAGCGTGACGGTGGGGTTGTTGTAGGGCAGTGTGTGTGATGGTGGTGGAGTGTGTGGGAGTGAGCGTGGCGGTGAGGGTGGTGTGGGGTAGTGTGTGTGAGGGTGGTGGAGTGTGTGGAAGTGAGCGTGACGGTGGTGGTGTTGTGTGGCAGTGTGTGTGGTGGTGATTGAGTGTGTGGGGATGAGCGTGACGTTGGGGCTGGTGAGGGGCAGTGAGTGTGAGAGTGGTGGAGTGTGTGTGGGTGATGGTGAGGGTGGTGTGGGTCAGTGTGTGTGAGAGTGGTGGAGTTTGTGGGGGTGAGCGTGATGGTGAGGGTGGTGTGGGGCAGTGTGTGTGATGGTGGTGGATTGTGTGGGGGTGCGCGTGACGGTGAGGGTGGTATGGAGCAGTGTGTGTGAGGGTAGTGGAGTGTGTGGGGTCAGCGTGACGGTGGGGCTGGTGTGGGGCAGTGTGTGTGATGGTGGTGGAGTGTGTGGGAGTGAGCGTGACGGTGAGGGTGGTGTGGGGTAGTGTGTGTGAGAGTGGTGGAGTTTGTGGGGGTGAGCGTGACGGTGAGGGTGGTGTGGAGCAGTGTGTGTGATGGTGGTGGATTGTGTGGGGGTGAGCGTGACGGTGAGGGTGGTGTGGAGCAGTGTGTGTGTGAGGGGCGTGGACTGTGTGGGATTGAGCGTGAGGGTGGAGGTGGTGTGGGGCAGTGTGTGTAATGGTGGTGGAATGTGTGGAGGTGTGTGTGACGGTGGTGGTGTTGTGTGGCAGTGTGTGTGATGTGATGGAGTGTGTGGGGGTGAGCGTGATGGTTAGGGTGGATTGGGGCAGTTTGTGAGTTGGTGGTGGATTGTGTGGGAGTGAGCGTGAGGGTGTGGGTGTTGTGGGGCATTGTGTGTGATGGTGATGGAATGTGTGGGGGTGACCGTGAAAATGAGGGTGGTGTGGGGCAGTGAGCGTGATGTTGGTGGAGTGTGTTTGGGTGAGGGTGACGGTGGGGATGTTGTGGGGCACTGTGTGTGAGGTTGGTGGAGTGTGTGGAAATGAGCGTGACGGTGGTGGTGTTGTGTGGCAGTGTGTGTGGTGGAGATTGAGTGTGTGAGGATGAGCGTGACGTTTGGGGTGGTGTGGGGCATTGAGTGTGAGTGTGGTGGAGTGTGTGGGGTGATGGTGAGGGTGGTGTGGGGCAGTGTGTGTGAGGGTGGTGGAGTGTGTGGGGGTGAGCGTGACGGTGGGGGTGCTGTGGGGCAGTGTGTGTGATGGTGGTGGAATGTGTGGGTGTGAGCAAGACGATGGGGATGGTGTGGGGCTTTGTGTATGATGGTGGTGGAGTGTGTGGGGGTGACCGTGACGGTGAGGGTGGTGTGTGGCAGTGTGTGTGATGCTGCTGGAGTTTTTTTGGGTGAGGGTGATGGTGGTGATGTTGTGGGGCACTGTGTGTGAGGGTGGTGGAGTGTGTGGGAGTGAGCGTAAGGGTGGGGTTGGTGTGGGGCACTGTGTGTGAGGGTGGTGTATTGTGTGGGGGTGAGCGTAAGGGTGATGTTGGTGTGGGGCTGTGTGAATTGGTGGTGGATTGTGTGTGGGTGAGCGTGACGGTGTTGTTGGTGTGGGGCAGTGTGTGTGTTGGTGTTGGATTGTGTGGGGGTGAGTGTGACGGTGGGGTTGGTGTGGGGCAGTGTGTGTGAGGGGGTGGATTGCATGTGGGTGAGCGTGACAGTGGTGTGGTGTGGAGCAGTGTCTGTGTTGGTGAAGGTGGGTGTGGTGATGGGCATGACGGTGAGGGTTATTTGGGGCAGTTTGTGTGATGGTGGTGGAGTGTGTGGGATGATCATAATGGTGGGGGATGTGAAGGGCAGTATGTGTGATGGTGGTGGAATGTGTGAGCGTGAGTGTGACGGTGGCGATGGTGTGGCGCAGTATGTGTGATGGTGGTGGAGTGTGTGCGGGTGAGCATAACGGTGAGGGTGGTGTAGGGCAATTTGTGTGATGGTGGTGGAGTGTGTGGGGGTGAGCGTGACGGTGAGGGTGGTGCGGTGCAGTGTGTGTGATATTAGTGGAGTGTGTGTGGGTAGAGTGATGGTGGGGCTGGTGTGGGGCAGTGTGTGTGAGGGTGGTGGAGTGTGAGGTTGGTGGAGTGTGACGGTGAGTGTGGTGTGGGGCAGTGGTGTGTTATGGTGGTGGAGTGTGTGGTGGTGAGCGTGACGGTGGGGGCGTTGTGGGGCACTGTGTGTGAGGATGGTGGAGTGTGTGGGAGTGAGCGTGACGGTGAGGTTGGTGTGGGACAGTGTGTGTTTGTTGGAGGTGGATTGTGTGGTGGTGAGCGTGAGAGTGGGGGTGGTGTGGGGCATTGTGTGTGAGGGTGGTGGAATGTGTGGCGGTGAGTGTGACGGTGGGAGTGGTGTGCAGTAGTGTGTGTTAGGGTGGTGGAGTGTGCGGGAATGAGCGTGACGGTGGGGGTGGTGTGGGGCAGTGTGTGGGATGGTGGTGGAGTGTGTGTGGTGAGCGTAAGGGTGGTGGTGGTGTGGGGCATTGTGTGTGAGGATGCTGGAGTGTGTGGGGGTGACCGTAACGGTGAGGGTGGTGTGGGGCAGTGTGTGTGATAGCGGTGGATGTGTGGGGTGAGTGTGACGGTGGGGGTATTGTGGGGCAGTGTGTTTGAAGGTGGTGGAATGTGTGGAGGTGAGTGTGACGGTGAGGGAGGTGTGGGGCAGTTTCTATGATGGTGATGGAGTGTATGGGGTGAGCGTGACGGTGAGGGAGGTGTGGGGCAGTGTGTGTGATGGTGGTGGAGTGTGTGTGGGTGAGAGTGTGACGGTGAGGGTGGTGTAGGGCAGCGTCTGTGATGGTGGTGGAGTGTGTGGTGGTGAGCATGACGGTGGGGGTGTTGTAGGGCTCTGGGTATCAGGATGGTGGAGTGTCTGGGAGTGAGCGTGACGGTGGGGTGGTTTGGGGCAGTTTGTGTGATGGTGATGGAGTGTGTGGAGGTGTGCGTGACGGTGGGGGTGTATTAGGGCAGTTTGTGTGAGGGTGGTGGAGTGTGCGGGGGTGAGCGTGACGGTGGGGTTGTTGTGGGGAAGTGTGTATACTGGTGGTGGATTGTGTGGGGGTGAGCGTGAGGGTGGGGTTGGTGTGGGGCATTGTGTGTGAGGATGGTGGATTGTGTGGGGGTGAGTGTGACGGTGGGGGTGGTGTGGGGCAGTGTGTGTTAGGGTGGTGGAGTGTGCGGGAATGAGCGTGAGGTGGGGGTGGTTTGGGGCAGTGTGTGTGATGGTGGTGGAGTGTGTGGGGGTGACCGTAACGGTGAGCGTGGTGTGGGGCAGTGTGTGTGATGGTGGTGGAATGTGTGGAGGTGAGTGTGATGGTGGTGGTGTTTTGTGGCAGTGTGTGTGATGGCGATTGAGTTTGTGGGGGTGAGCGCGATGGTGGGGGTGGATGAGGGCAGTTTATGAGTTGGTGGTGGAATGTGAGGGGGTGACCTTGAGGGTGTGGGTGTTGTGGGGCATAGTGTGTGATGGTGGTGGGGTGTGTGGTGGTAAGCGTGACGGTGGTGTGGAGCAGTGTGTGTGAGATGCTGGTGGAGTGTGTGGGGGTTGAGAGTGATTTTGTGTATGGTGTGGGGCAGTGTGTGTGATGGTGGTGGAGTGCGTGGTGGTGAGCATGACGGTGAGGGTGGTGTGGAACAGTGTGTGTGATGGTTGTGGAGTGTGTGGGGTGAGTTTGTCGGTGGGTATGGTGTGTGACTGTGTGTGAGGGTGGTGGATGTGTGGGTGTGAGTGTGACGATGGGGATAGTGTGAGGCACTGTGTGTGAGGGTGTTGGAGTGTGTGGAGTGAGTGTGACGGTGGGGGTGGTGTGGGGCAGTTTGTGTGAGGGTGGTGGAATGTGTCGGGGTGAGCGTGACGGTGGGGTGGTTAGGGGCAGTGTGTATTGGTGGTGGAATGTGTGAGCATGAGTGTGACGGTGTGGATTGTGTGGGGTAGTGTGTGTGATGGTGGTGGAATGTGTGGAGGTGAGTTTGACGGTGGGGGTGGTGTGGGGCAGCTTGTGTGATGGTAATGGAGTGTGTGGGGGTGAGCGTGACGGTGGGGTTTGGTGTGGGGCAGTGTGTGTGAGGGTGGTGGATTGTGTGAGTGTGAATGTGACTGTGGGGATGGTGTGGGGCAGTGTGTGTGATGATGGTGGAGTGTGTGGGTGTGAGCGTGACGGTGAGGGTGGTGAGGGACATTGTGTGTGTGATGGTGGTGGAGTATGTGGTGGTGAGTGTGACGGTGAGGGTAGTGTGGAGCAGTGTGTGTGATGGTGGTGGTGTGTGTGATGGTGAGCATGACGGTGAGGGTTGTTTGGGGCAGTGTGAGTGATGGTGGTGGAGTGCGTGGGATGATTGCGATGGTGGGGATGTGTAGGGCAGTATGTGTGATAGTGGTGGAGTGTGTGAGAGTGAGTGTGACGGTGGTGATGGTGTGGGGCAGTGTGTGTGATGGTGGAATATGTGGGGCTGAGTGTGATGGTGAGGGTGGTGTAGGGCAGTTTGTGTGATGGTGGTGGAGTGTGTGGGGGTGAGCATGAAGGGAGGGTGGTGTGGGGCAGTGTGCATGATGGTGGTGGAGTGTGTGGGGATGAGATTGATGGTGGGGCTGGTGTGGGACAGTGTGTGGGATGGTGGTGGAGTGTAAGGAGGTGAGTGTGACGGTGAGGGAGGTGTGGGGCGGAGTGTGTGAAGGTGGTGGAATGTGTGGGTGTGAGCGTGACGGTGGTGGTGTTGTGTGGCAGTGTGTGTGATGCTGATGGAGTGTGTGGGGGTGAGCGTGATGGTGGGGGTGTATTAGGGCAGTTTATGAGTTGGTGGTGGATTGTGTAGAGGTGACCGTGAGGGTGTGGGTGTTGTGGGGTATTGTGTGTGATGGTGGTGGAGTGTGTGGTGGTGAGCGTGACTGTGAGGGTGGTGTGGAGCAGTGTGTGTGATGGTGGTGGAGTGTGTAGGGGTGAGCATGACGGAGATGGTGGTGTGGAGCAGTGTGTGTGATGGTGGTGGAGTGTGTGGGGGTGGAGAGTGGTTTTGTGTAAGGTGTGGGGCAGTGTGTGTGATGGTGGTGGAGTGTGTGGTGGTGAGCATGACGGTGAGGGTGGTGTGGAGCAGTTTGTGTGATGGTAGTGGAGTGTGTGGGTTGAGTTTGTCGGTGGGTATGGTGTGTGACTGTGTGTGTGATGGTGATGGATGTGTGGGTGTGAGTATGACGATGGGGATGCTGTGGGGCAGTGTGTGTGATGTTGGTGGAGTGTGTGGGGGTGACTGTGACGCTGAGGATGTTGTGGGGCACTGTGTGTGAGGGTGTTGGAGTGTGTGGGAGTGAGCGTGATTGTGGGGGTTGTTGTGGGACAATGCGTGTGATGGTGGTGGAGTCTATGGTGGTGAGCATGACGGTGAGGGTGGTGTAGTGCAGTGTGTGTGATGGTATTGGAGTGTGTGGCGTGAGTGTGTCGGTGGTATGTTGTGGGACTGTGTGTGTGATGGTGGTGAATGTGTGGGGCTGAGTGTGACGGTGGGGGTGGTTTGGGGCAGTTTGTGTGAGGGTGGTGGAGTGTGTGGGGTTGAGCGTGAGGGTGTTGTTGGTGTGGGGCAGTGTGTGTTGGTGTTGGATTGTGTGGGGGTGAGTGTGACGGTGGGGGTGGTGTGGGGCAGTGTGTGGGATGGTGGTGGAGTGTGTGTGGTGAGCGTAAGGGTGGTGGTGGTGTGGGGCATTGTGTGTGAGGATGGTGGAGTGTGTGGGGGTGACCGTAACGGTGAGGGTGGTGTGGGGCAGTGTGTGTGATAGCGGTGGATGTGTGGTGGTGAGTGTGACGGTGAGGGTATTGTGGGGCAGTGTGTTTGAAGGTGGTGGAATGTGTGGAGGTGAGTGTGACGGTGAGGGAGGTGTGGGGCAGTTTGTATGATGGTGACGGAGTGTATGGGGTGAGCGTGACGGGGAGGGAGGTGTGGGATGGTGTGTGAGATGATGGTGGAGTGTGTAGGGGTGAGCGTGATGGTGAGGCTGGTGTGGAGCAGTGTGTGTGATGGTGGTGGAGTGTGTGGGAGAGAGCTGACGGTGAGGGTGGTGTGGGGCAGTGTGTGTGAGGGAGGTGGAATGTGTGGGTGTGTGCATGACGGTGAGGGTGGTGTGGGGCAGTGTGTATGATGGTGGTGGGGTGTGTAGGGTGTGTGCGACGGTGAGGGTTGTTTGGGGCAGTGTGAGTGATGGTGGTGGAGTGTGTGGGGCTGAGCGTGAAGGGAAGGTGGTGTGGGACAGTGTGTATGTTGGTCGTGGAGTGTGTGGGGGTGAGACTGATGGTGGGACTGGTGTGGGGCAGTGTGTGGGATGGTGGTGGAGTGTGTGGGATGATCGTGACGGTGGGGATGTGTAGGGCAGTATGTGTGATGGTGGTGGAGTGTGTGAGCGTGAGTGTGACTGTGCTGATGGTGTGAGAAGTGTGTGTGTGATAGTGGAGTGTGTGGGGGTGAGTGTGATGGTGAGGGTGGTGTACGACAGTTTGTGTGATGGTGGTGGAGTGTGTGGGGGTGAGCGTGAAGGGAGGGTGGTGTGGGGCAGTGTGTATGTTGGTGGTGGAGTGTGTGGGGGTGAGATTGATGGTGGGGCTGGTGTCGGGCAGTGCGTGTGATGGTGGTAGAGTGTGTGGGGTCAGTGTGACGGTGGGGATTTTGTGGGACAGTGTGAGTGATGGTGGTGGAGTGTGTGGGAGTGAGCATGATGGTGAGGGCTGTGTGGGGCAGTGTGTTTGTTTATGGTGGAGTGTGTGGAGGTGAGTGTGACGGTTAGTGTGGTGGAGTGTGTGGGGGAGAGCGTGACGGTGTGGGTGGTGTTGGGCAGTGTGGGAGTGTGCTGGAGTGTGTGGGGTGAGCGTGACGGTGGTGATGGTTTGGGGCAGTGTGTGAGGTTGCGGTGGGGTTTGTGGGGGTGAGCGTGACGGTGGGGGTGGTGTGGGACGGTGTGTGAGATGATGGTGGAGTGTGTGGGGGTGAGCGTGATGGTGAGGCTGGTGTGGGGCAGTGTGTGTGAGGGAGGTGGAATGTGTGGGTGTGAGCATGACGGTGAGGGTGGTGTGAGGCAGTGTGTATGATGGTGGTGGGGTGTGTGTGGTGTGTTTGACGGTGGAGGGTGGTGTGGGGCAGTGTGTGTGATGGTGGTGGAGTGTGTGGGTGAGCGTGACGGGGGCGGTGCGGCGGCGCGGTGTGTTTGATGATGGTGGAGTGTGTGGGGGTCAGTGTGATGATGAGACTGATGAGGGGCAGTGTGTGTGATGGTGGGGGCGTGTGTGGGAGTCAGCTGACGGCGGGGGTGTTGTGGGGCAGTGTGTGTGTGGGTGGTGGAGTCTGCGGGAGTGAACGTGATGGTGAGGGTGCTGTTTGGCAATGAGTGTGAGAGTGGTGGAGTGTGTGGGGGTGAACGTGACGGTGAGGGTGGTGTGGGGCAGTATATGTGAAAGGTGGTGGAGTGTAAGGGTGAGCGTGACAGTGAGGGTGGTGCGGGCAGTGTGTGTGATGGTGGTGGAGTGTGTGGGAGTGAGCTGATGGTGTGGGTGGTGTGGGGCAGTGTGTGTGAGGGTGGTGGAGTATGTGGGGGTGCGATTGACGCTAGTGGTGGTGTGGGGCAGTTTGTGTGAGGGTGGGGGTATGTGAGGGAGTGAGCGTGACTGTGGGGCAACGCGTGTGTTGGTGCTGGAGTGTGTGGGGGTGAGCGTGATGGTGGGGGTGGTGTGGGGCAGTGTGTGTGAGGTTGGTCGAGTGTGTGGGGGTGGACGTGACGGTGGGGGTGGTGTGGGACAGTGAGTGTGAGGGTGGTGGATTGTGTGGGGGTGAGCCTGTCAGTGAGGGTGGTGTGGGGCAGTGTGTGTGATGGTGGTGTGTGTGGGTGAGCGTGACGGTGGGGGTGCGGTGGGGCACGGTTTGTGAGGGTAGTGGAGCGTGTGGGGGTGAGCGTGACGGTGAGGGTGGTGTGGGGCAGTGTGTGTGTGATGGTGGTCGAGTGTGTGGGGGTGAGTGTGACGGTGGAGGTGGTGTGGGGCAGTGTGTGTGATAGTGGTGGAGTGGGTGGGTTGATCGCGACGGTGGGGTAGGTGTAGGGCAGTGTGTGTGATGGTGGTGGAGTGTGTGGTTTGAGTGTGACGATGGGGGTGGTGTTTGGCAGTCTGTGCAATGGTGATGGTGTGTGTGGGGGTGAGCGTGACGGTGAGGGTGGTGTGGGGCAGTATGTGTGATGGTAGTGGAGTGTGTGGAGGTGAGTGTGACGGTGAGGGTGGTGGATTGTGTGGGGGTGTGCGTGAAGTGGCGCCGGTGTGGGGCAGTTTGTGTGAGCTTGGTGGTGGGTGTGGGGGTGAGCGTGATGGTGAGGGTGATGTGTGGCAGTGTGGATGAGGGTGGTAGAGTGTGTGGGGGTGAGCGTGTCGATGGGGGTGGTGTGGGTCAGTGTGTGTGAGGGTGGTGGAGTGTGTGATGGTGAGCGTGACGGTGGGGGTGATGTGGGATAGTGTGTGTGATAGCGTTGGAGTGTGTGGCGGTTGGCGTGGTGTGGGGCAGTGTTTGTGAGGGTGGTGGAATGTGTGACGGTGAGTGGGACGGTGGGGGTGGTGTGGGGCAGTGTGTGTGAGGCTGGTGCAGTTTGTGTGAGTGAGCGTGACGGTGAGGGTGGTATGGGGCAGTGTATGTGATGGTGGTGGAGTATGTGAGCTTGAGTGTGACGATGTGGGTGGTGTGGTGTAGTGTGTGAGTGTGATGGAATGTGTGGGGGTGAGCGTGACGGTGGGGGTAGTGTAGGGCAGTGTGTGGGGGGGGTGGAGTGTGTGGGGGTGAGCGTGACGGTGGGGATGGTGTTGGACAGTGTGTGAGACTGTGGTGGAGTGTGTGAGTGTGAGTGTGACGTTGGGGGTGGTGTGGGGCAGTGTGTGTGATGGTGGTGGAGAGTCTCGGTGTGAGCTTAATGATGTGGGTGGTGTGATACTGTGTGTGTGATGATGGTGCAGTGTGTGGAGGTGAGTGTGGTGGTGGTGTGGTGTGGCGCAGTGTGTATGAAGGTGGTGCAATGTGTGGAGATAAGCGTGAGGGTGAGGGAGTTATGGGGCAGTGTGTGTGATGGTGGTGGAGTGTGTGGGTTTGAGCATGACGGTGAGGGTAGTGTGGGGCAGTGTGTGAGAGGGTGGTGGAGTGTGTGGGGATGACGGTGATGGTGGGGGTTATGTAGCTCAGTGTGTGTGAGTATGGTGGAGTGTTTGGTGGAGAGCGTGACGGTGGGGGTGGTGTGGGGCAGTGTGTGTGATGATGGTGGAATGTGTGGGGCTGTGCGTGACGGTGAGAGTGGTGTGGGGCAGTGTGTGAGATGTTGGTGGAGGTTGTGGATGTGAGCGTGACGGTGAGGGTGGTATGGGGCAGTGTGTGTGAGGGTGGTGGAGTGTGTTGGTGTGTGCGTGATGGAGGGGTTGTTGTGGGGCAGTATGAGTGAGGGTGGTGGAGTGTGTGGGGTGAACGTGATGGTGGGTATTGTGTGGGCCAGGGTGTGTGATGGTGGTGGTGTGTGAGCGGGATCGTGACCGTGGTGGTTGTGTGGGGCAGTGTGTGTGATGATGGTGGAGTGTATGGAGGTGAGTGTGACGGTGGGTATTGTGTGGGGCAGCGTGTGTGATGGTGGTGGAGTGTGTGGTGGTGAGCGTGACGCTGAAGGTGGTGCAGCGCAGTGTGTGTGAGGGTAGTGGAGAGTGTGGGGGTGAGCATGATGGTGGGGGAGGTGTGGGGTGGAGTGTGTGATGATGGTGGAGTGTGTATTGGTGAGCGTGATGGTGAGGTGGAGTGGCGCAGTTTGTGTGATGGTGGTGGAGTGTGTGGGGGTAAGCGTGCCGGTGAGTGTGTTGTGGGGCAGAGTATGAGATGGCGGAGTGTGTGGGGGTGCTCGTGACGATGGGGCTGGTGTGTGGCAGTATGTGTGCTGGTGGTGGACTGTAGTGTGGTGAGCGCGACGGTAGGGGTGCTGTGGGGCAGTGTGTGTGATTGTGGTGGGGTGTGGGTGTGAGCGTGACCGAGAGAATGGTGTGGGGCAGTGTGTGTGATGGTTGTGGAGTGTGTGGGGGTGTGCATGACAGTGCGGGTGGTGTGGAGCAGTGTGTGTAATGGTGGTGGAGAGTGTGGAGGTGAGCGTGTGGGTGGGGGTTGTGTGGGACAGTGCGTGTGAGAGAGGTCGAGAGTGTGGGTGTGAGCATGATGGTGAGGGTGGTGTGGGGTCGTGTGTGCGAGGATGGGGTGGCGTGGGGCAGTGTGTGTGATGGTGGTGGAGTGTGTGTGGGTGAGCATGACGCTGAGTGTGGTGTGGGGCTTTGTGTGCGAGAGTCGTGATATGTGTGGGGGTGATCATGACGGTGGGGGTGCTGCGGGGCAATGTGTGTGGTGGTGGTGGAGTGTGTGGGGGTGAGCGTGACGGTATGGGTTTTGTGGGGCAGTGTGTGTGATAGTGGTGGAGTGTGTGGGGGTGTTCGTGACGGTGGACGTCGTGTGGGGCAGTGTGTGTTAGGGTGGTGGAGTGTTTGGGGGTGAGCGTGATAGCGGGGGCGGTGTAGGACAGTGTGTATGAGAGTGGTGGCGTGTGTGGGGGGGTGAGTGTGACGGTGCGGATGGTGTGGGGCCATGTGTGTGATGGTGGTGGAATGTGTGGGAGTGTGCATGACGTTGGGGGTGGTGTGGGGCCGTGTGTGTGATGGTGGTGAAGTGTGTCGGGGTGACCATGACAGTGCAGGTGGTGTTGGGCAGTGTGTGTGATGGCGGTGGAGCATGTGGAGGTGAGCGCGATGGTGAAGGTGGTGTGGGGATGTATGTGTGAGGGTGGTGGAGTGTGTGCGTGTGTGAGTGTGACGGTGAGGGTGTTGTGGGGCAGTGTGTGTGATAGTAAGGGTGGTGAGGGGCAGTGTGTGTAATGGTGGTGGAGTGTGTGGCGGTGAGTGTGACGGTGGGGGTGGTTTTCGGCAGTGTATGCGATAGTGGTGGAGAGTGTGGATGTGAGCGTGTCGGTGAGGGTGGTGTGGGGCAGTGTGTTTTAGTGGGGAAGTGTGTGGTGGTGAATGTGACGGTGGGCGAGTGACGTGCAGTGTGTGTGATGGTGGTGGAGTGTGTGGGGGTGCGCATGACAGTGAGGGTGGTGAGGGTAGTGTGTGTGATGGTGGTGGAGTGTGTGGGGGTGGTGTGGGACAGTGTGTGTGTGAGGGAGGTGGAGTGTGTGGGTGTGAGCGTGAGAGCGGGAGCGGTGTGGGACAGTGTGTGTGAGAGTGTTGGAGTGTGTGGGAGTGAGCGTGACAGTGCGGGTGGTGTGGGGCAGTGTGTGTGAAGGTGGTGGAGTGTGTCGGGTGAGCGTGATGGTGAGGGTGGTGTGGGCAGTGTGGGTGATGGTAGTGGAGTGTGTCGGATTGGGCAGGACAGTGGGAATGGTGTGGGGCAGTGCGTGTGAGGGTGGTGGAGTGTGTGGTAGTGAGTGTGACGCTGGGGGTGGTGTGGGGCAATGTGTGTGTGGTGGTGGTGGAGTGCGTGGGTGCGAGCGTGACGGTGGTGGGTTGTGGGGCAGTGTGTGTAATGTTGGTGGTGTGTATGGGTGTGAGCGTGATGGTGGGGGTGGTGTGGGGCAGAGTGTGTGATTGTGGTGGATTGTGTGGGAGTGGGCTTGACTGTGGGGTAGGTGTGGGGCAGTGTGAGTGATGGTGGTGGATTGTGTGGGGGTGAGATAGACGGTGGGGGCGGCGTGGGGCAGTGTTTTGCTAGGGTATTGGAGTATAGGGTGGGCGAGATGGCGGGGCGGATTGTGTGAGGTTGGGGCTGGTGAGTGGCAGTGTGTGTAATGGTGGTGGAGGGTGTGGTTGTGCGCATGATGGTGCAGGTGGTGTGGTACAGTGTATATGATTGTGGTGGAGTGCGTGGGGGATAGTGTGACGGTTAGGGTAGTGTGGGGCAGTGTGTGTGAGGGGGTGCAGTGTGTGGGTGTGAGCGTGATGGTAAGGGTGGTGTGGGGCACTGTGTGTGAAGGTTATGGCGTGTATGGGGTAAGCGTGCCGGTGAGTGTGGTGTGGGGCAGAAAGTGTGATAGCAGAGTGTGTGGGAGTGAGCGTGATGGTGAGGGTGGTGTGGGGCAGTGTGTGTGATGGTGGTGGACTGTGTGGTGGTGAGCGCGACGGTGGGGGTGGTGTGGGGCAGTGTGTGTGAGGGATGTGTTGTGTGTGGGTGTGAGCGAGAAAGGGGGGTGGTGTGGGGCAAGTGTGTGAAATGGTGGTGGAGTGTGTGAGGGTGAGTGTGACGGTGGGGGTGGTGTGGGACAGAGGGTGTGAGTGTGGTGGAGAATGTGGTTGTGAGCGTGATGATGTGGGTGGAGTGGGGCAGTGTGTGTAATGGTGGTGGAGGATGTTGGGGTTAGCGTGACGGTGGGGATGGTGCGGGGCAGGTTGTGTGAGCGTGGTGGAGTGTATAGGGTAAGCATAATGGCCGGGGAGGTGTGGTGCAGTAGGTGTGATGGTGGTGGAGTGTTTGGTTGTGAGCATGACGGTGGGGTGACGTGGGGCAATGTTGGTGTGGTGGTTCAGTGTGTGGGGGTAAGCGTGATGGTGATGGTGGGCTGGTACAGTGTGTGTGATGGTGGTGGAGAGTGTGGGGGTGAGCGTGACAGTGGGCGTGGCGTGGGGCAGTGTTTGTGAGGGTGGTGGAGTGTATGGGTGTGAGCGTGACCGTGGGGGTGGTGTGTGGCTGTGTGTGTGATGGTGGTGGAGTGCGTGGGAGTGAGACTGACGATGGGAGTGGTGGGGGGCGGTGTGTGTGATGGTGGTGTGGTGTGTGGGGGTGAGCGTGCCGGTGGGGTTGGTGTGGGGCAGTGGGTTACGTAGTGAATGTTAGGATGTCAGTGTGTCGGTCATGGAGTGAGTGTGAGAGGGTCAGGGTGACGTTGATGGAGTGAGTGTGAGGGGTCAGTGTGACTGTGATGGAGTGAGTGTGAGGGGTCAGGGTGACGGTGATGGAGTGAGTGTGAGAGGGTCAATGTGACAGTAATGAAGTGAGTGTGAGGGGGTCAGGGTGACGGTGATGGAGTGAGTGTGAGGGGGTCAGGGTGATAGTGACTCCTTAAGTGTGACGAGGGTCAGGGTGACAGAAATACAGTAAGTGTTACGGGAGTCATGGTGACAGTGATGCTGTAAGTGTGACGGGGGTCAGGGTGACTATTACGCACTAAGTGGGATGGGTGTCAGGGTGATAGTGACACACTAAGTGTGAGGGGGTCAAGGGGACAGTGATGCAGTGACTGTGATGGGGTGAGGGTGATAGTGACGCAGTAAGTGTGACGGGGTCAGAGTGACTGTGACGCAGTAAGTGTGAGTGGGTCAGACTGATAGTGATGCAGTAAGTGTAAGGTGGTCAGGGTGACAGTTACGCAGGAAGTGTGAGGGAGTCAGGGTGATAGTGATGCAGTAAGTGTGAGGGGGTCAGGGTGTCAGTGACACAGTAAGTGTGAGGGGGTGAGGGTGATTGTGACGCAGTCAGTGTGGGGTCAGGGTGATAGTGATGCAGTAAGTGTGAGGTGGTCAAGGTGATAGTGACGCAAAAAGTGTGAGGTGGTCAGGGTGGCAGTGACACAGTAAGTGTGAGGGGATCAAGGTGACTGTGATGCAGTGACTGTGATGGGGTCAGGTTGATAGTGACGCAGGAGGTGTGACAGGGTCAGGGTGATTGTGACGCAGCAAGTGTGAGGGGGTCAGGGTGATAGTGATGCAGTAAGTGTGACGGGGGTCAGGGTGATAGTGACGCAATAAGTGTGAGGGGGTCGGGGGATAATGATGCAGTAAGTGTGAGGGGGTCAGGGTGATTGTGATGCAGTAAGTGTGAGGGCGTCAGGATGATAGTGATGCAATAAGTGTTATGGGGGTCAGGGTGTCAGTGACACAGTAAATGTGAGGGGGTCAGGGTGACAGTGACACACTAGGTGTGAGGGGTTCAAGGTGACAGTGATGCTGGAAGTGTGAGGGCGTCAGGGTGAAATTGATGCAGTGATTGTGACGGCTATCAGTATGATAATGACGCAATAAGTGTGACGGGGTCAAGGTGATAGTGATGGTTTAAGTGTGACGGGTGTCAGGATGATATTGACACAGTAAGTGTGGGGGGGTCAAGGTGACAGTGATGCAGTGACAGTAATAGGGTCAGGGTGATGATGACGCTGTAGGTTTGAGGGGGTAAGGGTGATAGTGATGCAATAAGTGTGAGGGGGTCGGGGGATAATGATGCAGTAAGTGTGAGGGGGTCAGGGTGATTGTGATGCAGTAAGTGTGAGGGCGTCAGGATGATAGTGATGCAGTAAATGTTATGGGGGTCAGGGTGTCAGTGACACAGTAAATGTGAGGGGGTCAGGGTGACAGTGACACACTAGGTCTGAGGGGTTCAAGGTGACAGTGATGCTGGAAGTGTGAGGGCGTCAGGGTGAAATTGATGCAGTGATTGTGATGGCTATCAGTATGATAATGACGCAATAAGTGTGACGGGGTCAAGGTGATAGTGATGGTTTAAGTGTGACGGGTGTCAGGATGATAGTGACACAGTAAGTGTGGGGGGGTCAAGGTGACAGTGATGCAGTGACAGTAATAGGGTCAGGGTGATGATGACGCTGTAGGTTTGAGGGGGTAAGGGTGATAGTGATGCAATAAGTATGACGGGGGTCAGGGTGATAGTGACAAAGTAAGTGAGATGGGGTAAGGGTGATAATGACGCAGTAAGTATGTGGGGGTCAGGGTGATAGTGACGCATTAAGTGTGAGGGGGTCGGGTGATAGTGATGCAGTACGTGTGACGTGTTTAGGTGACTGTTACGAACTAAGTGTGAAGGGTGAGGGGGTCAGGGTGATAGTGATGTTGTGACTGTGAGGGGGTCAGGGTGATAGTGACGCAGTGAGTGTGACGGTGATCAGGGTGTTAGTGACGCAGTAAGTGTGACGGGGTTCAAGGTGACAGTGTTGCAGTAAGTGTGACGGGCGTCAGGTTGATAGTGACGCAGTAAGTGTGAGGGGGTCAGAGTGATAGTCATGCAGTAAGTGTGAGGGGGTCAGGGTGATAGTGACGCAGTGAGTGTGAGTGGGTCAGGGTGATAGCAACGCAGTAGGTGTGAGGGGATCAGGGTGATGGTGATGCAGTAAGTGTGAGGAGATCAGAGCGATAGTGAAGCAGTAAGTCTGAGGGTATCAGGGTGACAGTGATGCAGTCAGTGTGAGGGGGTCAGGGTGATAGTCAGACAGTAAGTGTGAGGGAGTCAGGGTGATAGTGATGCAATAAGTGTGACGGGAGTCAGGGTGATAGTGATGCAGTAAGTGTGACAGGTTTAGGTGACTGTTACGCACTAAGTGTGAAGGGGTCAGGGTGATAGTGATGCAGAAAGTGTTACGGGGTCAGGGTGACAGTGATGCAGTAAGTGTGACGGGTGTGAGGGTGATAGTGGCACAGTCAGTATGAGGAGTTCTTGGTGACAGTGATGCTGTGACTGTGAGGGGGCCAGGGTGATAGTGACGCAGTAAATGTGCAGGGGTCAGGGCGATAATGACGCAGTAAGTGTGACCGGGGTCTGGGTGATAGTGATGCAGTAAGTGTGTGGGGGTCAGGGTGACTGTGATGCAGTAAGTGTGACGGGGGTCAGGGAGATAGTGACACAGTAAGTGTGACCGGGCCAAGGTGACTGTGATGCAGTGACGTTGATGGGGTGAGGCTGATAGTAACGCAGGAAGTGAGGCGAGTTCAGGGTGGTAGTGACGCAACAAGTGTGAGGGGGTCAGGGTGATAGTGACGCAGTACGTGTGAGTGGGTCAGGGGATAATGGTGAGCGTGAGGGGATCAGGGTGATTGTGATGCAGTAGGTATGAGGGCGTCAGGGTGTCAGTGTCACAGTAAGTGTGAAGGGGTCAGGGTGACAGTGACGCAGTAAGTGTGACGGGGTCAGGGGTTTAGTGATGCAGTAGGTGTGAGGGGTCAGGGTCATTGTGACGCAGTGAGTGTGAGGGCGTCAGGGTGACAGTGACGCAGTAAGTGTGTGGGGGTCAGTGTGATAGTGGCGCAGCCAGTGCGAGGGAGTAAGGGTGACAGTGACACAGTAGGTGTTAGGGGTTCAAGGTGTCAGTGACGCAGTAAGTGTGCAGGGGTCAGGATACAATTAATGCAGTACGTGTGACGAGGTCAAGGTGATAGTGATGCTGTAAGTGTGACGGCTCTCAGGATGATGGTGACACAGTAAGTGTGGGGGGTCCAGGTGACAGAGATGCGGTGACAGTGATGGGGTCAGGGTGATAATAACGCAATAAGTGTGACGGGGTCAGGGTGATAGTGATGCAGTAAGTGAGATGGGGTAAGGGTAATAATGACGCAGTTAGTGTGAGGGGGTCAGTGTGATAATGACGCAGTAAGTGTGACGGGAGTACAGGTGATTGTGATGCAGTATTTGTGACGGGGGTCAGGGTGATAGTGACGCAGTAAGTGTGACGGGGTCAGGGTGATAGTGACGCAGTAAGTGTGCGGGGGTCAGGGCATTAATGATACAGTAAGTGTGACGGGGCTCTGGGTGATAGTGATGCAGTAAGTGTGTGGGGGTCAGGGTGACTGTGATGCAGTAAGTGTGACGGGGGTCAGGGAGATAGTGACGCAGTAAGTGTGAGGGGGTCAGAGTGATAATGACGCCGGAAGTGTGAGGGGGTCAGAGTGAAATTGATGCAGTAAGTGTGACGGGTGTCTGCGTGATAGTGACACAGTAAGTGTGACCGGGTCAAGGTGACTGTGATGCAGTGACGGTGATGGGGTCAGGCTGATAGTGACGCAGGAAGTGAGACGGGGTCAAGGTGGTAGTGACGCAGCAAGTGTGAGGGGGTCAGGGTGATCGTGATGCAGTAAGTGTGACGGTGATCAGGGTGTTAGTGACGCAGTAAGTGTGAGGGGGTCAGTGTGATAATGACGCAGTAATTGTGACGGGGGTAAAGGTGACAGTGACTCAGTAAGTGTGAGGGGACCAGGGTGATAGTCATGCAGTAATTGTGAGGGGGTCAGAGTGATAGTCATGCAGTAAGTGTGAGGGGGTCAGGGTGATAGTGACGCAGTAAGTGTGAGGGGGTCATGGTGATAGCGACGCAGTAAGTGTGAGGGGATCAGGGTGATGGTGATGCAGTAAGTGTGAGGGTGTCAGGGTGATTGTGATGCAGTAAGTGTGAGGAAATCAGGGCGATAGTGATGCAGTAAGTCTGAGGGGGTCAAGGTGATAGTCAGACAGTAAGTGTGAGGGGGCCAGGGGGTTAATGATGCAATACGTGTGACGGG
Organism: Chiloscyllium plagiosum; assembly: GCF_037043375.1. Classification (NCBI taxonomy): domain Eukaryota; kingdom Metazoa; phylum Chordata; class Chondrichthyes; order Orectolobiformes; family Hemiscylliidae; genus Chiloscyllium; species Chiloscyllium plagiosum. The sequence continues at coordinate 87,803,901 of NW_028270175.1, read as the reverse complement.
GTAAGGCTGATAGTGACACAGTAAGTGTGAGGGAGTCAGGGTGATAGTGATGCAATAAGTGTGACGGGAGTCAGGGTGATAGTGATGCAGTAAGTGTGACGGGTTTAGGTGACTGTTACGCACTACGTGTGAAGGGGTCAGGGTGATAGTGATGCAGAAAGTGTTACTGGGTCAGGGTGACAGTGATGCAGTAAGTGTGATGGGTGTGAGGGTAATAGTGGCACAGTCAGTATGAGGAATTCAAGGTGACAGTGATGTTGTGACTGTGAGGGGGCCAGGGTGATAGTGACGCAGTAAGTGTGCGGGTGTCAGGACGATAAGGACGCAGTACGTGTGACGGGGGTCTGGGTGATAGTGATGCAGTAGGTGTGTGGGGGTCAGGGTGACTGTGATGCAGTAAGTGTGACGGGGGTCAGGGTGTTAGTGACGCAGTAAGTGTGAGTGGGTCAGGGGATAATGGTGCAGTAAGTGTGAGGGCGTCAGGGTAATAGTGATGCAGTAATTGTTATGGGGGTCAGGGTGTCAGTGACACAGTAAGTGTGAAGGGGTCAGGTTCACAGTGATGCAGTAAGTGTGACGGGGTCAGGGTTTTAGCGATGCAGTAAGTTTGAGGGGTGAGGGTCGTTGTGATGCAGTAAGTGTGAGGGCGTCAGGGTGACAGTGACGCAGTAAGTGTGTGGGCGGTCAGTGCGATAGTGGCGCAGCCAGTGCGAGGGAGTAAGGGTGACAGTGACACAGTAGGTGTTAGGGGTTCAAGGTGTCAGTGACGCAGTAAGTGTGCAGGGGTCAGGATACAATTGAATCAGTCCGTGTGACGAGGTCAAGGTGATAGTGATGCTGTAAGTGTGACGGCTCTCAGGATGATGGTGACACAGTAAGTGTGGGGGGTCCAGGTGACAGAGATGCAGTGACAGTGATGGGGTCAGGGTGATAATAACGCAATAAGTGTGACGGGGTCAGGGTGATAGTAACGAAGTAAGTGTGAGGGGCTCAGGGTGATAGTGATGCAGTAAGTGTGATGGGGTCAGGGTGATAGTGAAGCAGTAGGTGAGATGGGGTAAGGGTGATAATGGCGCAGTAAGTGTGAGGGAGTCAGTGTGATAATGACGCAGTAAGTGTGACGGGAGTAAAGGTGATTGTGAAGCAGTATTTGTGACGGGGGTCAGGGTGATAGTGACGCAGTAGGTGTGACGGGGTCAGGGTGATAGTAACGCAGTACGTGTGCGGGGGTCAGGGCAATAATGACGCAGTAGGTGTGACGGGGCTCTGGGTGATAGTGATGCAGTAAGTGTGTGGGGGTCAGGGTGACTGTGATGCAGTAAGTGTGACGGGGGTCATGGAGATAGTGACGCAGTAAGTGTGAGGGGGTCAGTGTGATAATGACGCCGGAAGTGTGAGGGGATCAGAGTGAAATTGATGCAGCAAGTGTGACGGGTGTCAGCATGATAGTGACACAGTAAGTGTGACCGGGACAAGGTGACTGTGATGCAGTAAGTGTGACGGGGGTCTTGGAGATAGTGACGCAGTAATTGTGAGGGGGTCAGTGTGATAATGACGCCGGAAGTGTGAGGGGGTCAGAGTGAAATTGATGCAGTAAGTGTGACGGGTGTCAGCGTGATAGTGACACAGTAAGTGTGACCGGGACAAGGTGACTGTGATGCAGTGACGGTGATGGGGTCAGGCTGATAGTGACGCAGGAAGTAAGACGGGGTCAGGGTGGTAGTGAGGAAGCAAGTGTGAGCGGGTCAGGGTGATCGTGATGCAGTAAGTGTGACGGTGATCAGGGTGTTAGTGACGCTGTAAGTGTGAGGGGGTCAGTGTGATAATGACGCAGTAATTGTGACGGGGGTAAAGGTGACAGTGACTCAGTAAGTGTGAGGGGACCAGGTTGATAGTGATGCAGTGACAGTGATGGGGTCAGGGTGATAATAACACAGTATGGGTGACGGGGTTCAGGGCGATCGTGACGCAGTAAGTATGAGGGGATCAGGGTAATAGTGATGCAGTAAGTGTCACGGTGGTCAGGTTGACAGTGAAGCAGTAAGTGAGATGGGGTAAGGGTGATAATGAGGCAGTAAGTGTGAGGGGGTCAGTGTGATAATGACGAAGTAAGTGTGACGGGGGTAAAGGTGACAGTGATGCAGTAGGTGTGACTGTGGTCAGGGTGATAGTGACGCAGTAAGCGTGACGGGGTCAGAGTGATAGTGACACCGTAAGTATGACGGGTGTCAGGGTGATCGTGGCCCAGTAAGTGTGAGGGTGTCAGTGTGATAGTGATGCATAAATGTGACGAGGGTCAGGGTGATAGTGACGCAGTAAGTGTGAGGGGGTCAGGGTGATAATGACGCAGTAAGCGTGACGGGGGTCAGAGTGACAGTGACGCAGTAAGTGTGAGGGCGTCGGGGTGCTAGTGACTCAGTAAGTGTGAGGGGACCAGGTTGATAGTGATGCAGTAAGTGTGATGAGAGTCAGGATGATAGTTACGAAGTTAGTGTGAGATGTCATAGTAATAGTGGTCCAGTAAGAGTGACGGGGGTCAGGGTGACAGTCACGCAGTAAGTGTGACCGGGGTTAGGGTGACAGTGACGCAGTAAGTGCGAGGGGGTCAGGGGAATAGTGGCACAGTAAGTGTGAGGGGTTCCACGTGACAGTGACGCAGTAATTGTGAGGGGGTCAGTGTGACTGTGACGCAGTAAGTGTGAAGGGGGTCAGTGTGATAGTGACGCATGAAGTGTGAGGGGGTCAGGGTGATAAGTGTTGCAGTAAGTGTGACGGGGGTCAGGGTGACTGTTGCGCACTAAGTCCGAGTGTGTCAGGGTGATAGTGATGCAGAAAATGTTACGCGGGTCAGGATGACACTGATGCAGTAAGTGTGACGGCTCTCAGGATGATGGTGACACAGTAAGTGTGGGGGGTCCAGGTGACAGAGATGCAGTGACAGTGATGGGGTCAGGGTGATAATAACGCAATAAGTGTGACGGGGTCAGGGTGATAGTAACGAAGTAAGTGTGAGGGGGTCAGGGTGATAGTGATGCAGTAAGTTTGATGGGGTCAGGGTGATAGTGAAGCAGTAGGTGAGATGGGGTAAGGGTGATAATGGCGCAGTAAGTGTGAGGGAGTCAGTGTGATAATGACGCAGTAAGTGTGACGGGAGTAAAGGTGATTGTGAAGCAGTATTTGTGACGGGGGTCAGGGTGATAGTGACGCAGTAGGTGTGACGGGGTCAGGGTGATAGTAACGCAGTACGTGTGCGGGGGTCAGGGCAATAATGACGCAGTAAATGTGACGGGGCTCTGGGTGATAGTGATGCAGTAAGTGTGTGGGGGTCAGGGTGACTGTGATGCAGTAAGTGTGACGGGGGTCATGGAGATAGTGACGCAGTAAGTGTGAGGGGGTCAGTGTGATAATGACGCCGGAAGTGTGAGGGGATCAGAGTGAAATTGATGCAGTAAGTGTGACGGGTGTCAGCGTGATAGTGACACAGTAAGTGTGACCGGGACAAGGTGAGTGTGATGCAGTAAGTGTGACGGGGGTCTTGGAGATAGTGACGCAGTAAGTGTGAGGGGGTCAGTGTGATAATGACGCCGGAAGTGTGAGGGGGTCAGAGTGAAATTGATGCAGTAAGTGTGACGGGTGTCAGCGTGATCGTGACACAGTTAGTGTGACCGGGACAAGGTGACTGTGATGCAGTGACGGTGATGGGGTCAGGCTGATAGTGACGCAGGAAGTAAGACGGGGTCAGGGTGGTAGTGACGCAGCAAGTGTGAGCGGGTCAGGGTGATCGTGATGCAGTAAGTGTGACGGTGATCAGGGTGTTAGTGACGCTGTAATTGTGAGGGGGTCAGTGTGATAATGACGCAGTAAGTGTGACGGGGGTAAAGGTGACAGTGATGCATTAGGTGTGACTGGGGTCAGGGTGATAGTGACGCAGTAAGCGTGACGGGGTCTGAGTGATAGTGACACCGTAAGTATGACGGGTGTCAGGGTGATCGTGGCCCAGTAAGTGTGAGGGTGTCAGTGTGATAGTGATGCATAAATGTGACGAGGGTCAGGGTGATAGTGACGCAGTAAGTGTGAGGGGGTCAGGGTGATAATGACGCAGTAAGCGTGACGGGGGTCAGAGTGACAGTGACGCAGTAAGTGTGAGGGCGTCGGGGTGCTAGTGACTCAGTAAGTGTGAGGGGACCAGGTTGATAGTGATGCAGTAAGTGTGATGAGAGTCAGGATGATAGTTACGAAGTTAGTGTGAGATGTCATAGTAATAGTGGTCCAGTAAGAGTGACGGGAGTCAGGGTGACAGTCACGCAGTAAGTGTGACCGGGGTTAGGGTGACAGTGACGCAGTAAGTGCGAGGGGGTCAGCGGAATAGTGGCACAGTAAGTGTGAGGGGTTCCACGTGACAGTGACGCAGTAATTGTGAGGGTGTCAGTGTGACTGTGACGCAGTAAGTGTGAAGGGGGTCAGTGTGATAGTGACGCATGAAGTGTGAGGGGGTCAGGGTGATAAGTGTTGCAGTAAGTGTGACGGGGGTCAGGGTGACTGTTGCGCACTAAGTCCGAGTGTGTCAGGGTGATAGTGATGCAGAAAATGTTACGCGGGTCAGGATGACACTGATGCAGTAAGTGTGATGGGTGTCAGGATGATCGTGACACAGTAAGTGTGAGGGGTTCAAGGTGACAGTGATGCTGTGACTGTGAGGTGGTCAGGGTGACAGTGATGCAGTAAGTGTGATCGGGGTCAGGGTGACAGTGACTCAGTAAGTGCGAGGGGGTCAGGGGGATAGTTGCACAGTAAGTGTGAGGGGATCAGGGTGACAATGACGCAGTAATTGTGAGGGGGTCAGGGTGACTCTGATGCAGTAACTGTGGGGGGGGGGTCAGGGTGACTGTGATATAGTAAATGTGAGGGGGGTCAGTGTGACACTGACGCATGATGTGTGAGGGGGTCAGGGTGATTGTGTTGCAGTAAGTGTGACGGGGTCAGGGTGACTGTTGCGCACTAAGTCCGAGTGTGTCAGGGTGATAGTGATGCAGAAAATGTTACGGGGGTCAGGGTGACACTGATGCAGTAAGTGTGATGGGTGTCAGGATGATCGTGACACAGTAAGTGTGAGGGGTTCAAGGTGACAGTGGTGCTGTGACTGTGAAGTGGTCAGGGTGATAGTGTCGCAGTAAGTGTGAGGTGGTCAGGGTGATAGTGATGCAGTAATGGTGAGTGGGGCAGGCTGATTATGATGCAGTAAGTGTGAGGGCGTCAGGGTGACGGTGATGCAGTAAGTGTGAGGGGGCAAGGTGACAATGATGCAGTGACTGTGAGGGTGTCAGGGTGATAGTGACACAGTAAGTGTGACGGGGTCAGAGTAATCGTGACGCAAAACGTGTGAGGGTGTCAGGGTGATAGTGATGCAGAAAGTGTGACGGGTTCAGGGTGAGTGTTACGCAATAAGTGTGAGGGGCTCAGGATGATAGTGATGCAGAAAGTGTTACGGGGTCAGCGTGACAGTGATGCAGTAAATGTGACGGGTGCCAGTGTGATAGTGACACAAAAAGTATCAGGAGTTCAAGGTGACAGTGATGCTGTGACTGTGAGGGGTCAGGGTGATAGTGACGCAGCAAATGTGAGGGGATCAGGGTAATAGTGATGCAGTAAGTGTGACGGTGGTCAGGGTGATAGTGAAGCAGTAAGTGAGATGGGGTAAGGGTGATAATAACGCAGTAAGTGTGAGCGGGTCAGTGTGATAATGGCGCAGTAAGTGTGACGGGGGTAAAGGAGACAGTGATGCCGTAGGTGTGACAGGTGTCAGGGTGATAGTGACACCGTAAGTGTGACGGGTGTCAGGGTGATCGTGACCCAGTAAGTTTGAGAGTGTCAGGGTGATAGTGATGCATAAGTGTGACGGGTATCAGGATGATAGTGACGCAGTAAGTGTGAGGGGACCAGGTTGATAGTGATGCAGTAAGTGTGATGAGGGTCAGGATGATAGTTACGAAGTTAGTGTGCGGTGTCATAGTGATAGTGACGCAGTAAGTGTGACTGGGGTCAGGGTGACAGTGATGCAGTAAGTGTGACCGGGGTCAGTGTGACAGTGATGCAGTAAGTGTGACCGGGGTCATGGTGACAGTGACGCAGTAAGTGTGAGGGGGTCAGGGGGATAGTGGCACAGTAAGTGTGAGGGGATCAGGGTGACAATGACGCAGTAATTGTGAGGGGGTCAGGGTGACTCTGATGCAGTAACTGTGAGGAGGTCAGGGTGACTGTGATGCAGTAAGTGTGAGGGTGGTCAGTGTGAGACTGACGCATTATGTGTGGGGGGCAGGGTGATTGTGTTGCAGTAAGTGTGACGGGGTCAGGGTGACTGCTGTGCACTAAGTCCGAGTGTGTCAGGGTGATAGTGATGCAGAAAATGTTACGGGGGTCAGGGTGACACTGATGCAGTAAGTGTGATGGGTGTCAGGATGATCGTGACACAGTAAGTGTGAGGGGTTCAAGGTGACAGTGATGCTGTGACTGTGAGGTAGTCAGTGTGATAGTGATGCAGTAAGGGTGAGTGGGACAGGCTGATTGTGATGCAGTAAGTGTGATGAGGGTCAGGATGATAGTTACGAAGTTAGTGTGAGGTGTCATAGTGATAGTGACGCAGTAAGTTTGATGGGGGTCAGGGTGATAGTGACGCAGTAAGTGTGAGGGGGTCAGGGTGATTATGACGTAGTAAGTGTGACGGGTGTCATGGTGATCGAGACACTGTAAGTGTGAGGGATGCAAGGTGACAGTGACACAGTAAGTGTGAGGGGGTCAGAGTAATAGTGTCGCAGTATGCCTGAGGGGCTCAGGCTGATAGTGATGAAGCAATTGTGAGGGGATCAGGGTGATGCAGTATGTGTGACGGGGGTCGGGGTGATCAGGATGCAGAGACTGTGAGGGGGTCAGGATGATAGCGATGCAGAAGGTCTGAGGTGGTCCGGGTGATAGTGATGCAGTAAGTGTGACGGGGGTCAGGGTGATAGTGACGCATTAAGTGTGAGGGAGTCAGGGTGAGAGTGATGCAGAAAGTGTTTCGGGGTCAGGGTGATAGTGACACAGTAAGTATGAGTAGTTCAAGGTGACAGTGATGCTGTGACTGTGACGCGGTCATGGTTATAGTGACGCAGTAAATGTGAGGGGGTCAGGGTGATAGTGATGCAGTTAGTGTGAATGGTGTTCAGGGTGACAGGTATGCTATAAGTGTGAGGGGGTCAGGATGATAGTGACACAGTAAGAGTGAGGGTTCAGTGTGACAGTGACGCAGTAAGTGGAAGGGTGTCAGGGTGATAGTGATGCAGTAAGTGTGACGGGGGCCAGGGTGATAGTGACACATTAAGTGTGAGGGAGTTAAGGTGAAAATGATGCAGTGTCTGTGAGGGGGTCAGGGTGATAGTGACTCAGTAAGTGTGATGGGGGTCTGGGTGATAGCGATATATTAAGTGTGACTGTGGTCAGGGTGATCGTGATGCCGTAAGTGTGCGGGGGTCAGGGCGATATTGACGCAGTAAGTGTGACGGGGTCAGGGCGATAGTGATGCAGTAAGTATGAGGGGGCCCGGGTGATAGTGATGCAGTATGTGTGACGGGGGTCGGGGTGATCGTGACGCAGTAAGTGTGTGGGGGTCAGGGTGACTTTGATGCAGTAAGTCTGCACTTACTGTGTCACTGACACCCTGATCCCGTCACAATTATTGCATCACTATCACCCTGACCCACTCACACTTACTGCGTCAGTATCATCCTGAGTCGCTCACACTTAGTGAGTCACTATCACCCTGACCCCCTCACAGTCACTGCATCATTTTCACCTTGACCCCCTCACACTTAATGCGTAACAGTCTCCCTGAACCCGTCGCACATACTGCATCATTATCACGCTGACCCCCTCACACTTACTGCGTCATTATCACCCTGACCCCCTCACACTTACTGCGTCACTGTCTCACTGACCCACACACACTTACTGCGTCACTGTCACTCTGACGCTTTCTCACTTACTGCGTCACTATCACGCTGACGCCCTCACACTTAATGCATCACTGTCACTCTGACCCCCGTCACGATTACTGCGTCATTATCGCCCTGACCCCCGCACACTTACGGCATCACGATCACCCTGACCACAGTCACACTTAATATATCGCTATCACCCAGACCCCCATCACACTTACTGAGTCACTATCACCCTGACCCCCTCACAGACACTGCATCATTTTCACCTTAATTCCCTCACACTTAATGTGTCACTATCACCCTGACCCCCGTCACACTTACGGCATCACTATCACCCTGACACCCTTCCACTTACTGCGTCACTGTCACACTGACCCCCTCACACTTACTGCGTCACGATCACCCCGAACGCCGTCGCACTTACTGTGTCACTATCACCCTGACCCCCCTCACACTGACTGCGCCACTGTCTCACTGACCCACACACACTTACTGCGTCACTGTCACTCTGACGCTTTCTCACTTACTGCGTCACTATCACGCTGACGCCCTCACACTTAATGCATCACTGTCACTCTGACCCCCGTCACGCTTACTGCGTCATTATCACCCTGACCCCCTCACACTTACTGTGTCACTATCACCCTGACATCCGTCACACTTATGCATCACTATCACCCTGACACTCTCACACTTACTGGGTCACGATCACCCTGACACCGGCACACTTACGGTGTCACTACCACCCTGACCCCGTCACACTTACTGCGTCACTATCACCCTGACCCCAGTCACACCTACCGCATCACTATCTCCTTTACCCCCGTCACACTTACTGCGTCATTATCACACTGACCCCCTCACACTTACTGCGCCATAATCACCCTTACCCCATCTCACTTACTGCTTCACTATCACCCTGACCACCGGGACACTTACTGCATCACAATTACCCTGATCCCCTAACACTTGCTGCGTCACTATCACCGTCACACTTACTGCATCACTGTCACGCAGACCCCGTAACACTTTCTGCATCACTATCATCCTGAGCCCCTCACACTTCGTGCGTAACACTCACCCTGAACCCGTCACACTTACTGCATCACTATCACCCTGACCCCCTCACAATTATTGCGTCACGATCGCCCTGACCCCCGTCACACGTACTGTGTCTCTATCACCCTGACCCCGGTCACACCTACGGCATCACTATCTCCTTTACCCTCGTCACACTTACTATATCATTATCACACTGACACCCTCACACTTACTGCGTCATTATCACCCTTACCCCATCTCACTTACTGCTTCACTATCACCCTGACCACCGTCACACTTACTGCATCACTATTACCCTGATCCCTCACACTTATTGCGTCAGGGTGATAGTGATGCAGAAAATGTTACGCGGGTCAGGATGACACTGATGCAGTAAGTGTGATGGGTGTCATGATGATCGTGACACAGTAAGTGTGAGGGGTTCAAGGTGACAGTGATGCTGTGACTGTGAGGTGGTCAGGGTGACAGTGATGCAGGAAGTGTGACCGGGGTCAGGGTGACAGTGACGCAGTAAGTGCGAGGGGTTCAGGGGGATAGTGGCACAGTAAGTGTGAGGGGATCAGGGTGACAGTGACGCAGTAATTGTGAGGGGGTCAGGGTGACTGTGATGCAGTAACTGTGAGGAGGTCAGGGTGACTGTGATGCAGTAAGTGTGAGGGTGGTCAGTGTGAGACTGATGCATGATGTGTGAGGGGGTCAGGGTGATTGTGTTGCAGTACGTGTGACGGGGTCAGGGTGACTGTTGCGCACCAAGTCCGAGTGTGTCAGGGTGATAGTGATGCAGAAAATGTTACGGGGGTCAGGGTGACACTGATGCAGTAAGTGTGATGGGTGTCAGGATGATCGTGACACAGTAAGTGTGAGGGGTTCAAGGTGACAGTGATGCTGCGACTGTGAGGTGGTCAGTGTGATAGTGATGCAGTAAGGGTGAGTGGGACAGGCTGATTGTGATGCAGTAAGTGTGAGGGCGTCAGGGTGACGGTGATGCAGTAAGTGCGAGGGCGTCAGGGTGACGGTGACACAGTAAGTGTGACGGGGGTCAGGGCGATCGTGACGCAGTACGTGTGAGGGGATCAGGGTAATCCTGATGCAGTCAGTATGACGGTGGTCAGGGTGATCGTGAAAAAGTAAGTGGGATGGGGTAAGGGTGATAATGACTCGGTAAGTGAGAGGGGGTCAGTGTGATAATGACGCAGTAAGTGTGACGGGGGTAAAGGTGATAGTGATGTCGTAGGTGTGACGGGTTCAGGATGATAGTGACGCAGTAAGTGTGACGGGGTCAGGGTGATAGTGACACCGTAAGAGTGATGGGTGTCAGGGTGATCGTGACCCAGTAAGTGTGAGAGTGTCAGGTTGATAGTGATGCAGAAGGTGTGACGGGGGTCAGGGTGGTCGTGACACAGTAAGTATGAGGGGGTCAGGGTGATAGTGATACTGTAAGTGTGATGGGGGTCAGAGTGATAGTGATGCAGTAAGTGTGAGGGGGTCAGGGTGATAATGACGTAGTAAGTGTGACGGGGATCAGGGTGATAGTGATGCAGAAAGTGTTACGGGGTCAGTGTGACTGTGACGCAAGAAGTGTGAGGGGGTCAGGGTGATAGTGTCGCAGTACGTCTGAGGGGGTCAGGGTGATAGTGATGCAGAAAGTGTGACGGGGGTCAGGGTGATCGTGACGCAGTAAGTGTGTGGGTGTTAGGGTGATCGTGATGTCGTAAGTGTGAGGGGGTCAGGGTGATAGTGATGCAGTAAGTGTGAGGGGTCCAGGGTGATAGTGATGCAGTAAGTGTGAGGGGTTCAAGGTGACAGTGATGCAGTGACTGTGAGGGGGCCAGGGCGATTGTGTCGCAGTATGTGAAAGGGGTTCATGGTGAAAGTGACACAGTAAGTGTGACGGTGGTTACGGTGATAGTGATGCAGTAAGTGTGACGGGGGTCAGGGTGACAGTAACACAGTCAGTCTGACGGGGGTCGGGGTGATCGTGTCGCAGCAAATGTGAGGGATGCAAGGTGACAGTGACACAGGAAGTGTGAGGGGGTCAGGGTGATAGTGTCGCAGTACGTCTGAGGGGGTCAGGGTGATAGTGATGCAGAAAGTGTTACAGGGTCAGTGTGACTGTGACGCAGTAAGTTTGAGGGGTTCCGGGTGATAGTGATGCAATAAGTATGACGGGTGTCTGGGTGACTGTGATGCAGTGACTGTGAGGGGGTCAGGGTGATAATCAAGCAGTAAGTGTGATTAGGTCAGGGTGATTGTGATGCAGTATGTGTGACGGGTTCAGTGTGACTGTTACGCACCAAGTCTGAGGGACTCAGGATGATAGTGATGCAGAAAGTGTTACGGTATCAGGGTTATCGTGACACAGTAAGTATGAGGAGTTCCACGTGACAGTGATGCTGTGACTGTGAGGGGTTCAGGGCGATAATGACGCAGTAGGTGTGTCAGGGGTCAAGGTGATAGTGATGCAGTAAGTGTGACGGGTGTCAGGATGATAGTGATGCAGTAAATGTGAGAGGGCCAAGGTGACAATGATGCAGTGACTGTGAGGGGGTCAGGGTGATAGTGATGCAGTAAGTGTGATGGGGGTCAGGGTGATAGAGACACAGTAAATGTGAGGGGGTCAGGGTGATGGTGATGCAGTCAGTGTGAGGGGCTCAGGGTGATAATGATGCAGTAAGTGTGATGGGGGTCAGGGTGATAGTGACGCAGTAAGTGTGCGGGGGTCAGGGTGATAATGACGTAGTAAGTGTGACGGGTGTCTGGGTGATCGTGACACCGTAAGCGTGAGGGAGTCAGGGTGATAGTGTCGCAGTATGTCTGTGGGGGTCAGGGTGATAGTGATGCAGAAAGTGTTACGGGGTCAGTGTGACTGTGATGCAGTAAGTGTGAGGGGGTCAGGGTGATAGTGTCGCAGTACATGTGAGGGGGTCAGGGTGATAGTGATGCAGAAAGTGTGAGGGGGTCAGGGTGATACCAACGCAGTAAGTGTGAGGGGGTCAGGGTGATTGTGATGCAGTAAGTGTGACGGGAGTCAGGGTGAGTGTGACGCATTAAGTGTGAGGGGGCCAGGGTGATTGTGTAGCAGAAAATGACACGGGGTCTGGGTGACAGTGATGCAGTCAGTGTGACGGGTGTCAGTGTGATAGTGACACAGTAAGTATGAGGAGTTAAAGGTGACAGTGATGCTGTGACAGTGAGGGGGTCAGGGTGACAGCGACTCAGAAAATGTGCGGGGGTCAGGGTTGAAAATGACGCAGTAAGTGTGACGGGGTTCAAGGTGATAATGATGCAGTAAGTGTGACGGGTGTCAGGGTGACAGTGACGCAGTAAGTGTGAGTGGGTCAAGGTGACAAAGATGCAGTGACTGTGACGGGAGTCAGAGTGATAGTGACACACTAAGTGTGACGGGGGTCGGGATGATCGTGACGCAGTTAGTGTGAGGGGGTCAGGGCGATAGTGTCGCAGTACGTGTGAGGGTGTCAGGGTGATAGTGACGCTGTAATTGTGAGGAGGTCAGGGTGACTGTGATGCAGTGACTGTGAAGAGGTCAGGGTGATAGTAACGCAGTAAGTGTGAGGTGGTCATGGTGACAGTGACGCAGTAGGTGTGAGGGAGTCAGGGTGATAGTGATGCAGTAAGTGTGACGGGGTCAGGGTGATAGTGATGCAGTAAGTGTGAGGGGTTCAAGGTGACAGTGATGCAGTGACTGTGAGGGGGCCAGGGCGATTGTGTCGCAGTATGTGAAAGGGGTTCATGGTGAAAGTGACACAGTAAGTGTGACGGTGGTTACGGTGATAGTGATGCAGTAAGTGTGACGGGGGTCAGGGTGACAGTAACACAGTCAGTCTGACGGGGGTCGGGGTGATCGTGTCGCAGCAAATGTGAGGGATGCAAGGTGACAGTGACACAGGAAGTGTGAGGGGGTCAGGGTGATAGTGTCGCAGTACGTCTGAGGGGGTCAGGGTGATAGTGATGCAGAAAGTGTTACAGGGTCAGTGTGACTGTGACGCAGTAAGTTTGAGGGGTTCCGGGTGATAGTGATGCAATAAGTATGACGGGTGTCTGGGTGACTGTGATGCAGTGACTGTGAGGGGGTCAGGGTGATAATCAAGCAGTAAGTGTGATTAGGTCAGGGTGATTGTGATGCAGTATGTGTGACGGGTTCAGTGTGACTGTTACGCACCAAGTCTGAGGGACTCAGGATGATAGTGATGCAGAAAGTGTTACGGTATCAGGGTTATCGTGACACAGTAAGTATGAGGAGTTCCACGTGACAGTGATGCTGTGACTGTGAGGGGTTCAGGGCGATAATGACGCAGTAGGTGTGTCAGGGGTCAAGGTGATAGTGATGCAGTAAGTGTGACGGGTGTCAGGATGATAGTGATGCAGTAAATGTGAGAGGGCCAAGGTGACAATGATGCAGTGACTGTGAGGGGGTCAGGGTGATAGTGATGCAGTAAGTGTGATGGGGGTCAGGGTGATAGAGACACAGTAAATGTGAGGGGGTCAGGGTGTTGGTGATGCAGTCAGTGTGAGGGGCTCAGGGTGATAATGATGCAGTAAGTGTGATGGGGTCAGGGTGATAGTGACGCAGTAAGTGTGCGGGGGTCAGGGTGATAATGACGTAGTAAGTGTGACGGGTGTCTGGGTGATCGTGACACCGTAAGCGTGAGGGAGTCAGGGTGATAGTGTCGCAGTATGTCTGTGGGGGTCAGGGTGATAGTGATGCAGAAAGTGTTACGGGGTCAGTGTGACTGTGATGCAGTAAGTGTGAGGGGGTCAGGGTGATAGTGTCGCAGTACATGTGAGGGGGTCAGGGTGATAGTGATGCAGAAAGTGTGAGGGGGTCAGGGTGATACCAACGCAGTAAGTGTGAGGGGGTCAGGGTGATTGTGATGCAGTAAGTGTGACGGGAGTCAGGGTGAGTGTGACGCATTAAGTGTGAGGGGGCCAGGGTGATTGTGTAGCAGAAAATGACACGGGGTCTGGGTGACAGTGATGCAGTCAGTGTGACGGGTGTCAGTGTGATAGTGACACAGTAAGTATGAGGAGTTAAAGGTGACAGTGATGCTGTGACAGTGAGGGGGTCAGGGTGACAGCGACTCAGAAAATGTGCGGGGGTCAGGGTTGAAAATGACGCAGTAAGTGTGACGGGGTTCAAGGTGATAATGATGCAGTAAGTGTGACGGGTGTCAGGGTGACAGTGACGCAGTAAGTGTGAGTGGGTCAAGGTGACAAAGATGCAGTGACTGTGACGGGAGTCAGAGTGATAGTGACACACTAAGTGTGACGGGGGTCGGGATGATCGTGACGCAGTTAGTGTGAGGGGGTCAGGGCGATAGTGTCGCAGTACGTGTGAGGGTGTCAGGGTGATAGTGACGCTGTAATTGTGAGGAGGTCAGGGTGACTGTGATGCAGTGACTGTGAAGAGGTCAGGGTGATAGTAACGCAGTAAGTGTGAGGTGGTCATGGTGACAGTGACGCAGTAGGTGTGAGGGAGTCAGGGTGATAGTGATGCAGTAAGTGTGACGGGGTCAGGGTGATAGTGACGCAGTCAGTGTGAGGGGCCAGGGTGACAGTGATGCAGTGACTGTGAGGGGGTCAGGGTGACAGTGACGCAGTAAGTGTGAGGGGGTCAGGGTGATATTGATGCAGTAAGTGTGACGGTGGTCAGGGTGATAGTGACGCAGTAAGTATGAGGGGGTCAGGGTGATTGTGATGTAGTAAGTGTGAGGGCGCAGTATGATAGTGATGCAGTAAGTGTGACGGGGGTCTGGGTGTCAGTGACACAGTAAGTGTGAGGAGGTCAAGGTGACAGTGATGCAGTAAGTGTGAGGGCGTCAGGGTGACAGTGATGCAGTAAGTGTGAGGGCGTCAGGGTGACAATGACGCAGTCAGTATGAGGGGGTAAGGGTGCCAGTGACACAGTAGGTGTGAGGAGTTCAAGGTGTCAGTGACGCAGTACGTGTGACGGGTGTCAGTGTCACAATGACACAATAAGTGTGACGGGGATCAAGGTGATAATGATGCTGTAAGTGTGACGGGTGTTAGGATGTTAGTGACACAGTAAGTGTGGGGGGGTCAAGGTGACAGTGATGCAGTGACAGTGATGAAGTCAGGGTGATAATGATGCAGTAAGTGTGATAGTGACGCTGTAATTGTGAGGGGATCAGGGTGATAGTGATGAAATACGTGTGACAGCGGTAAGGGTGATAGTGGCACAGTAAGTGTGAGGGATTCATTGTGACAGTGACACAGTAAGTGTGAGGAGTTCAGGGCGATAGTGATGCAGTAAGTCTGAGGATGTCAGGGTGACAGTGACGCAGTCAGTTTGAGGGGGTCAGGATGATAGTGACACAGTAAGTGTGAGGGGGTCAGGGTGATAGAGACGCAGTAAGTGTGAGGGGGTCAGGGTGATAATGACGCAGTAAATGTGACGGGGTCATGGTGATAGTGATGCAATAAGTGTGACGGGGTCAGGGTGATAGTGACACAGTACGTGTGAGGGGGTCAAGTTGAAAATGATGCAGTGACTGTGAGGGGGTCAGTGGATAGTGACTCAGTAAGTGTGACGGGGTCAGGATGATAGTGACACCTTAAGTGTGACGGGTGTCAGGGTGATCGTCACCCAGTAAGTGTGAGGGTGTCAGGGTGATAGTGATGCATAAGTGTGACGGGGGTCAGGGTGATAGTGACACAGTAAGTATGAGCAGTTCAAGGTGACAGTGGTGCTGTGACTGTGAGGGGGTCAGGGTGATACCGACGCAGTAAGTGACGGGGTCAAGGTGATAGTGATGCAGTAAGTCTGACGGGTGTCAGGGGGATAATGATGTAGTAAATGTGAAGGGGTCAAGGTGACAATGATGCATTGACTTGCGGGGGTCAGGATAAAAGTGACTCAGTAAGTGTGACGGGGGTCAGGGTGATAGTGACGCAGTAAGTGTGAGGCGGATCAGGGCGATCGTGGCGCAGTAAGTGTGAGGCGGTCAAGGTGATAGTGATACAGTAAGTGTGAGGGGGTCAGGGTGATAGTGACGCAGTAAGCGTGAGGGGTGCAATGTGACAGTGATGCAGTATGTGTGATGGGGGTCAGGATGATATTGACACAGTAAGTTGAGGGGTGCAATGTGACAGTGATGCAGTGATTGTGAGGGGGTAAGGGTGATAGTGTCGCAGTAAATGTGAGGGGATCAGGGTAATAGTGATGCAGAAAACGTGACGGGGGTCAGGATGATCGTGACGCAGTAAGTGTGAGGGTGTCAGGGTGATCATGATGTCGTAAATGTGACGGGGGTCAGGTTGATAGTGATGCAGTCAGTGTGAGGGATCAGGGTGATCGTGACGCAGTAAGTGTGAGGGGTCCAGGGTGATAGTGATACAGTAAGTGTGACGGGAGTCAAGGTGATAGTGACACATAAGTGTGAGGAATCAAGTTGACAGTGATGCAGTGACTGTGAGGGGGGCAGGGTGATTGTGTCACAGTATGTGAGAGAGGGTTAGGGTGATAGTGTTGCAGAAAGTGTTACGGGAGTCAGGGTGACGGTGACACAATAAGTGTGACGGGGTCAGGGTGACAGTGACGCAGTAAGTGTGAGGGGGTCAGGTTTATAGTGACGAAGTAATTGTGAGGTGGTCAGGGTGACTGTGAAACAGTAAGTGTGAAGGGGTCAGGGTGATACCGACGCAGTAAGTGTGAGGGGGTCAGGGTGATAGTGATGCAGTAAGTGTGACGGGAGTGAGGGTGAGAGTGACACAGTAAGTGTGAGGGGGCCAGGGTGATAGTGATGCAGTAAGTGTGAGAGGATCACGGTGACTGTGATGCAGTAAGTGTGACGGGGGTCAGGGTGAGAGTGACACAGTAAGAGTGAGGAAGTCAAGGTGATTGTGATGCAGTGACTGTAATGGGTTCAGCGTGATAGTGACGCAGGAAGTGTGGCGGGGTCAGGGTGATAGTGACGCAGCAAGTGTGAGGGGATCAGGGTAATAGTGATGCAGTAAGTGTGACGGTGGTCAGGGTGATAGTGACGCAGTAAGTGTGAGAGGGTCAGGGTGATAGTGACGCAGCAAGTGTGAGGGGGTCAAGGTGACAATGATGCAGTGACTGTGAGGGGGTCAGGGTGATAGTGACTCAGCAAGTGCGACGGGGGTCAGGGTGATAGTGACACAGTAAGTGTGACGGGTGTCAGGGTGATCCTGACGCAGCAAGTGTGCGGTGGTCAGGGTGATAGTGATGCAGTAAGTGTGATGGGGGTCAGGGTGATAGTGATGCAGTAAGTGTGAGGGGGTCACGGTGATAATGACGCAGTAAGTGTGACAGGAGTCAGCGTGATAGTGATGCAGTAAGTGTGAGGGGGTCAGGGTGATAGTGACGCAGTAAGTGTGAGGGGGCCAGGGTGATAGTATGCAGTAAGTATAACGGGGGTCAGGGTGATAGTGACACAGTAAGAGTGAGGGGTTCAAGGTGACAGTGATGCCGTGACTGTGAGGGGGTCAGAGTGATAGTGTCGCATAAAGTGTGAGACGGTCAGTGTGATTGTGATGCTGCAGGTATGACGGGGGTCAGGGCTATAGTGATGCAGTAAGTGTGACGGGGGTCAGGGATGGCTGTTGCGCACTAAGTGCGAGTGTGTCAAGTTGATAATGATGCAGAAAATGTTTCGGGGGTCAGGGTGACAGTGATGCAGTAAGTGTGAGGGGGTCAGGGTGACTGTGATGCAGTAACTGTGAGGGGGTCAGGGCTATAGTGACACAGTACGTTTGAGGGGCTTATTGTCATAGTGATGCAGTAAGTGTGACGGGGGTCAGGGTGATAGTGACGCATGAAGTGTGAAGGGGTCAGGTGATAGTGAAGCAATAAATGTAGCGGATTCAGAGTGACTGTTACGCACTAAGTCAGTTTGATAGTGATGCAGAAAGTTTTACGGGGACCAGGGTGTCAGTGTGCAGTTAGTGTGATGGGTGTCAGGTTGATGGTGACACGGTAAGTGTGAGGGGGACAGGGTGATAGTGATGCAGTAAGTGTGACGAGGTTCAGGGTGATAGTGACGCAGTAAGTGTGGAGGGGGTCTGGGGGATAATGATGCAGAAAGTGTGACGGGGTAAGGGTGATAATGACACAGTAAGCGTGAAGGGGTCAGGGTGACAGTGACGCAGTAAGTGTGAGGGGGTCAGGGTGATAATGTCGCAGTAAGTGTGAGGGGTTTATTGTCATAGTGATGCAGTAAGTGTGACGGGGGTCAGGTTGATAGTGACGCATGAAGTGTAAAGGGGTCAGGTGATAGTTATGCAGTAAGTGTGACGGGGTCAGAGTGACTGTTGCGCACTAAGTGCGAGTGCGTCAGGGTGATAGTGATGCAGAAAGTGTGATGGGGTCAGGATGACAGTGATGCAGTAAGTGTGTCTGGGGTCAGGGTAACAGTGACGCAGTAAGTGTGACGGGGTCAGGATGACTGTGACTCAGTAAGTGTGAGGGTGTTAGGGTGATAGTGGTGCAATTCGTGTGATGGGGTTCAGGGTGATAGTGATGCAGTAAGTGTGACGGGGGTCAGGGTGACTGTTGTGCACTAAGTGCGAGTGTGTCAAGTTGATAACGATGCAGAAAATATTACGGGGGTCAGAGTGACAGTGATGCAGTAACTGTGAGGGGGTCAGGGTTATACTGACACAGTAAGTGTGAGGGGTTTATTGTCATAGTGATGCAGTAAGTGAGACGGGGGTCAGGGTGATAATGACGCATGAAGTGTGAAGGGGTCAGGTGATAGTGATGCAGTAAGTGTGACGGGGTCAGAGTGATTGTTGCGCACTAAGTGCGAGGGCCTCAGGGTGATGGTGATGCAGTAAGTGTTTCCGGGGTTAGGGTGACAGTGATGCAGTAAGTGTGATGGGTATTAGGGTGGTAGTGACGCAGTATATGTGACGGGGTCACCGTGACAATGACGCAGTAATTGTGAGGGGGTTAGGGTGACAGTAACACAGTAAGTGTGACGGGGGTCAGGGTGATAGTGACGCAGTAAGTGTGAGGGGGTCAGGGTGATAGTGACGCATGACGTGTGAGGGGGTCAGGGTGATATTGATGCTGTAAGCGTGACGGGGGTCAGGGTGACTGTTGCGCAGAAAGTGCGAGTAGGTCAGGGTGATAGTGACGCAGAAAATGTTACGAGGGTCAGGGTGACAGTGTGGAGTAAGTGTGACGGGTGTCAGGGTGATAGTGACACAGTAAGTGTGAGGAGTTCAAGGTGACAGTGATGCAGTGACTGTGATGGGGTCAGGCTGATAATGACGCACTAAGTGTGATGGGGGTAAGGGTGATAGTGACGCTGTAATTGTGAGGGAGTCAGGGTGATAATGATGGAGTAAGTGTGACGTGATCAGGGTGACAGTAACGCAGTAATTGTGAGGGGGTCAGGGTAACAGTGAAGTAGTAAGTGTGAAGGTGGCAGGGCGATAGTAATGCAGTAAGTGTGAGTGGGTCAGGGTGACTGTGATGCAGAAAGTGTGACGGGAGTCAGGGCGACAGTGATGTAATAAGTGTGGACGTGGTTCAGGGTGATAGTGACACAGTAAGTGTGAGGGGTTCAAGATGACAGTCATGCAGTGACTGTGAAGGGGTCAGGGTGATATTGTCGCAGTAAGGGTAAGGGGGGGGTCAGTGTGACAGTGACGCAGTAAGTGTGAGGGGGTCAGGGTGACAGTGACGCTGTAAGTGTGTGTGGGTCAGTGTGACAGTGGCGCAGTCAGTGTGAGTGGGTCAGGGTGACAGTGACACAGTAAGTGTGAGGGGGTCATGGTGTTAGTGACGCAGTAATTGTGAGGGTGTCAACGGTGATAGTGACGCACATGAAGTGTAAAGGGATCAGATGATAGTGATGCAGTAGGTGTGACGGGGTCAGAGTGACTGTTGCGCACTAAGTGCGAGTGCGTCAGGGTGATAGTGATGCAGAAAGTGTGACGTGGGTCAGGGTGACAGTGATGCAGTAAGTGTGACTGGGGTCAGGGTAACAGTGACGCAGTAAGTGTGAGGGGGTCAGGATGACTGTGACTCAGTAAGGGTGAGGGTGCTAGGGTGATAGTGGTGCAATCAGTGTGATGGGGGTCAGGGTGATAGTGATGCAGTAAGTGTGTCGGGGTCAGGGTGACTGTTGTGCACTATGTGCGAGTGTGTCAAGTTGATAACGATGCAGAAAATATTACGGGGGTCAGGGTGACAGTGATGCAGAAAGTGTGAGGGGGTCAGGGTGACTGTGATGCAGTAACTGTGAGGGGGTCAGGGTTATAGTGACACAGTAGGTGTGAGGGGTTTATTGTCATAGTGATGCAGTAAGTGTGACGGGGGTCAGGGTGATAGTGACGCATGAAGTGTGAAGGGGTCAGGTGATAGTGATGCAGTAAGTGTGACGGGGTCAGAGTGACTGTTGCGCACTAAGTGTGAGGGCGTCAGGGGGATGGTGATGCAGAAAGTGTTACGGGGGTTAGGGTGACAGTGATGCAGTAAGTGTGACGGGTTTTAGGGTGACAGTGACACAGTAAGTGTGACGGGGGTCAGGGTGATAGTGACGCAGTAAGTGTGAGGGGGTCAGGGTGATAGTGACGCATGAAGTGTGAGGGGGTCAGGGTGATAGTGATGCAGTACGTGTGACGAGGGTCAGGGTGACTGTTGCGCAGAAAGTGCGAGTAGGTCAGGGTGATAGTAATATAGAAAATGTTACGAGGGTCAGGGTGACAGTGTGCAGTAAGTGTGACGGGTGTCAGGGTGATAGTGAAACAGTAAGTGTGAGGAGTTCAAGGTGACAGTGATGCAGTGACTGTGATGGGGTCAGGCTGATAATGACGCACTAAGTGTGATGGGGGTAAGGGTGATAGTGACGCTGTAATTGTGAGGGAGTCAGGGTGATAATGATGCAGTAAGGATGACGTGATCAGGGTGACAGTAGCGCAGTAATTGTGAGGGAGTCAGGGTGACAGTGACGCAGTAAGTGTGAGGATGTCAGGGCGATAGTAATGCAGTAAGTGTGAGTGGGTCAGAGTTACTGTGATGCAGAAATTGTGAGGGGAGTCAGGGCGACAGTGATGTAATAAGTGTGACGTGGTTCAGGATGATAGTGACACAGTAAGTGTGAGGGGTTCAAGATGACAGTGATGCAGTGACTGTGAAGGGGTCAGGGTGATATTGTCGCAGTAAGGGTAAGGGGGGGTCAGTGTGACAGTGACGCAGTAAGTGTGAGGGGGTCAGGGTGAAAGTGATGCAGTAAGTGTGAGGGGGTCAGGGTGACAGTGACGCTGTAAGTGTGTGTGCGTCAGTGTGACAGTGGCGCAGTCAGTGAGTGGGTAGGTGTGACAGTGACACAGTAAGTGTGAGGGGGTCATGGTTTCAGTGACGTGGTAAGTGTGAGGGTGTCAGGGTGATAGTGACGCGTGAAGTGTATAGGGGTCAGGTGATAGTGATGCAGAAAGTGTGACGGGGGTCAGGGTGACAGTGATGCAGTAAGTGTGACTGTGGTCAGGGTAACAGTGACGCAGTAAGTGTGAGGGGGTACAGGATGACTGTGAATCAGTAAGTGTGATGGGGGTCAGGGTGATAGTGATGCAGTAAGTGTGAGGGGGTCATGGTGACAGTGATGCAGTAACTGTGAGCGGTTAAGGGTGATAGTGTCGCAGTAAGTGTGAGGGGATCAGGTTGATAGTGACACAGTAACTGCTTGGGGGTCAGGGTGACAGTGACGCAGTCAGTGTGTGGGGGTCAGGGTGATAGTGACGCAGTAAATGTGAGGGGTTCAGGGTGATAGTGATGTAGTAAGTTTGACGGGGGTCAGGGTGACAGTGATACAATAAGAGTGGGGGATCAGGGTGACAGTGACGCATTATGTGTGAGTGGGTCAGGGTGATAGTGGTGCAGTAAGTGTGACGGGGATCAGGGTCACTGTTACGCATTAAGTGCGAGTGTGACAGGTTGATAGTGATGCAGAAAGTGTTACAGGGGTCAGGGTGATAATAATGCAGTAAGTGTGACGGGTGTCAGGGTGATAGTGACACAGTAAGTGTGAGGGATTCAATGTTACTGTGATGCAGTGACTGTCCGGGGGTCAGGGTGATATTGTCGCAGCAAGTGTGAGGTGGTCAGTGTGATAGTGATGCAGTACGTGTGAGGGGGACAGGGTGATAGTGATGCAGTAAGTGTGAGGGGGTCAGGGAGACATTGACGCAGTAAGTGTGAGGGGGTCAGGGAGACAATCACGCAGTAAATATGTGGGGTTCAGTGTGACAGTGGTGCAGTCAGTGTGAGGGGGTAAGGGTGATAGTAATACAGTACGTGTGAGGGTGTCAAGGTGACAGTGATGCAGTGACTGTGAGGGGGTCAGGGTATTGTGACACAGGAAGTGTGAGGTGGTCAGGGTGGCAGTGATGCAGCGACTGTGAGGGGATCAGGGTGATAGTGAAGCAGCAAGTGTGACGGGGGTAAGGGTGATCGTGACGCAGTAAGTGTGCGGCTGTCAGAGTGATAGTGACACAGTAAGACTGAGGGGTTCAAGGTGACAGTGATGCAGTGACTGTGAGGGGGTCAGAGTGATAGTGTCGCAGTAAGTCTGAGACAGGCAGGGTGATAGCGATGTAGTAAGTTTAACGGGAGTCATGGTGATTGTGACGCAGTAATTGTGACGGGTGTCAGTGTGATAGTGACATAATAAGTGTGGGGGATCAGGGTGATAGTGACGCATTATGTGTGAGTGGGTCAGGTTGATAGTGATGAGGTAAGTGTGAGGGGGATAAGGGTGACTGTTACGCACTAAGTGCGAGTGTGTCAGGGTGATAGTGATGCAGAAAGTGTTACAGTGGTCAGAGTGATAATGATGCAGTAAGTGTGACGGGTGTCAGGGTGATAGTGTCGCAGCAAGTGTGAGGTGGTCAGTGCGATAGTGGTGCAGTACGTGTGAGGGGGACAGGGTGATAGTGATGAAGTAAGTGTGACAGGGTCAGGGAGACATTGACGCAGTAAGTGTGAGGGGGTCAGGGAGACAATGACGCAGTAAATATGCAGGGGTCAGTGTGACAGTGGTGCAGTCAGTGTGAGGGGGTAAGGGAGACATTGACGCAGTAAGTGTGAGGGGGTCAGGGAGACAATGACGCAGTAAATATGTGGGGTTCAGTGTGACAGTGGTGCAGTCAGTGTGAGGGGATAAGGGTGATAGTAATACAGTACGTGTGAGGGTGTCAAGGTGTCAGTGACGCAGCAAGTGTGAGCGTGTCAGGGTGATAGTGATACAGTAAGTGTGACGGGTGTCAGGGTGTTCGTGAGGCAGTAAATGTGAGGGGTCACGGTGACAGTGATGCAGTGATTGTGAGGGGGTCAGGGTATTGTGACACAGGAAGTGTGAGGTGGTCAGGGTGGCAGTGATGCAGCGACTGTGAGGGGGTCAGGGTGATAGTGACGCAGCAAGTGTGACGGGGGTAAGGGTGATCGTGACGCAGTAAGTGTGCGGCTGTCAGAGTGATAGTGACACAGTAAGACTGAGGGGTTCAAGGTGACAGTGATGCAGTGACTGTGAGGGGGTCAGAGTGATAGTGTCGTAGTAAGTCTGAGACGGGCAGGGTGATAGCGATGTAGTAAGTTTAACGGGGGTCATGGTGATTGTGACGCAGTAATTGTGACGGGTGTCAGTGTGATAGTGACATAATAAGTGTGGGGGATCAGGGTGATAGTGACGCATTATGTGTGAGTGGGTCAGGTTGATAGTGATGAGGTAAGTGTGAGGGGGATAAGGGTGACTGTTACGCACTAAGTGCGAGTGTGTCAGGGTGATAGTGATGCAGAAAGTGTTACAGTGGTCAGAGTGATAATTATGCAGTAAGTGTGACGGGTGTCAGGGTGATAGTGTTGCAGCAAGTGTGAGGTGGTCAGTGCGATAGTCGTGCAGTACGTGTGAGGGGGACAGGGTGATAGTGATGAAGTAAGTGTGACAGGGTCAGGGAGACATTGACGCAGTAAGTGTGAGGGGTCAGGGAGACAATGACGCAGTAAATATGCAGGGGTCAGTGTGACAGTGGTGCAGTCAGTGTGAGGGGGTAAGGGTGATAGTAATACAGTACGTGTGAGGGTGTCAGGGTGATAGTGATACAGTAAGTGTGACGGGTGTCAGGGTGTTCGTGAGGCAGTAAGTGTGAGGGGTCACGGTGACAGTGATGCAATGATTGTGAGGGGGTCAGGGTGATAGTGACGCAGCAAGTGTGACGGGGGTCAGGGTGATCGTGACGCAGCAAGTGTGCGGCTGTCAGGGTGATAGTGATGCAGTAAGTGTGACGGGAGTCATGGTGATAGTGACGCAGTAAGTGTGAGGGTGTCAGGGTGATAGTGATGCAGTAGGTATAACGGAGGTCAGGGTGATAGTGACATAGTAAGACTGAGGGGTTCAAGGTGACAGTGATGCCGTGACTGTGAGGGGGTCAGAGTGATAGTGTCGCAGTAAGTGTGAGACGGGCATGGTGATAGTGATGCTGTAAGTGTGACGGGGTCACGGTGACAGTGACGCAGTAAGTGTGACCGGGGTCAGGGTAACAGTGAATCAGTAAGCGTGAGGGGGTCAGGGTGACTGTGATGCAGTAACTGGGAGGGGTTCAGGATGACTGTGACTCAGTAAGTGTGAGGGTGCTAGGGTGATAGTGATGCAATTAGTGTGACGGGAGTCAGGGCTATAGTGATGCAGTAAGTGTGACGGGGTTCTGGGTGATAGTCATGCAGTAAGTGAGACGGGGATCAGGGTGACTGTTGCGCACTAAGTGCGAGTTTGTCAAGTTGATAATGATGCAGAAAATATTACGGGGGTCAGGGTGACAGTGTGCAGTAAGTGTGAGGGGGTCAGGGTGACTGTGATGCAGTAACTGTGAGGGGGTCAGGGTTATAGTGACACAGTAAGTGTGAGGGGTTTATTGTCATAGTGATGCAGTAAGTGTGACGGGGTCAGGGTGATAGTGACGCATGAAGTGTGAAGGGATCAGGTGATAGTGATGCAATAAATGTGGCGGGTTCAGGGTGGCTGTTGCGCACTAAGTCAGTTTGATAGTGATGCAGAAAGTGTTACGGGGTCAAGGTGACAGTGATGCAGTAAGTGTGACTGTTATCAGGGTGGTAGTGACGCAGTAAGTGTGACGGGGTCAGGGTGACAGTGACGCATTAATTGTGAGGGGGTCAGTGTGACAGTGTCGCAGTAGGTGTGAAGGGCATCAGGGTGATAGTGACGTAGGAAGTGTGAGGGGGTCAAGGTGATAGTGATGCAGTAAGTGTGACCGGGGTCAGGGTGATAGTGATGTAGTAAGTGTGAGGGGGTCAGGGTGATAGTGATGCAGTAAGTGTGATGGGGGCCAGGATGACAGTTACGAAGAAAGTGTGAGGGGTCAGGTTAATAGTGGCGCAGTAAGTTTGACCGGGGTCAGGGTAACAGTGAGGCAGTAAGTGTGAGATGTCCAGGGTTATAGTGATGCAGTAAGTGTGATGGGGACCAGGATGATAGTTACGAAGAAAGTGTGAAGGGTCAGGGTGATAGTGGCGCAGTAAGTCTGAGGGGGTCAGGGTGATAGTGACGCACTCATTGTGAGGGGGTCAGGGTGATAATGACGCAGTAAGTGTGACGGGGGTCAGGGTAATAGTGACGCAGTAAGTGTGAGATGTCCAGGGTGATAGTGATGCAGTAAGTGTGATGGGGGCCAGGATAATAGTTACGAAGAAAGTGTGAGGAGTCAGGCTGATAGTGGCGCAGTAAGTGTGACCGGGGTCAGGGTAACAGTGACGCAGTAAGCGTGAGGGGGTCAGGGTGACTGTGATGCAGTAACTGGGAGGGCTTCAGGATGACTGTGACTCAGTAAGTGTGAGGGTGCTAGGGTGATAGTGATGCAATTAGTGTGACGGGAGTCAGGGCTATAGTGATGCAGTAAGTGTGACGGGGTTCAGGGTGATAGTCATGCAGTAAGTGTGACGGGGATCAGGGTGACTGTTGCGCACTAAGTGCGAGAGTGTCAAGTTTATAATGATGCAGAAAATGTTACGGGGGTCAGGGTGACAGTGTGCAGTAAGTGTGACGGGTGTCAGGGTGATAGTGACACAGTAAGTGTGAGGGGTTCAAGGTGACAGTGATGCAGTGACTGTGATGGGGTCAGGCTGATAATGACGCAGTAAGTGTGAGGGGGTCAGGGTGACTGTGATGCAGTAACTGTGAGGGGGTCAGGGTTATAGTGACACAGTAAGTGTGAGGGGTTTATTGTCATAGTGATGCAGTAAGTGTGAAGGGGTCAGCTGATAGTGATGCAATAAATGTGGCGGGTTCAGGGTGACTGTTGCGCACTAAGTGCGAGTGGGTCAGGGTGACGGTGATGCAGAAAGTGTTACGGGGTCAGGGTGACAGTGATGCAGTAAGTGTGACTGTTATCAGGGTGGTAGTGACGCAGTAAGTGTGACGGGGTCAGGGTGACAGTGACGCATTAATTGTGAGGGGGTCAGTGTGACAGTGTAGCAGTAAGTGTGAGGGGCATCAGGGTGATAGTGACGCAGGAAGTGTGAGGGGGTCAGGGTGATAGTGATGCAGTAAGTGTGAGGGGGTCAGGGTGATAGTGATGCATGAAGTGTGACGGGGTTCAGGGTGACTGTTGCGCAGAAAGTGCGAATAGGTCAGGGTGATAGTGATGCAGAAAATGTTACGAGGGTCAGGGTGACAGTGTGCAGTAAGTGTGACGGGTGTCAGGGTGATAGTGACACAGTATGTGTGAGGGGTTCAAGGTGACAGTGATGCAGTGACTGTGATGGGGTCAGGCTTATAATGACGCAGTAAGTTTGAGGGGGTCAGGCTGATAATGAGGGGGTCAGGTGATAGTGACGCTGTAAGTGTGAGGGAGTCAGGGTGATAATGATGAAATAAGTGTGAGTTGATCAGGGTGTCAGTGACGCAGTAATTGTGAGTGGGTCAGGGTGAGAGTGACGCAGTAAGTGTGAGGGAGTCAGGGCGATAGTAATGCAGTAAGTGTGAGTGGGTCCGGGTGACTGTGATGCAGAAAGTGTGACGGGAGTCAGGGCGACAGTGATGTAATAAGTTTGTCGTGGTTCAGGGTGATAGTGACAAAGTAAGTGTGAGGGGTCAGGATGATAGTGATGCAGTGACTGTGAGGGGATCAAGGCGCCAGTGACGCAGTAAGGGTAATGGGGGTCAGTGTGACAGTGACGCAGTAAGTGTGAGGGGGTCAGGGTGAAAGTGATGCAGTAAGTGTGAGTGGGTCAGGGTGACAGTGATGCTGTTAGGGTGTGTGGGTCAGCGTGACAGTGGCGCAGTCAGTGTGAGTGGGTAAGTGTGACAGTGACACAGTAAGTGTGAGGGGGTCATTGTGTCAGTGACGCAGTAAGTGTGAGGGTGTCAGGGTGATAGTGGCGCAGTAAGTGTGAGGGGGTCAGGGTGATTGTGGGGCAGTAAGTGTGACGGGACAGTTTGGCAGTAACACAGTAAGATTGAGGGTGTCAAGGTGACAGTGACGCAGTAAGTGTGAGGGGTCAGGATGATAGTGACACAGCAAGCGTGTGGGTGGCAGGGTAATAGTGATACAGTAAGTGTGAGGGGTCATGGTGATAGTGACGAAGTGAGTGTGAGGTGGTCAGGGTGACAGTGATGCAGTAACTGTGAGCGGTTGAGGGTGATAGTGTCGCAGTAAGTGTGAGGGGATCAGGTTGATAGTGACACAGTAACTGCTTGGGGATCAGGGTACCAGTGACGCAGTCAGTGTAAGGGGGTCAGGGTGATAGTGATGCAGTAAGTGTGAACGGGGTTCAGGGTGATTGTGACGCAGTAATTGTGACGGGTGTCAGTGTGATAGTAACACAGTAAGTGTGGGAGATCAGGGTGATAGTGACGCATTATGTGTGAGTGGGTCAGGGTGATAGTGGTGCAGTACGTGTGACGGGGATCAGGGTCACTGTTACGCATTAACTGCGAGTGTGTCAGGGTGATAGTGATGCAGAAAGTGTTACAGGGGTCAGGGTGATAATGACACAGTAAGTGTGAGGGATTCAATGTTACTGTGATGCAGTGACTGTGAGGGGGTCACGGTGATAGTGTCGCAGCAAGTGTGAGGTGGTCAGTGTGACAGTGATGCAGTACGTGTGAGGGGGACAGGGTGATAGTGATGCAGTAAGTGTGAGGGGGTCAGGGAGACAATGACGCAGTAAATATGCGGGGGTCAGTGTGACAGGGGTGCAGTCAGTGTGAGGGGGTAAGGGTGATAGTGATACAGTACGTGTGAGGGTGTCAAGGTGTCAGTGACGCAGCAAGTGTGAGGGTGTCAGCGTGATAGTGATACAGTAAGTGTGACGGGTGTCAGGGTGTTCGTCAGGCAGTAAGTGTGAGGGGTCACGGTGACAGTGATGCAGTGACTGTGAGGGGGTCAGGGTGATAGTGATGCAGTAAGTGTGACGGGTTCGGGGTGATATTGACACAGAAAGTGTGAGGGTGTCAGTGTGTCAGTGATGCAGAAAGTGTGAGGGGTAAGGATGATAGTGATACAGTAAGCATGTGGTTGTCAGGGTGTCAGTAAAACACTGAGTGTGAGGGGTCAGGGTGATAGTGACACAGTAAGCGTGAGGGGTTCAAGGTGACAGTGATGCTATGACTGTGAGCGGGTCAGGGTGATAGTGTCGCAGTAAGTGTGAGGCGGTCAGGCTGTTTATGATGTAGTAAGTGTGACGGGGGTCAGGATGCTGGTGACGCAGTAAGTGTGAGGGAGTCAGGGTGATAATGACGCAGTAAGTGTGACGCGGTCAGGGTGATAGTGATGCAATAAGTATGAGGGAGTCTGGGAGATACTGACGCAGTATGTTTGTGGGGGCCAGGGCGATAGTGACGCAGTAAGTGTGAGGGGCCAGGGTGACAGTGATGCAGTTAGTGTGAGGGTGTCAGGGCAATAGTGACACAGTAACTGTGAGGGGGTCAGGGTGTTGGTGACGCAGTAAGTGTGAGGGGGTCAGGGTGATATTGATGCAGTAAGTGTGTGGGGGTCAGGGTGACTGTGATGCAATAAGAGTGACGGGGGTCAGGGTGTCAAGGGAGTAAAGGTGACTCTGATGCAGTGACTGTGATGGGGTCAGGGTGATAGTAACGCAGTAGTTGTGACGAGCCCCGGTGACAGTGATGCAGTTAGTGGGACGGGGATCAGGGTGACTGTTACGCAGTAAGTGCGAGGGGGTCAGCGTGATATTGATGCAGTAAGTGTGTGGGGTTCAGGTGACTGTGATTCAATAAGTGTGAAAGGGGTCAGCGTGATAGTGACGCAATAAGTGTGAGGGGGTCAAGGTGGCAGTGTTGCAGTGACTGTGAGGGAGTCAGTGTGATAGTGACGCAGTAAGTGTGACGGGGGTCAAGGTGATGGTGATGCAGTAAGTATGACGGGGGTCAGGGTGATAGTGACACACTAAGTGTGAGGGGGGTCAAGTTGAAAATGATGCAGTGACTGCGAGCGGGTCAGGCTGATAGTGACTCAGTAAGTGTGACGGGGTCAGGGTGATAGTGACACGGTAAGTGTGACGGGTGTCAGGGTGATCGTCGCCCAGTAAGTGTGAGGGTGTCAGGGTGATAGTGATGCATAAGTGTGACGGGGGTCAGGGTGATAGTGACACAGTCATTGTGTGAGGGGGTCAGGGTGATAATGACGCAGTAAGTGTGACGGGGTCAGGGTGACAGTGACGCAGTAAGTGTGAGGGCGTCAGGGTGATAGTGACGCAGAAAGTGTGAGCGGACCAGGTTGATAGTGATGCAGTAAGTGTGAGAGGGGTCGCGATGATAGTTCCGAAGTAAGTGTGAGGACTCTGGGTGATAGTGGTGCAGTAAGTGTGACGTTGGTCAGGGTGACAGTGACGCAGTAATTGTGAGGGGGTCAGGGTGACTGTGATGCAGTAACTGTGAGGGGGTCAGGGTGACTGTGATTCAGTAGTGTGAGGGGGTTATGGCGATAGTGATGCAGTAAGTGTGACGGGGTCAGTTTGATAGTGACGCATGAAGTGTGAGGGGGCCAGGGTGATCTTGATGTCGTAAGTGTGACGGGGGTCAGGGTGATAGTGACGCAGTAAGTGTGAGGGGTTCAGGGTGATAGTGGCGCAGTAAGTGTGAGGGGGGCAGGGTGATAGTGATGCACTATTTGTGACGAGGTCAGGGTGATAGTGACACAGTAAGTCTGAGGTTGTCAAGGTGTCAGTGACGCAGCAAGTGTGAGGGTGTCAGGGTGATAGTGATACAGTAAGTGTGACGCGTGTCAGGGTGTTCGTCAGGCAGTAAGTGTGAGGGGTCACGGTGACAGTGATGCAGTGACTGTGAGGGGGTCAGGGTGATAGTGACACAGTAAGTGTGAGGTGGTCAGGGTGGCAGTGATGCAGTGACTGTGACGGGGGTCAGGATGATAGTGACGCAGCAAGTGTGAGGGAGTCAAGGTGACAACGATGCAGTGACTGTGAAGGGTTCAGGGTGATAGTGACTCAGTACGTGTGACGGGATCAGAGTAATAGTGACACAGTAAGTGTGACGGGGGTCAGGGTGATCGTGATGCAGTAAGTGTGATGGGGTCAGTGTGATAGTGACGCAGTAAGTATAACGGGGATCAGGGTGATAGTGACACAGTAAGAGTGAGGGGTTCAAGGTGACAGTGATGCCGTGACTGTGAGGGGGTCAGAGTGATAGTGTCGCAGTAAGTGTGAGGGTGTCAGGGTGATAATGACACAATAAGTATGACGCGGGTCGTTTGATAGTGATGCAGGAAGTGTGAGGGGTTCAGGGTGATAGTGACTCAGTAAGTGTCGGGGGGCCAGGGTGATAGTGATGCAGTAAGTGTGACGGGTTCGGGGTGATATTGAAACAGTAAGTGTGAGGGTGTCAGTGTGTCAGTGATGCAGAAAGTGTGAGGGGTAAGGATGATAGTGATACAGTAAGCATGTGGTTGTCAGGGTGTCAGTAAAACACTGAGTGTGAGGGGTCAGGGTGATAGTGACACAGTAAGCGTGAGGGGTTAAAGGTGACAGTGATGCTATGACTGTGAGCGGGTCAGGGTGATAGTGTCGCAGTAAGTGTGAGCAGTCAGGCTGTTTATGATGTAGTAAGTGTGACGGGGGTCAGGATGCTAGTGACGCAGTAAGTGTGAGGGAGTCAGGGTGATAATGACGCAGTAAGTGTGACGCGGTCAGGGTGATAGTGATTCAATAAGTATGAGGGGGTCAGGGAGATAGTGACACAGTATGTTTGTGGGGGCCAGGGCGATAGTGACGCAGTAAGTGTGAGGGGCCAGGGTGACAGTGATGCAGTTACTGTGAGGGTGTCAGGGCAATAGTGACACAGTAACTGTGAGGGGGTCAGGGTGTTAGTGACGCAGTAAGTGTGAGGGGGTCAGGGTGATATTGATGCAGTAAGTGTGTGGGGGTCAGGGTGACTGTGATGCAATAAGAGTGACGGGGGTCAGGGTGTCAAGGGAGTCAAGGTGACTCTGATGCAGTGACTGTGATGGGGTCAGGGTGATAGTAACGCAGTAATTGTGACGAGCCCCGGTGACAGTGATGCAGTGAGTGTGACGGGGATCAGGGTGACTGTTACGCAGTAAGTGCGAGGGGGTCAGCGTGATATTGATGCAGTAAGTGTGTGGGGTTCAGGTGACTGTGATTCAGTAAGTGTGAAAGGGGTCAGCGTGATAGTGACTCAGTAAGTGTGAGGGGGTCAAGGTGACAGTGTTGCAGTGACTGTGAGGGAGTCAGTGTGACGGGGGTCAAGGTGATAGTGATGCAGTAAGTATGACGGGGATCAGGGTGATAGTGACACACTAAGTGTGAGGGGGTCAAGTTGAAAATGATGCAGTGACTGCGAGCGGGTCAGGCTGATAGTGACTCAGTAAGTGTGACGGGGTCAGGGTGATAGTGACGCAGTAAGTGTGAGGGGGTCAAGGTGGCAGTGTTGCAGTGACTGTGAGGGTGTCAGGGTGATAGTGATGCATAAGTGTGACGGGGGTCAGGGTGATAGTGACACAGTCATTGCGTGAGGGGGTCAGGGTGATATTGACGCAGTAAGTGTGACGGGGTCGGGGTGACAGTGACGCAGTAAGTGTGAGGGCGTCAGGGTGATAGTGACGCAGAAAGTGTGAGGGGACCAGGTTGATAGTGATGCAGTAAGTGTGAGAGGGGTCGCGATGATAGTTCCGAAGTAAGTGTGAGGACTCTGGGTGATAGTGGTGCAGTAAGTGTGACGTTGGTCAGGGTGACAGTGACGCAGTAAGTGTGAGGGGGTCAGGGTGACAGTGACGCAGTAATTGTGAGGGGGTCAGGGTGACTGTGATGCAGTAACTGTGAGGGAGTCAGGGTGACTGTGATTCAGTAGTGTGAGGGGGTTATGGCGATAGTGATGCAGTAAGTGTGACGGGGTCAGTTTGATAGTGACGCATGAAGTGTGAGGGGGCCAGGGTGATCTTGATGTCGTAAGTGTGACGGGGGTCAGGGTGATAGTGACGCAGTAAGTGTGAGGGGTTCAGGGTGATAGTGGCGCAGTAAGTGTGAGGGGGCCAGGGTGATAGTGATGCAGTATTTGTGACGAGGTCAGGGTGATAGTGACACAGTAAGTGTGAGGGGTGCAAGGTGACAGTGATTCAGTGACTGTGAGGCGTTCAGGGTGGTAATGTCGCAGTACGTGTGAGGGTGTCAGAGTGATAGTGATGCAGAAAGTGTGACGGGGTAAGCGTGATCGTGACGCAGTAAGTGTGAGGGTGTCAGGGTGATCTTGATGTCATTAATGTGACTGGGTCAGGATGATAGTGACACAGTAAGTGTGTGGGGGTCAGGGTGATAATGACGCAGTAAGTGTGACGGGGGTCAGGGTGATAGTGACGGAGTAAGTGTGAGGGGTCCAGGGTGATAGTGATGCAGAACGTGTGACCGGGGTCAGGTTGACAGTGACACAGTAATTCTGACGGGTTCAAGGTGACAGCGATGCAGTGACTGGGAGGGGGACAGGGTGATTGTGTCGCTGTATGTGAGAGGGGGTCAGGGTGATAGTGATGCAGTGACTGTGAGGGGGTCAGGGTGACAGTGACGCAGCAAGTGTGACGCGGGTCAGGGTGACAGTGATGCGGTAAGTGTGACGGGGTCAGGTTTATAGTGACGAAGTAATTGTGAGGGGGTCAGGTTGACTGTGATGCAGTAATTGTGAGGGGACCAGGGTGATACCGTCGCAGTAAGTGTGAGGGGGTCAGGCTGATCGTGACGCAGTAAGTGTGATGGGAGTCAGGGTGATAGTGACGAATTAAATGTGAGGGGGTCAGAGTGATAGTGATGCGGTAAGTGTGACGGGTTCAGGGTGACTGTTACGCACTAAGTGTGAGGGGGTCAGGGTGATTGTGGCTCAGTAATTGTGAGGGCGTCAGTGTGACAGTGACGCAGTAATTGCGAGGGGGTCAGGGTGACTGTGATGCAGTAACTGTGAGGGGGTCAGGGTGACTGTGATGCAGTAAGTGTGAGGGGGTTAGGGTGAGAGTGATGTAATAAGTGTGACGGGGTCAGGGTGATAGTGATGCAGTAAGTGTGATGGGGGTCAGGGTGATAGTGACGCATGAAGTGTGAGGGGGTCAGGGTGATAGTGATGCAGCAAGTGTGAGTGGCGTCAGGGTGATAGTGAAGCATGAAGTGTGAGGGGGTCAGGGTGAAGGTGATGCAGTGACTGTGAGGGTATCAGGCTGATAGTTTCGCAGTAAGTGTGAGGTGGTCAGTGTGATAGTGATGCAGTAAGTGTGAGGGGGTAAGTTTGACAGTGACACATTAGGTGTGCGGGGTCAAGGTGTCAGTGATGCAGTAAGTGTGACGGGTGTCAGGTTGACTGTTGCGCACTAAGTGCGAGTGTGTCAGGGTGATAGTGATGCAGAAAATGTTACGGGGGTCAGGGTGACAGTGATGCAGTAAGTGTGATGGGTGTCAGGATGGTAGTGACACAGTAGTGTGAGGGGTTCAAGGTGACAGTGATGCAGTGACTGTGAGGGGGTCAGGATGATAGTATCACAGGAAGTGTGATATGGTCTGTGATAGTGTTGCAGTAAGTGTGAGTGGGTCAGGGTGATGTGATGCAGTAAGTATGAGGGCGTCAGGTAGACAGTGACGCAAGAAGTGTGAGGGGGTCAGGGTGACAGTGAAGAATAAGTGTGTGGGGGTCAGTGTGACAGTGGCGCAGTCAGTATGAGGGTGTAATCGTAACAGTGACACAGTAATTGTGAGGGGTTCAAGGTGTCAGTGACGCAATAAGTGTGCGGGGGTCGGGTGATTGTGATACAGTAAGTGTGACGGGTGTCAGCGTGATAGTAACACAGTAAGTGTGAGGGGTGCAAGGTGACAGTGATTCAGTGACTGTGAGGGGATCAGGGTGATAGTGTCGCAGTACGTGTGAGGGTGTCAGAGTGGTAGTGATGCAGAAAGTGTGACGGGGTCAGGGTGATCTTGACGATTTAAGTGTGAGGGTGTCAGGGTGATCTTGATGTCATAAGTGTGATGGAGGTCAGGGTGATAGTGACGCAGTAAGTGTGACGGGAGTCAGGGTGATAGTGATACAGTCAGTGTGAGGGGGTCAGCGTGATAATGAACCAGTACGTGTGAGGGGTCCAGGGTGATAGTGATGCAGAAAGTGTGACGGGTTCAAGGTGTCAGTGATGCAGTGACTGTGAGGGGGCCAGTGTGATTGTGTCGCAGTATGTGAGATGGGGTCAGGATGATAGTGATGCAGTGACTGTGAGGGGATCAGGGCGACAGTGACGCAGTAAGTGTGACGGGTGTCAGGCTGACAGTGACGCCGTAAGTGTGAGGGGATCAGGATTATAGTGACGAAGTAATTGTGAGGGGGTCAGGTTGACTGTGATGCAGTACGTGTGAGGGGGTCAGGGTGATACCGACGCCGTAAGTGTGAGGGGGTCAGGCTGATAGTGATGCAGTAAGTGTGATGGGAGTCAAAGTGATATTGACGAATTAAATGCGAGGTGGTCAGGGTGATAATGGCACAGTAAGTGTGAGGGTGTCAGGCTGACTGTGATGCAGTAAGTGTGAGGGGATTAGGGTGATAGTGATGTAATAAGTGTGACGGGGTCAGGGTGATAGTGATGCAGTAAGTGTGATGGGAGTCAGGGTGATTGTGACGCATGAAGTGTGAGGGGGTCAGGGTGATAGTGATGCAGAATATGTTACGGGGGTCAGGGTGACAGTGATGCAGTAAGTGTGACAGGTGTCAGGATGATAGTGACACAGTAAGTGTGAGGGGCTCAAGGTGACACTGATGCAGTGACTGTGAGGGGGTCAGGGTGATTGTGATGCAGTAAGTATGAGGGCGTCAGGATGACAGTGACGCAGTAAGTGTGACGGGGTCAGGGTGATAGTGTCACAGTAAGTGTGATATGGTCAGTGTGATAGTGTTGTAGTACGTTCGAATGTGTCAGGGTGATTGTGACATAGAAAATGTTACGGGGGTCAGGGTGACAGTGATGCAGTAAGTGTGACGGCTGTCAGGATGATAGTGACACAGTAAGTGTGAGGGGTTCAAGGTGACAGTGATGCAGTGACTGTGAGGGGGTCAGGGTGATTGTGATGCAGTAAGTATGAGGGCGTCAGGAATGCAGTGACGCAGTAAGTGTGACGGGGTCAGGGTGATAGTGATGCAGTAAGTGTGATGGGGGTCAGGGTGATTGTGACGCATGAAGTGTGAGGGGGTCAGGGTGATGGTGATGCATAAAGTGTGCGGGGGTCAGGGTGAAGGTGATGCAGTGTCTGTGGGAAGAAAACGAGGAGCAATTGATATGAGAACTTGAGTGAACAGAAAGCACAGTAAATTTAAATTACCAAGTATGAGAAACAAAGCTCACTCACTTCAATAATTTCAGTCGGAGACAAGATCTGAAACAATCAGTATGTTTATTAGACGCTTGCAAGCGTGGGGTGCCTGGAATATGGCACACAGAGTTTAGCAAGTACATATCTTATATAGGATTCACTACATCAAACCCGGTGCCCATTACTATTGTTTCTCTCCTGCCTTATCCGGCCTTGTGCATAACAAAGTACAAGTTTTACTTGGCCATTTCACCACATCCTGCTGTGGCCCATTGTTAGGTATATCCTCCATCACCTCTATCTAAATCCCCCACTTGTGACATTTCCTCACTTTCCGCAACCATATTGATCCTTATGACATTTTAATTGGGGTTTGTTTTTGTGTTTTTGCAAAAGTGGGAAACAGATGCTTATAACTACTGCTTGTACAAGCATATCTGGCTTAACCTACATCCTCACAGCACCTTATCTCGTTTTCTGTACCATCTACCATTGTTTGCAGACACGTTTCATTCTTGTATGCACATTTTAGCTAATACAAAAACAATTATATATTTCCCTCACATAGTTTTCATTCTTGTTGACTCAGCTCTTGGTTGAAACAATTATACACTGGCGTGAGTGCATTTACCTTGCATAAATAATTATGAATGCAAAAGTAACATTACGTTACCTATATCCCACAATTTCCCCCTTTTTCTTTAATTACCATTTGCTATCTTCTGCATTTTTCTTTAAAACATTGCCCCTAAAATTCACAAGCACCATTCCAGAGATTTCATCCATCTTGGTCTCACTCATCCCCTCATTACTTAATCGACAAAGTTCCTCTGCCTGATTCCCTTTTTAATGGGCATCTATTTCATTAAGGTTGTCTCAATCAGCCTTTGGCTGAGTCCTCGTATACAGGGCATGATATAACAGCTAATGGTTACCAATACCCCGGCTACTACTATCAGGGAAGTAAGGATGGAAACTACCACCCCCTTCCATTTTCCAAACCATGATTCAAGCCATCCCGTGAGAGATGTGTCGACTCCTGAACTCTTAGCCAGTTCCTCTGCTAAGGTAGTCAATCCTCTTATCGCCGGAATAATTGAACCATCAGGTGCGGTGTTATTAGGAATAAAGGTGCAACAGCTTCCTCCTAACATCACACACACACACAGTTTTTTTCTGCTAAAATCATATCAAGGGCCATTTTGTTTTCCCATGCAATCCTCCTTGTCACTTCAAGCTGTTCTGATATTCCTTTAACCGCATCTCTTGTATAATTTATAAATTGCTGTTGATTATAGCAAATGTAATTTAACCAATCTACATTTTTATTAATTGTTACCCACCAAATGAGAGGTGACTCATAGCCTGCTGCAATCTGATTACGAGCCTTGAACTCATCAGGTACACTCCTAGGGACTCCTACAAAATCTAGATAAATCCTGTCATTGAAAGAAGTGTCTAACAGTGATCTCTTACTCCTTCCCTTTTTCCCCACTATCTTTTCCTTCTCAAATGCTAGGGTAAATGGAATTGCCAATTGTACAATTGCACATATCCCTCTCCAATCCGGTGGTAGGGTGGGTCTCAATATTTTGCCTACACAGTACCACCACAATCCGCTCGGGGAGCCTTTAGTGCTGAGTCGTTTCCTCCTTGGCCGTTTCGGTGACATTCTTAATCTCTGTACATACTTTCAGCTCCCCCAAATCTCTAGACCGATTTGTACCTTGTCTACGCACATACAACGTGTGATTTCCGACTGCGGCTGAAAACGTAGGGAGGGGAGGGGCTTCAGAATCTTTCTTCTCCAAGGGAGAGAACATCAGAGATAGGGAGGTACAATTCCTATCATTCCATGCAGTCTTATCCTGATACAGGAATATCGTACATTTCATGCACTTCCTGTCTCGCTTGCACCCGAGTGGAAAGGAAACCACCTGGGCCACTGGCCTACTGGAGGCACATGCATCGCAATTGCTTTTGTTCAGACTTTTTCCAGTATACTTTACCCATTCAAACCAGGCATTTGCATCCCCGTACCCAGTTTCTATTTCGATGGTCTGTTTCAAGTCCTTTATCTCTATAATTTTTACTACTTTCGGGTCATCGGGAGGGGTGAAAGGTTGTACCCTATTATCCAATAGTTCTGAAGAAGGGCTTATGCCCGAAACGTCGATTCTCCTGTTCCCTGGATGCTGCCTGAGCTGCTGCGCTTTTCCAGAAACACATTTTCAGCTCTGACCTCCAGCATCTGCAGACCTCACTTTCTCCTATCCAATAGTTCTGCCCGTTTTCCCTGTCCTACACTAATTCGAAAACAACAGTCCGAGAAATCCTTCCCGTTTGCTTACATTTCTATCCCAAATGTTTCATCTAATTGTATCTCATAAGTGCCCCCCCACCCCCCACACCGAGAATTGCTTTGTGCCATGTGGTTTTCTTTATCATTAGGTATATTGGGTTACGCTCTTTATCGTGACAATCGAGAGGTGATCGGAAGGTGGCCCGTGTATTGTGACAAGACCATTATACCAAGTACCATCCCCAAAGGAATTAAGATGTATCTCTGAGCTGCGGTACTGTCTCTGATTATCTACATCCCCACAATTTACTAAGCTACATGCATCAGGTCTATTCCATGCGGATTATCAGACTCAGGGACTGTTAATAACCCATGTGAAAATTATATTTGACAAAATCCCAATACTAAGAGGGCTCGTATCATAACTCTAAGCATCCCAGCATTCTAAAAATTGTGCTGAAGCACAAAAATCTTAATACACAATCCTACAGAAATAATCCTGCGTCGCGTAGCTACTGTATAATCAGTTACTCTAAGTCTCTTCAGTCTGAGTTTCTGTGGGTCTTGCGTTGATTTGGCTGTCCAGACTTCTTCCTCAACTGGAGATTTCACTGGCCCTTTGATCCGAGTGTAGTCAGTCCAGCCTTTCTCCGCTGTCCTTATTGTCGTTTCGGTAATCAAAGGATCCTGATACAGCCCTTCCCAGTCCGGCTGTAATTTAGTCTCTGTCCATGATTTTACTAAGACCCAATCTCCTGGCCGGATGGGATGAACGGTGAAGTCAAGGGGCGGAGTCTGTGCCAATAAACTCTGTTTCCTGAGGAGAGACAAAGACGCGGACAAGCCCAGTATATACTTCCTTAGAACAAGTCTTTAGTTTCGGGAATTGTCAATTCACTATTCGTTCCCAGATAAGGTAATCCAAATAAGATTTCATAGGGGGTAGGTCCCAAATCTTTCCTTGGGGCTGTTTGTACTCGCAAGAGAGCTATAGGTAAACATTTGGTCCAAGGGAGTCTGGTTTCTATTATCAATTTAGAGAGCTGTCGTTTTAGTGTTTGGTTCATTCTCTCAAACCTTCCTGATGATGGTGGGTGCCATGGAGCATGGAACTCCAGGAAATTCCCAACCCTTTCATTATCTCCTGTAACACTTTAGAGGTAAAATGAGTTCCTTGGTCGGAATCTATACGGTTCACAAGCCCATATCGGGGAATCATGTGCTCTAATATTGTTTTAGACACCTCACTCGCAGTGGCAGAAGCTTGCAGGTATGCCTCAGTCCAACCAGATAGATGATCTACTATGACCAGCATATATTCTCGTCTTCCTACTCTGGGTACTTCAGTATAATCTACTTGGATACTCTGGAAGGGTCTCAATCCCGGGTCTCTTCCTCCTGGGGTCTGTTTTCTCAAGACTTCCTTATTTACCTTTCTGCATATTATACATGCTTCACATATGTGTTTAGCAATTGTATATATTCCGTTACATACATATTCCCTAAGAACTAAATCACACATTGCTTGTACTCCCCAATGACTGCCGTGGTGTAGGATGGCCATAATCTCTCGCAATGTCATTTTGTTTAACATTTCCCTTCCATCAGGTAACATCCATTGCCCGTCTGCTGTTTTTTGCAGCCCCAAAATCTTTCAATTCTTTTTCTTCTCTTTCAGTAAATATAGGAGCTTTTGGGGATCAGGGACAGTAGGTATTAGGGAATGAATCAGCACTCCTTGTGAGTCCAGGCCTGCTTCCTTAGCCACTTCATCAGCTAATCTATTCCCCCTAACATCTGGTTCATTTCCTTTCTGATGACCGTTTACATGCACTACTGCTATTTCTCGGGGGAGTAATAGGGACTCCAAGAACCGTTTAATCAACTTCTCATGTGCTAATTCCTTCCACCGGCTATTGATCAGTCCTCTTTCCTGCCATATCTTTCCAACAGTGTGCACAACACCAAATGCATATTTAGAGTCACTGAATGCTGCTCCCTCTTTATTTTCTAACGCCCGAAGGGCTCTTTCCAATGCATAGAGTTTGCAGGTCTGAGCTGACCACCCATTTGCCAACCTTCCTGCCTCTGCCACACTACCATTTGTCCCGTCTACAAATGCATACTCATTATTTATTTTCCCTTCAGTCACCCGGGATGATCCGTCTATAAAAAGTCAGGCTCCTGCATGAAGCGGAACATCTCTCAGGTCTATATTTTATGAAGTGCAAAGGAAAACTGCTAGAACAGTGCGTAAAGTTAGCAACCAGAGTGTGACTCGAACTCGTGAATGTGGAGCACAGCGGTATAATAACCCACCGCCATAATCTCTCGGTCTCCTCAGCACATTTTGTAGTGGGATGACATGTGACCTCATCAGGTTACATGTGGTGAAAGTCATGGATGAGAAAGTTTCAGAGCGGAATCGAATCCACACCATTGTGTTTTCTGCTTTCACTAGACTTATAATAATAGCAAATTCCAATAAATAGCCATGCTGGTCAGAATGAATAGCTGTCATTAATACATTGAGTCAGAACAGAGTCAGAATGAAACAGGACAAGAATTTTCCGTCATATTTACACCTACATTTGACTCATAATTTCTTCAGTCACTTTCTCTCTCAAGTGAAGAAGCTGCCATGGTGAGTGAAATAAAGGCGTTTTTGTCGCTCAATGGCCTTTCTTATATGGCTGAACATGAATTGGATTAAATCGCAAGAAATGCTGATTTCTTCGTTTCATTTTAATTTTGCTGAAACCTCACAATGTTCATTGTAAGAATCAGAAGTGAATTAGATATATCTCATTGGATAAATTAATGTTGTATTCAAATTTGCTCTGACTTTATTTCAGCTGAAGGAAAATACTGCTTAGAAAAACAGAGGGTTAAAGTGCAAAAGAAAACCCACCAGTTTTGTTGTTCGTTGCTTTGGCAGATTTCACTGAGTATTAAATGGACCAAACATCATGGTGTTTGTTCTCACATCCTTAACGCATGTGATGAAAGCAGGAAGTCGATCTTCAAGCAATTGGTCACTTCCTATTCATTATGTAATATCTTCCCTTCACAATAAATAAAAATCCACTCAGTTCCATTTACAATGCTTTAGGTGGAATATTATGCCAAATCTTTCAAAATGCAGAGTTTTGGAACCGAATCTTATTCAGCTGCACACATTAAAGAAATTTCTTTACATTTAAAGTCAACCAACTTAGACATTGTTTCCCCGCAATTTCCGACCGACTGCACCCCACCCCTGCACCTTTACCTAGCCACACGCTGTCTCTCTCCTTGTGAAATTTATTCCTTGTATGTCACCAAATGTGTCTTTCCAAATATTTTGAAAAACAGATTCTCGGAGTGACAGCGATTCTGTTCTCATCATTGCTTTGTCCTTCAAAGGTTTTATCAATGGTATTGAATGCCTAACACCTAGATGTTTACTTACTTGAAAGAGGGAATTTTCCACCTATTTACTCTGTCCAAACATTTCATAACCTGAAAAAAAACCCATGAAGTCTTCTTTGGTTCAGTGAAAACTGTTCTCAATTTTCCAAGAAGACAAGTGAATAAAATCTCATCCTCAGTACACCCCCATCAGCATCTTCTCTAATGGCTTTACACCCCAGTAAACACCGTCATTAACAATTCATAGAATGACAGAATCCTACAGTGCAGAAAGAGCATTTCAGTCAATCGAGCCGGTGTTGACTCTCTGAAGATCATCTCAACCAGACCTAGCTCCCCTCCCTATTTCCTTATATTTCACCTGAAGAAGGGGAATCCCTCCTCCTTATGATTTCAAATAAACCTGTTGGAGTATAACCTGACGTCCTGTGACTTTTGACTTTATCCCCGCGTTACCCATGGCTAATTCACCTAACTTACTTAATTCACTCCCTAGATACGAGAGGGCAATTTAACTTTGCCAATCAACCTAACCCTCCCTCTGAACAGCAGTGCGAATTACTGAGATAATGTTCCATCATACTGAGCAAATGCTGTATCATTTTTTAATGGTTTTATACCCTGGTAAAACTGATCAAAACAAATGTACCCAAATTCAATGTATCGAAACGCTACTCTGTCCTTTACAATTTCATTCGTGCTGCGGGAAATGTTTCTGCACTCATATTTGAATGCGTTTATGTTGTTTCTTCCTCAGCTTCCTGTTTTTAGTAAATACTTCAATCCGGTACAAGTCTGTCAAATGCTTTTCATTCCAACACAGTCACAAGGTGAAGTTTGCAGAAGTCACGTGTTTGGCCGTTCACTGACACTCTGCCTCCCCGAGAGCTGCAGTCCTTCCCCACCTTTTTTAAAGGCAGCACTGTCCTTCGTGTGATATGCCCCATCTAGAATGGAAGGACAGGTATCAATACCCGCACTTGGGAATGGAGCGACAGTTTTAAAACGTTTACACTGTCCCCAGCGGAATATTGAGCCCTGTGACAGGCGGGGACACTAACCATTACACTACCGAGGACAAGAGTGTCAAAGGAGGCCCTTCAACCAAATGTGGCCACACTTGTCAAAAACAACTGCCTAATGAACTGAATCCCATTTCAGAATGCTTACCCCACAGCCTTATATGTCTTGGCATCAAAAGTTCACATCTGAATATTTATTCAGGTTACAAGGGTTTCTGCCGCTCTGAAAAATGCAGACTGAGACCGTTCAAACTGAGAATGAGCTGAATCCTTCAGTTCGATGTCCTCAGAGGCTGTGGAGATCCCTTGCATGAGAATGTTGAAAACTGAGATTGATCTATTTCGACAAAACATCAAAGACTCGGGAGACAGTACAGGATATTGTTGAAATGTATGCTTCAATAGCATTTTAGCTTAACATCGGCACAGCCGCCCAGATCCAACTGGAAATGGGGATGGAAATGAATGCGTAGAGTTACTCTCTGCCGCCTATTATGTAATAGGTGAACGTCCTGTCCTTCTGTGATGGTATTGAGGCGCAAGAAATTCCTCGGTTGAGTGTGCTCCTGCTCAAGGGAATGGTTGTCCCCGTTTATACTATCATAGCGATTTCTGGTGCATCTTTCTAAGACAGCTGAGTGGCACAAGTGGAGCGTGTTGAGCACT
Source organism: Chiloscyllium plagiosum (assembly GCF_037043375.1). NCBI lineage: Eukaryota > Metazoa > Chordata > Chondrichthyes > Orectolobiformes > Hemiscylliidae > Chiloscyllium > Chiloscyllium plagiosum. The sequence goes on along the minus strand of NW_028270175.1, from coordinate 87,760,626 downwards.
TAACCTTGCAGTTGTGGGTTTAAAAGATGATTTTGCTATTTGGATCTGTGTTTCCGACACTGGCGGTGGCAGCTACATTTGCTCGCATCTGCTCAGTATCAGTTTCTTCCACACAGTCAAGACTTCAACCTGGAGAAGGTGCTGTTGAGGTGATATTTTAAACTAGTCATCCTTGGCGACTGGAACACAGAAAAGGTGATGTTTACGTTCGACGAATAAAACCTGAAATACAAGCCTGACCTCAGGAACAGAGATCATGATTTTAATTTCCTGCAATCTCATTCATTCATGTCGCTTATGCAGTGGATTCTACCATCTTCACCCAGTCCTGCCTACGAGAGACTCCAAGTCCAGAAAAAAAACATGAGCTGACCCTTAATTCAGGAATCCCCATCATGTGGGGAAGCAGGCTTGTCGGCCATTCCAGTCCACACGGTACATCGGAAGCGCATTCCACCAGACCTCAGGGTATTCCCTGTCCCATCAGCCTGCATTTCCCATTGTTGATCCCTGTAACAGGCATACCTTTGGTCAGAGGGAGAAATAAAAACGCAAACACACAGAGAATGTGCAGACTGCTCACAGACAGACACCCGAGGCTGGGATCGCACCCAGGTTTGTGGTGTAGCCAGACAGCAACGAACGAGGGGCGAAAAATAAATGTTGTCCTGACCAGTGATATTCACACCCTGTGGGTGAATGAGGAAGAATTAAAACACATTAACAACATGGAAATCGGGATTTGTACCTGTGTGGACACAATTTGAAAGGATCGTTCACCCTGTGTAGAAAAAAGGACACTGATACCGCAGAGAAAGCAGGGCAATGTGGGAACTGCTGGAAGGGATTCAATTAACCACATAAATGGAAACTCGTTTAATCAGTAACACTGAGGAGAGACCATTCACCAGTCCCGTGTGTGGGAAGGGATGACTGAGCAAAACAACCTCCGAGACTCCAGCAGGATTACATATCCCATCAGGTGTTCGATTATGCTGTCAATGCTGCTGTTAATCCCAACCAGCTATTTGTTTCATAGCGTCAATCATCGAGTCATACAGCATGAAAACAGGCCCGTCAGTCCAACCAATCCATGCTGAACATACTGCCAAACTAATCTACTCCCATCTGCCTCCTCCTGTACCCGTTGAGTGGTTTAAATGCCCTTGTAGTTTTATTACTGTGTTGTTAATCCAAAAAACCAGATAATATTTTGGGGACCAAGAGTTCAGGTCCTGGCATGACAGATGGTGGAGTTTGAATTCAATGAGCACCCAAATTGAAGAATCTCGTGATTACCTGAATCAGTTGTGTGGAAAATCCCATCTGATTCACTCATGCCAGTTCGGGAAGCAAACTGTTATATTCATCTGCTCTGTCCCACAGGAGACTCCAGACGTATAATACCGCGGTTGACTCTTAAATGTCCTCTGGGAAATAACTGATGTACTAGGCATGAATAAATTTATTTTAAAAATCCCACTTTCCCATTCATATTTGGAATCAATTGTCCATTAAATGTTGAAAACAGACCCTCATCCATCACTTCCTCAGCAAGTAAATTGCACACGTAAAACACCTTCCTAAAAAAAAGCCTCACATGATTTTCTAAAAAAAATACTTGGTCTTTTCATCTTAAACATATGTCCTCTCACCTTGAAATCCCCATCCTCGGAAAAGGCAGATATCGTGAACTCTAACTTGCCTCTCAATAATTCATAAACTTCTGTCAGGTCGCCGTTCAAACCCCTAACCCAGAGTGAAAACAGTCTCAAATAGGAGACAGTGAGAACTGCAGATGAGAGATCAGAGTCCAGAGTGTTGTGCTGGGAAAGCCCAACAGGTCAGGCAGCATTTGAGGAGCGGGAGAAACGACGTTTCGGGCAAGAGCCTGCTGAACGACACTTGCGCAAAAAAAATATTCTCCTGCGCCTGGGATGCTGCCTTACCTGTTGTGGTTTTCCAGCACACCGATCTCGAATCTGAAAATAGTCTTAGCCTATCCGGCCTTTCATTATAACTCAAACCTTCCACGCACGGCAACATGCGTGCATACTTTTCTGAAACTGCTCCAGCTGAATAATATCATTCCTACAACTGGGCGACCAGAACTGGACATAATATATCAGAAGATGCCTCATCAATGTCCTGCAAAGCTTCAACATAACGTCCCGACTCCTATACACAAAGGACTGAACAATGAAGGGAAGTATGTTAAATGCCATTGAACCACATTATCTGTAGGTGATGCAAACTACAAGGAATTATGCACCTGCACCCCGTTGCTTCCGTGTTCTCCAACACTACGCAACTTGTTGTTGTACCAAAATGCAATACCTTCCTTTTATCCATATTGAACTCCATGTTACATTTTTTCAGTCCAACGACTCATTGGATTAAGATCCTTTTGAAACTTAGATAATCTTCCTCACTATCTCCAATTCTGGCGTCGCCTGCAAACCTACGCAGCATGCCTGCAGTGAGTTCCACTGTTTTCTCATATAGATGAATGATTCATATTTACTTGTAGTGGCCGTGATTTAACAGTGTGCAGATCATACAACAGTTAGTCATGCAATTGACAATGAGGAAGAAAGCCGCAGACTGCAGGGAGATATTAAACAATTGGAAATGAAAATGGTGAAAGCAATTCATTCCAGGAATGTTGGTGATAGTGAAGCAAGTTCAAACTTCAAACCAGCCGCCCACGCTCCAGTTGTGGCACTCAGCTGTCTCAGCAAGATGCACTGTAGATTGCTATAAACGGGAAAAAATTACCCTTTTGCCCCGGAGCACTCCCAACCTCGGAATTGCTTGCGCCTCTAAATCGTCATAGAAATGCCGTGCATTCACCGGATGTATCACTGGAGTGTTCGAGTATCTGTGCGACCTCATTCCTATCCCGACTTCCAGTTGGATCTTCGCGACTGCGCCACTCAATTCCTCTGATTCGAGGGCTGGGAATTGGGACTATGTGGCAGCAGTGGTTATTGCCTTGTTGGGGGGGGTGGGGGGAACCTGGTAAAGTAGCCGATGTTAAACTGCACTACTATTGAAACATACATTTCAACAACACCTGCACTGTCCACGGAGTTTTTGATGTTTTGGAGAAATCTATTTATCTCAGCCTTCCCCATATTAATGATGGAATCACACAGCCACTGGGGGAACCGATATTAAACGGCCAGCCCATTCTGAGTTCCCACGTATCTGCCACTGTTCGCTTAGCACTGATGTTGTGCATTTGTTGCGCTGCCTAACATTTCCTATGATACTGTACTTATTGCGCGCTGTCAATGTGCGTGTCTGCGGAATGCCATGATTGTATAGTGGTTAGTACTCTGCGTTGTGGTCGCAGCAACCTCGGTTCGCATCCGAGTCACGGCAGTAATTGCTCTATCTGCCCCAGTTTTTGTGAAACACAAAGGAATCAGTTGTTTTCACATGGTAATTTTCTCCAAAGGTGATTATCTTTTCCATTCAAATTCTGCTCGCTCACATCTCTGTGCTTCATATGTCCGAATTCAAATCCACCCGTTCTCAGAGATTTCTCTCGCTCCTTCGATCACGAACCGAACTTTGCGTCCCACACCCCCATTTCATTAATTTAGAGATGCCAGTGTTGGACTATGGTGTACAAAGTTAAAAATCACACAACACCAGATTAGAGTCTAACAGGTTTAACTGAGCACTAGTTTTGGGAGCGCTGCTCTTTCATCATGTGGTTGTGGAGTCATTTCCGATTTCATTAAGGCACTGCAGAATCTAACACTGACTCTCACATTGATATCATTCAGTCTCTGCTGTTGCCGTCACTGTTGCTGGGTGAACGTGTCCCAACCCCACCATAGGGACCTGCAGACCAGTTGCTTCATTTGTTTACCGCTGTTGTGAGGCCAATCCTCAGGTAGCAACTTTTACTGATATGGACTTGCGATTGTTGGGGGCCAAGCTCAGGAAAATGACACAGGACAATATCGAGGAAAAGTGACTTCATTGAGAGAGATAAGTTTCACGGGTTTTCTGCAATGGCCGAGCACTATTACCACTGGACTGTTAACTCAGATACCAAGCAAATGAACCAGGGACCCGGGTTTGACTCCAACCATGCCAGGTGTTAGAATTGAGATTCAATAAATATCTGGAATTACGAATCTAATAACACCTATAAATCCATGGTCAACTGTTGAAAAAACAAAACCATCAGGTTCAATGACATGCTTTGAGGAAGGAACCTGCCATTCTTACCTGGTCGGGCCTCAATGTGACTTCAGACCCACTGCAATACGGTTGAGTGTCAACTGCCCGCTGTGCAATTAGGAATCCCAATCAATACTGCCGAGCCAGCGACGCCCTCATACTGTAACAGAATAGGAAAAAAAAAAGTTAATTCGGCTCTAACTAGATTACTGTGTGCAGTTCTGCAATTCACAGTATCGCAATGATGTGATCGCACTGGGAACGTTGCAGGAGAGATTCAATGGGATATTGTCCGGGCTGAAGAGTTTCAGTTATATGGAGAGATTGGACAGGCTAGGGTTGTTTGTCGCCGAGCAGAGGAGATTGGAGAAGACACGACTGAGATGTACAAAATAATGAGGGATATGGATAGGATAGACTGAAAGAAGCTTTTGTTATTGATGGAGGGATCGAACACTGGGACCAAGAGATTTCGGGAAAAGGCAGAAAGTTTTGAGTAGATGTGCGGAAAGGGTCAGGGAGGTGGAAACCCTTCCAACCTGAAAAAAATTGAGAAGTTAATTTGAGATGCCAATACATATAAGACTATAGGCTAAACAATGAAAAACTTGATTCAGATCGTTAAGCAGTTGTGTTGAACAAGTGCAGCCACAACAGGCTGAAGGGCCTCCTTCGATGTTGTTGTCCTCCACAGTATCGTAGTTAGTGTCCTCGCCTGCCACAGGGCTCAATTCTCCCCTGGAGGCATCGTAAAGGTTTTAAACCTGTGGCTCTGTTCCCCAGTGAAGATTATTAATGCTTGGCCTTCCATTCTCGATTGGATATGTCACAGGAAGGACAGTGCTGTCTGAATCAGCCGGAGAAGGACTGCAGCTCCTGGGGAGAGAGAGTGTCAGTGACAGTGCAAGCACGTAATTCTGCAAACTGCACATTGTGTTTGTGTTGCAATGAAAACCATTATATAGAGTTGTTCCTAACTGATGTGTTTACTTAAAGCAGGATTCTGAGTAAGAAAAAAGAGCAAACTCATTCAGATCCGAGTGCAGAAACATTTCCAGCAGCACTAATGAGGATGTACAGCGTAGAACCGCGTTTGTATGCATTGAATTCGGGTTGACGGGGGCAGCTTGCTTTCACTGGGCGGAGTTACCAGTGTGTAAAGCCATTACACATGATATAGATAGTGTTCAATGTGATGGGACATTTGCTCAGTGGTTCGCACTGCTGTTAAGTCTATAGGTTAGGGGGATTGGAAATGCTAAATTGCGCTGATGTGTCCAGGGAGTGAAATCAGTAAGTTAAGTGAATTAGCCATGGGGTAACGCAGTGATAAGGTCAGCAGTCACACGATGCCAGGTTTTCTTGCACAGGTTTATTTGAAATCACAAGCCAGAGGCTTGCTGTGATAGAGAGGGGAGCTAGGTCTGGTTGAGATGCTGTTCAGAGTGTCCCGACAGACTCGATTGGCTGAATTGTACTTTCTTCCTTGTAGGGAATCTGTGATTCTATCAGAGAGGACTCTGACAGCTTTTACTGGGGAGCTAAGGCATTAGAGATGATGCTGACGGCGTTTAGTGGGGATGGCATTTTAGTTATTTGTGATTTGGAAAACTTGAAACTGAACCAAGGAAAACCGAATGCAAGTTTTCCAGGGTATGTGAGGTTTGGAGAGAGTAAATAGGTGGTAAATTCACTATTTCAAGTTCGCAAATTACTGAACGTCACGGTTTAAAAACCATCGATGTAGGACAAAGAAATGTTGGGAGCAGAATTCCTGTCACTCAGACAATCCGTTTCCAAAATATTTGGAAAGGCACATTTAGAGACACACAAGCAGTGAGTTTTACCAGGAGAGAGACAACCTGTGGCTGGGTAAAAGTGTAAAAGTGGAATGTGGGGGGTGGAAGGTGCGAGGAAACAATGTCTAATTTGGACGACTTCAGATATAAAGAAATATCGCAAACGTATGCAGCTGAGTAAGATTCAGCAAAAAAAAAACCTCAGAGTTTTGAAAGATTTCTATTAATATTTCACATGAAGCATTACAAAAGGAACTGAGCAGATTTTGTATATTGTCAAGGAAAGAAATTCCATAATGAATAGGAAGTGACCCGTCTCTTAGAGATCGATTTCGTGCTTTAATCCCATGGTTTAAAGGTGGGAGGACAATCGCCATGATGTTGGGTTCATTTGATATCCACTGGAATCTGCCAAAGTAACTGAGCATCAAAACTGGCATCCTGTTTTGTAATTTAACCTTCTGTTTTCTCATCAGTATTTTCTTTAAACTGGAATGAATTAGGAGCAAAATTCAATACAACATTAAACATTTCAATCATATAAATGCAATTCACTTCCGATCATTGCAGTGAACAAAGTGAAGTTGCAGCAAAATTAATAAAATGAAACGAACAACACCGCATTTCCGGGAATTTTACCCACTTCAGGTTCATCCACTTGAGAAAGTCCTTCGATCTAAAACATCACCTTCACTTCTCCCTCCGTATATACTTGTTCACGTGAGAGAGAAACTGTCTGAAGAAATTATGCGTCAAGACTAAATGTATGAATGTGACGGCAATTACATGTTTGCTGGTTCATTCTGAGACAGTACCGACTCGGAATAAATCAAGTACAGGGTATTCCTTCCATGGACGAGGTCAATTCCTTGGATTTTGCTGATATTATTATTCCGCTGAAAGAAGAAACATAATGGTGTGGATTCGATTCTGCTCAGGGAATTTCTTATCCCCTAGGTGCACCATATGTAATCTTGATGTGGTTATATGTGAGCCCCTTTTCCATGGACTTAAGTGGCCCAGAGTTTAACGCGACAGGTTGCTCTTTCATTGTGCATGTGTGGATTTGAATCCTACTCTGGCTGTTACTTCTATCAAACGCAGCTGTGGTTTCCCTTTGTACCTCGCATCTTTAGGATACACTGGATGGAGAATCCTGCTCTTGTCCTTCATTGCATTGGAGATTTGTGATAAATTGATACCTCATCAAAGTCGGAATAAAGCAATTTGATTCTGTTGTAAGTTAAATTGGGATAATGAAAAGGAGTGCAAACGTTTCTTTCCTCCTTTCATTCCATCTTGACTTTCTATGAATTTACTTCGAATGAAAGTGAAACAAGTAAGGAGAGATTGGGTGCAATAGTTTATCCAGTGGGATTGTGAATTTTAATGTAACATTCCACACAACTTTCTGATCAGTATTTCAAACAGTCAATCGGAATTGGAACCACAGAAAACTTTTCCAATGAAACAAAACTTTCATTCTTTCACAACCTTTTGCTGTGTGAATCATACCGCGATCCATCATCCAGCATGACGCCAAATTGGCAACAATATTAGATCCACCAATTTTCTTGAGCAAACACAACTTCTGCACATACCCATCTGCGGTGTGCCCAGTGCCATTTGTTGTCTGCAGGCCACAACACATTTCTTGTTCATGAGCTTATGAGCCTAGTTCCTGATCTGTCTGATCAGTTTGGAAACCTTTTCTATCACTTCATCACATACCCTCAGAATTCTAAATTTATCAATAAAGTAAGGCGTTAGACAAAATGATGTAGGATTGGAAGTGGGCCATTCAGCCCATCGAGTCTGCTCCACCATTCAATGAACTCATGGCTGATCTGATAATCCTCAACTCCATTCTCCTGCATTGCCCCGACAAAGCTTCATCGCCTTTCTGGTTAAATATCTATCTGTCACAGTTGAAAATACACATCTACTCAGCCTCCACAACAGTTTTGGTCAGGAGTTCCACGGATTCACTGCCCCAGAGCAAAGAAATTACTCCCCATTTCTGAATTAAATTGGCAATATCTAATTCTGAGTTCATGTCCTCTGGTGCTCTCCACATACCAGAGAGTAAACCACCTGCCCGTAACTACCCTGTCAAGATCCCATGAATATTGAACGTGTAGAAATGTTATTACGTGATTAGAGCTGCACTCCGCCTCCTTTGTTTCAAGGAGAATAATCCCAGCCTAACAAATCATTCCACGAAGCTCCATTTTCTCCAGTGTTGACAACATGTTCATTAATCTCTGCTGTCCCCTGCAGAATCCTTACATATTATTAAGGCAGGTGGAGACATTTATGCGAAGAAACGTTTGAAATTTCAAGCACAGACGGGAATTCGAACTTGAAATCAGACAGCGACTGGAATCAGATTGGTCCACACAAGGACGAAATAGAGTAATGATAACTCTGGCAAATGAGGATCTAATCATATCCCACTGACATTCAATGGCATTACTGTAACCAAATTATCCCGTGTAATTGTCCACAGAGCTAGTATTTAGAAAAGTAAACAGATAGAAACTGGCTATATAAACAATTTGACAACAAAAACATGTCCTTTGGTCGTCATGTTTTGATTATAAACTCAACTTGTGTCTCCGTGTATCCTACATCGTTTGCAAGGCAAAAATGAGACGTGGAACATAACTCTCTGCACTTGCCTCAATGCGTGTAACTTCAGTTACACTTAAGGAACTGGACACGGTCCACGACAATGCAGTCACTTGATTGTACCCTCTTCAATACCTGCAATATTCATTCTCTTCATTCGAGGCACAATTGCCACAGAGTGCATCAACTACAGGACGCACTGGAGTAAGTCACGTGGGCATATTTGACAGAACGTTCAAAGCTCAACAGCTGTACTGACTATAAGGACAAGGTTGGAAGATGCAACGAAACGCCACCATTTGCAAATTCCCCTCCAAGGCCCATAGCACTCTGACCTGGAAAGGAATCAGTGATAAACTCATTGGTGAAACAGTCTTGATGGGCAAAGTTGCATACTTCAGCCTTCCATGTTTTATCTTACAATTAAAAAAAAATGTTTATGTGGTGACCTGACTTGTGCTCAGTCCTTTAGCTGTTCCCTAAACTGGTAGTTGCTAAAGTGGTCAACAATAGAAAATATCTGAAAACCCTCTCAATCAACTGATTCCCCTCAAGATTAGAATGGTGTTGGAGAAGCGCAGCAGGTCCCGGCAGCATCTGAGGAGCACACAAAATGAACATTTCAAGCAAAAGCCCTTCATCAGGAATGAGACTGGGAGCATATTGGATGGAGAGATAAATGGGAATGGGGCGGGGCTGGGGAGAAGGTAGCTGAGAGTGCAGTAAGTGGATGGAGGTGGAAGGTGAACATGATATTTCAGAGACGAAGGTGTAGTGGATAGGTGGGAATGAAGATGCACAGGTGTGACAGGTCAGGAGGACAGTGATGAGCTGGAAGGTGGGAACTGGGGTAAGATAGGGGGAGGGGAAATGAGGAAACTGGTGAAGTCCCAATTGATGCCATGGGGTTGAAGGGTCCCGAGGCGGAAGAGGAGGATTTCTTCCTCCTAGCATCGGGTGGTGAGGCAGTGGCAATGGAGGAGGCCCAAGACCTGCATGCCTTTGGGACAGTGGGAGGGGGAGATGAAATGTTAAGCCATGAGGCCACTGGGATTGATTCTTGTGGGTGTCCTGGAGATATTCTCTGAAGTGCTCTGTGAGAAGACATCCGGTCTCCCCAATTTAGAGTAGACCGCATCGGGAGCAACGCACATAAGAATTGACAAGAAATGTGGAAGTGCAGGCGAAACTTTGATGGATGTTGGAGCCTTGGACAGAGATGAGGGGGTAGATGTGGACGCAGGTTTTGCAATTCCTGCGGTGGCAGAGGAAGATGCTGGGAGGGAAGGGTGGGAAATTGGAGGGCGTGGACTTGACTGGTAGTGACAGAGCGAATGGTCTTCGCGGAAAGTGGATAGGGCTGGGGAGGAGAACCTACCCCTGGTGGTGGAATCCCTGGCGAAACTGTCAGCGGATGATGTGATTTATGCAGAGGTTGGTGGGATAGAAGATGAGGACCTGGGGGGTTCTGTCATTGTTGTGGTTGGAGGTTTGGGGTTCATGGGTGGAGGTACGGAACATGGATGAGATGCGTTGGAGGGCATCTTCAATCACATAGATTGGGAAGTTCCGGTCTTTAACGAAGGAGGCCATCTGGTGTGTTCTGTGGTGGAACTTGTCCTTTGGGAGCAGAGGGTAAAAACAATGACTGCAGATGCTGGAAACCAGAGATTAGATTAGAGCGGTGCTGGAAAAGCACAGCAGTTCAGGCAGAATCCGAGGAGCAGAAAAATCGAAGTTTCGGGCAAAAGCCCTTCATCAGGAATACAGGCAGAGTGCCTGAAGGATGGTGAGATAAATGAGAGTAGGGTGGGGGTGGGGAGAAAGTAGCATAGAGTATGAAACACACCAGATGGCCTCCTTCTTTAGAGATCGCAATTTCCCTTCGCATGTTGTTAAAGATGCCCTCCAATGCATCTCGTCCACATCCTGAACCTCCGCCCTCAGACCCATCCCCTCCAACCGTAACAAGGACAGAACCCCCATGGTGCTCACCTTCCACCCTTCCAACTTTCGCATAAACCAAATCATCCGCCGACGTTTCCATCACCTCCAAACGGACCCCACCACCAGGCATATATTTCCCTCCCTATCCCATTCCGCCTTTCACAAAGACTGTTCCCTCCGTGACTATCTGGTCAGGTCCACGCCCCCCAACACCCCACCCTCCCATCCTGGCACGTTCCCCTGCCACCGCAGGAATTGCAAAACCTGCGCCAACACCTCCTCCCTCGCCTCCATCCATGGGCCCAAAGGAGCCTTCCACAGCCATCAAGGTTTTACCGGCACATCTACCAATATAATTTATTGTATCCGTTGCTCCTTCGGATGCGGTCTACTCTACATTGGGGAGACAGGACGCCTCCTAGCAAAACGCTTTAAGAAACATCTCTGGGCCACACGCACCAATCAACCACACTGCCCTGTGGCCCAACATTTCAACTCCCCCTCCTACTGAGCCAAGGACACCGTTCCACAAAATCTCAGAAGGTGTAATGCTGCATGGTTATGATGTCCCTCCTCATTGGGTAAGGTTCCAGTGATTTATCTGCCAATCACTCAATTTAGCAAACTGCATTTTCTGCTCACAATGTGATCTCGTCTGGACTGGGGAGAGAAAAACAGAGTGGGTAGCAAACGTGTGTACACCTACGTTCTATCTGCAAGCAAAAAAAGACCCTGAGGTTCCAGGTCCCTGTCACTGCAACATCCCACTGTGTTCCCATGCCTCCATTTCAGTTTGGTCTGCTGCAGAGCTCCCGCATAACACAGCGTGAGTTGGAAGAGCGGCACGTCATTTCCTGCTGACAGACCGTACAATCTTCAGTTACCAACATCGAGTTCAATCATTTTAGACCCTGTTCACCTTCTTTCACGTTCCTACCCCACCTACACATACCATTCGTTCCAAAGGCGGATCGTTTGGCTCGAAAATCTCTCCCCAGATCCACTAGACGTGCTGGTTTTGTTCAGATATTTCTGCTTTTCTTCGGATAATTTTATTCTGTTCTGATTGCCAGCCTGAAGGAAACGTGTGTTTACACGAGAGCGTGGTCAGAGTAGATTTACCAAGGTGGTGCCTGAGCTAGACCATTCCCTCTGCGAAGATAAGCGAAAGTGAGGGCTGCAGGTGCTGGAGCTCAGAGTCGAGAGTGTAGTGCTGGAAAAGCACAGCACGTCAGACAGCATCTGAGGAGCAGGAGAATCCAGGTTTCTGGTCATTCCATTACCAGCCGATGCCTGGAGGAAGAACGTCTCATATTCCAACTTAGGACCCTGAAAACACTCGGATAAATGTGTATTTCAACAGCTTCCTCATTTCGCCTCCCCCCACATTATCCCAGTCCCAACTAGGCTTTGGTCTCCGGACCCATGCATCAATCCCCCTTCTGAACTATCACATTCTCCCTCACCTTCATCCACTTTCCCAGCACATGACCACCAACCCCATTCCTCTCCCTCAACCCCGACTCAAAATCCTCATTCCTGATGAAGGGCTTATGACCAAAACATCGATTCTCCTGCTCCTCGGATGCTGCCTGACCTGCTGTGCTTTTAAAGCACTACACTCACGCCACTGCAAAGATAGATGAGCTCGCCTGGGGTTCTTTATCTGAGAGCGGAGAAAGCTGACAGAGAAATTGATTAACGTGCACAGAAAGGGATTAGATATGTATGACAGTAATAAACTTCTTATGGAAAGGGTAAATAACCAGGGATACAGATGAAAAGCTAGAGGGAGAATGTTCAGAGAAGATTTCGGAAGAATGTTTACACCCTGACAGTGTTGTTTGTTTGGAACTCACTGATGAACGTGTGGTAAAGCTTAGAGTCATCATAACACTCAGGAGTATTTAGCTGAACACTTGAGGAGCTAGAGCATGCACGGACAAGGCCCAGGTACTGGGAAGTGGATCGAGGATAAACCGAAGTTTGATGAAAGACTTGAATACTGTAACTTTGGGTGCAGTAAAATGGAGGTTAGCGCAGCTCTGCAGCCCAATGAAAGACGCGTTGAACCTCTACTGCATTGTTAAGATTGCGATTCAAAGTTTGTGGGTTTGAGTCCCACCAGAATCGGAGTGTAGTTCAGATTTCAGCTGAATTAATGATTGTTCTGCTGACTCATCATCAGTTCCGATCGCCTGGAGTTCTCGTCCCCGCTACTGACCAGAGAAGACTCCTCACCTTCTTGGTGGTGATTTTTGATGGAATCGTATCATTTGAAACATGATCAACCAAGAATCCCATTGCATAAGCTCACTGTCTCTAAACACATTTCCCTCCCACAGTTGCACAGAGTGTTTCGGTTTATTCCGTGTCTTTTTCCCTTTGGGTGACAGGTTGATGTGGATGGGCTGGGAAAAGACATTAGCACGTTTGGTCAACCATAATAATATCAAATGGCGAGGTGGTGCTGGCGGGTGGAATGGCCCCCTCCTATTCCTCTCTGTCTATGCTGTTTCTGACAGAGGGTTTTAAACAATAACATGATGAGGACACTGTGAATCTACACCACGGAATACCAAGGTCCTCCCCTTTATCCCACTGCTCTCATAGCTGGAATACACAGCTCCTGTTGTAGCTTTAGATCAGACAGTGGAGGATTCTCCCAGGCGCTCTGTCAGACTGCATGCTCCTTCACACAGATTTCCCAATGGACACATGGAGCTAGCAAGCGTGTGGATATTATGGATTCAGCGACAGATTTTCCCGTTTCCTGGCTAGAGTTCTGGCCACGGTAATAAACATGAATATCGGGCATTATCTATCTCACTTTGGATTCTTATCACATTACAATTTAAACTGAAAATCAATTTACTCTTGCATGATATTCTTATATCTTCAGTATTCATGAAAACTGTGCAACATGTCCTTGGATGGAGCCATAGTGAAGATTGATGATGAGTGCAGTATGTTTCATGTTGTCTGTAAGAACTTGCGGAAGGAGGTGAGTGAAGTGTCGTTGAATCGAATTCTGTGCCAAATTGAAGCCGACCGAATGAGAAGTCCTGTGATAGCGATAATATAACAGCGACCCACAGAATCCCAGTTTTCAATCAAGTCTATTTTGCACAACGTTTTTCTATGTCCCATTTCCTCAACCTGATGCTCGAATAGTCACAGGACCATATCAGTTCCTCCTCCTCTGCCTTAGCTTTAATTTCAGAACGACAACAAAAGTAGAACAGGCGGGTCGAAGGTACTAGTTGGGCACTTTATAGGCTTGCTGCCGGCGACTCCAGTGGAGCAATTGATCAGCGCTTGGCACTGAACAGTGTGTTCAAATGCCGCAGTTGTAATTTCAATCCTTATCTAAAGCTGGTTTTACTGACGTTGATCAGGAATTATTGGAGCATCAGACTGAAGTGTAGTTGAAGAATAATGTTGAATAAAGCAACATCTATTCTAAAACTCCAGTTTCTGATTTGAGGAATTGTTCTGTCTTTGGGAAAGGTATCAAATATTAACTGTAAAACTGCACATATTCCCCATCTGTGGATCGAAGAACAGAGGTGATATTTGAGCTTGATGACCTTTTTCAAATATCTGACATTGCACTGGATTACATTCTTGTAAAGGTTGTTAAACTCGTTTTAGATAATCCTGTTTGCTGCAAACTCACACAGCTCATTAAACCGTTCGAAAGGAATTAGATTTATTTCTTTGGGTAGACTGAATGTTGTCAGTGAATCTGGTAAAGTCATGACAAATAGTTTTGCTGCTGTGCAGAACAGAGAGTTCCAACAGGAATAAGGACGAGTCTTGTCACTGGATTTTTCGGGAGGAGATCAGTGAGTATTCAATGGACTCAGTCCCGTTCCTGGTCATTGTGACAAAATGGTCAAGGCAACAGATGGCAAAGATAATTGTGCTTGACATTGAAAGGTCCATTCCTACTCACTAGTGTCACAAATGCATTACAGATTGCATGAGCGGTGGAGATGATGATCTTTATGGCAACCTGAGAGAGGGCGGCAATTAATCCCACGTTGTTCGTTTCACTCTATACCATAAACCAGTTAGCCAGCGGGCTGAGATAACCGGCAACCATTTAATGCAAAGCTAAAACAAACAGCTCAGTACATTAGTTCACGTCGAATCAGCTGCTACACCTTTCACCACCACCAGCTCTTCTTACACTTAACATGTTCAGTTGCCGGTGTTATGCAATTTCTTTCCGACGAACGCTAAACAATTTGTGAGTGTGTCACTTTTGCCTCCCCATCCAGGCAGCCCAGAATCTCTGCCCCTGTTAAATTCGCTCCTTGTGTGTCTGCAACTGGCCTTTGAAATATGCTGGAATCATCTTCTAATTTTATTTTCTGTCTGAAAAGTAATCTCCGATTTCAAAAACTCAGAATAAAAAGTACCTGTCACAAACTTCGTTGTCGTTCCTCGCTGGTTTTGAAGCTCTAACCTCTAGTTATATACTCACCTGAACCAGGTAATTTCCCTCTTATTTACCCTTACCAACCTCACATCCGCTGGAAAACCTCCATTAGGACACAACTCAGTCATTCCTGATTTATATCGCGTGAATCTTCATCTATTCCACCATCCCATTAAATCCCTTCTTTTCTTTTCTCGTAGCTATACTTCCCAGTCAATCTCATTTCCATCGTCTCTACCGATTTTGTTTCAAGGGAACTCTGACCATGTCCTTTCAAACCAAATTGATCCCCCAACCCCCGTGTATTTCATCAGTAAATTTCGCCCCGAAAAATGATGCTGGGTCTGATTCAACTCATGAAAACTTACCACAATGCTATGCAATCTCATTACTGGTACAGGAAAGATGAAGGCTATTTCACTTACAGCTGAATCTGTTGGCTGCAGCAATATTGGGTCAAATCGCAGTCACATAGATGACTGTTGTTCTCATTTTGATTTCTTCTCAACGTGTGCTGAAGTAACACAGTGCGAAATAAATTAATATTGTTAGACGTAAGTAAGAGGGCATGTTAAATCTGAGGCTCTGAGAATAGGGCAGTTTTGATTAACATTGACCAGAGATTGTTCAAATCTCAGGCACATGAGATTGATAGAGTGCGATGTTGAGAGAAATAAATTGTCTTGGCAAATGCGTGTGTTATGAAGTTGTGGGTGTAATGTACTTTTATTGGTGATGAAATGTCTGGCTAGCACAAGGAGTCCAGAACAAGGCAACAATATAACATTTGATGAAAACAACTAAGAACTGTGTTACATGGACACAAAAATCAAATTTGAATTCGGCCAATCAGTTTAAATTACGTCCCAATTAAGTTTGAATTTGGTATTTTTGCAATATTAAAACCAATGAAACGGTCCGACGTTTTGTGGGACAAATATCGGACATTTGGAACAGTTACCCAGAGCGACAAAGAACAGCAAAGAGGGCAGTTAAAAGACCAACAGATGGGGGATGTTAGTAAAATTTCCAAGAGGTGCCTCTCTGGAGAAATTGATTGCATAGAAAAAAAGCATCAACACCAACCTGGAGAAAACATCTACAGAGGAAGATACAAAGAGAACATTCGACAACGATCTGGTTTTTAAATTTGAACTTTTTTGTAAAGTTATTGGGATCGGAGTGAGGGTAGGTATTGTATAGCAGAAGGTTTAGAGAAAGGAGTTGTAGGTTGATTATTCTCTGTCAATAAAAAGCAATAAATTTGTTATTTTTAACTTTAAGTAGTGATTTTTGGGTTGGTTCTTTGCCTCTGGAATTTTAACAGAATACAGCACGGGGGTGAATTATTTCTGTGTTGCTGGTTTACATTAGCAGAGGGGGTTTACCCCGTCACATAACACCAATTTCTGTGGTTGCTTTGTTGTTTCGCTCATTTGTGCATTTTGCCTCAGTAACGATTTTGAAGGTGTCCCCTCTACACAAAACGTCGGTGCTTATGTACCATTGTACAAAAGGTGCAGTGTGTCTAAGCGACAGGGATCCCGACAATAACATCTGACGCTTATTCAATCTATCTATCCTGATATTGACCCATGGAAACAGCAATGCGCACTCTCCCCGAGTCTGGAAAACGATCCCAGATAATGTTACATCCCGCTGTCAAGGGCCTTTTCATTCCATCGCTTTCAATTCCTCACAGAGTTCCGTTTCAACAGATTTTGTCACTGAGTCATTTAATTGTTTGTGCTCAAACCCGGTGAGCAGAGGGTCCCTGTTGGAGCGGGCTGAGCCCATCACCCAGAGGGCAGACCATACTCTGTGCACTGTACTCTGCTGTTCATCATTTCACTAACAGCATGTAGATGTATCTATGCTCTGCAAATTTTCACGCCTGTTTTAAGAAGCAAGATAAACAGTTCCTGGTTCCTGCTTTTGTTGTCACACAGACCAAGATTGTAAATGCTGGGAACATGCACTGGTCGAGACTGTCTGCTCACCCACATCCGTTTTATCCCCAGCAGGTGATAAGATGATGGTCTGAATCACTTTCTTATGTTCCCTGTCACTCTGGGATGATGTGAGCTGTGAAATCTGTTCTCTGAGCTGGCCGTAACGTGATAAAACTTATACACATCAGGTGCAACGTGCCTGAGCGACAGGACTCGCTGCAGTAACATCCCATGCTGATTCAGACAGCAGAGCCTTCGCTGTGACTTCGAGAAGGACATAGACACAGATGACTGGGAGAGATTCTCTCTTTCCCTACAGTTCTTCACATTTCTATCAGTCTTAGATGGCGTTATTTGCACAAGGTTTCCTAAAGAATATTAAGTCCTGTGGATGCGCAATTTCTCTTTTGTACAGCTTTCCAGAAATTTCATAACTTCCACTACATCTAACCCCCTCCCGCGCTCCACAACCCCGTGTTTGATAGTGGGCTGAAAAGCGCATTCATGCTTCTCTCAAATAACACAGATTGCCAATTGAAGATGAGTTCGTCCAGCTGCCAATGATGGGAGCCTGCTCGCAAAAGAAGTGGCTCGCACAGCCTCCGGGGAACCGGAAGTCAGAATGGCAAGGAGCTGTTATTAAAACTCAGTGCGGCCTTCCCTCCGAAACACCAGAAAACTCCTATTTTTTAAACAAGGAAACTCCCCTGATTTATGGATCATGCTTCTGTTGCGGTTCTGGCTTTTTGGTCTTGGGTGTGATATCGCCTCGGCTGGGTGATGTACGTGTGAGAAGTCACACTTGAGGACTAGAGTTTTGCATTTGGTTCAATTTTTGACGCAGAATGTACAATTTTGATGAGTTCGAGTTCAGAACAATGTACCGAAGCTTAAAGACACACAAAAGCAACTTCTTGGAGGTCGTTACAAGACTGAGAAATGGATTCCCTTAATTCAAATGATGCTGATCCTGTTAATGTGGATTTTGCCGAGTGCACGTCCTGTGCGGAGTCACCTGAAAGCCTTAATCTGTCCAATATTTTGTTTTACTTATGCTGTGATCCACATGTCCTTGATTAGTATGATCTGCCTTTACCAATCGCAAACAAACTTTTTCACTGTACTGAGGTTCATGTGACAATCAATCAATCAAATAAAGTCAATCAATCGACCGACATAGACATTTCCTTCTTGTTTGGGGGCTGCATAGCCTCACTTTGCACGGTGACATATTGTGATTCTGAGTGAAATCACAGTTAAGCCAACAGATTGTGGCAAGTTAGTCACAGCTTACATTGACACAGCCGGGACACATCTGCGCCACAGTGTGTCACACAATAATAGTGACGACCATTTGAAATCATCCTCTGAGGTATATGCCGCACGCCAGACGTAATGCTAAAGACTGTGTGAAACTGCTATAGTCAGCGCTAATAGAGCGGCCCAGCTGGAGCGTATTGGGCTCATAACCATGAAATTAATGGATTGAAAACATCCTCTACTCGTTGACAATTCCATGTTTCAGTGTGTGTACTGCCCCCTCTAGTGTTTTTCTTTAATAGATTTCCATTCTACGCATTGTGTGTTGTTTCACTTTCCGCTTCCTTTCATTCAATGTATCTGAAATGAATATTTCATACTGATACACACGGGAAATTTACACAAATGAGGAAACACACTTGTGAAGTTCTGGAAGATCTTTTCCTGTTCTCTGTGGGTGTGCTCTGATCTGATTCGCAAAACCTCTTGCCAGAGCTGGGAATAAAATGGTGAAGGTGAGATACATCAGTTGTAGAGTGCTCTATGCGCATGACGCCCTGCAGTTATTCCCCACGCCGTTTCACACAGCAGTGTTCTTCCTGTGAAATGAAAAGCTGTGAATTACAATTGGATCAATTTGTTGGAGACAGAATTGCGATACAGGCACAGCTCCGCATTATTAGGACATACATCACCAACTATGAATAACCACAGGGATACATAAGCGTCAGAGAGTCGCTATGGACTCGATGGGCTGAACAGCTTCTGCTGATGCATGAGTGACGCCACACGTTGATGCTGTCCCTCTTCCTGTCTCTGGGACAGAGTGGCTGATGGTGAAATAAAGTCTCATTGTTCACCCTATCTTCTGTGTTAAACTGTCTGCAGCCCCGCAGCACAGGGACGTGGGGATGGCTCTCAGTGAGTGAGGGTTTCACTCGGATTGTCTTTATCTGGGAAAGTTGGGGCTCAGATGTTAACTGCTGCCCGATTGCAGCAAAGAAGCCGATGTTACTGTTCCAAAACCCTTTCTGCAGGATTGCTGTGAAGATGGATTTTGAACAGCAAACAGGCTGCACAGAAATGCCCTCACATGAATTTACCTGAGGGTATAGAGTCCGGATTACATTTATGTCTTACCCACCAGGTCAAAATCCTTATCACTTCTCAGATAAATGATATTTGCAGGAAGTTCCCAATCAAACTTGCTGATTCCCAGCACTTGATGGAACTGGCTGTGCCGAAGAGAGTGAACTTTAGAGTGTATCCGCACTTGCCTCTCCTCACACTGCTTGCCGGTGGAGGGAAATAGCTGAATACTCTGCCGATGGAGACAACTTAGTCCAAGCAGAAGGGATAAGCAGTACTGTTCTGTGAACAAGGAGACAAAATGACAAGGCGATATTCATAAAACGCTTTGATGCTTAGAAATCTGAGAACAAATTGGGATGTGGTTGGACCGAATCTCAGCTGGTTTAGTGTTGGCAATGTAAGAGTGTCTAGGGCATGATCTTTGCTTAGCAGCTTGTGTTAATACTGGCACGGGAGAATGTCTTTCTTCAAGTCGCCATCGAGCCTTCGTTGTTTGATTTCACTTTTGCCCGGTCGTCCTATCAACTGATTGATAAATAGATGTAAATCATTTAGTTGCACCCTTTCAAATTCCTTTTGAGTTTTGGGGTCAGAAGTGTCATTGTAGTGGGTATGGTACAGTACCACATGTGGTGAAAGGGAAACAAGTGTTATAGGATGTTCACCCACAGAATCCCACTCTGAGTAAATCCATCATCTGGATATTCGCACAGATCTGGGTGTGAAACTTTAGGAAGTAGGAACGTGAAATGATTGAAAACAGCACTGACCAGGTTGATAATAATGGTGTGGTATATGAGGAATGTCAACAATAAAGGTCATTTGGAAAGTTGGAACAGGTCTCCTTGGAGAGCAGAAGGCCAAACGCTGGCCTTGTTAAACCTTTCCAAGACATGAGTGGGTTAGACAGAGGAAAAAAGGAAGGGAGAATGATCCCAACGCCTGAAAGAATCGAGAACGATTCGGCAGAGCTTTAAAGACATTAGTAAAAGAAGAAAAATGTACATGAGGAGAAACGTTTTCACATAGGGAATGGTTAGGGTCTGACATTGACAAAGATGCAGTTTCAAACGAGTTGTTGAAAAACTCATTCAATGTTCATGTTGGAACTAAAAATGTGCAGAGTTAAAGGGAGAAGGCAAGAGAATGATACGAAAAGAGAAGCATATTTATCTCTGTAGAGAGCCAGCACAGATAAGGTGTTTTGTTACAGGTTTGTGATTCTGACTGGATTCTCCCAACAGGATGTAGGGAGTTAAAGAACTGTGATATTGGCAAAGCCGGAACACATGACACAGCAAAATGTTATTCAGCACGTACATGTCACTGGGAGGATGGTGCTGTCTGAAAATACTGCAGGATGTCTTGCGGATCAGACACAGCAAATTTCACTATTCGAACCGAATCAGCCCTATGAAGGGAAGCCAAGGAGCCGGAGGCGCCTGCTTCAGAACTCAATTACTAAAGAAGCTGTGGCTGCGGCGTGTTCAAATAAAGAGCAAAACCGGGAGTTTGCTTTGTGGAGACAGGGGCCAGTGTCCATCTTGTCAAGATCATGTTCCCCTCCCACACGGTAAATCGCGGGCTCAAGCTGCTTTACGTTCCAGGCAAGTTGAGGTTCTAACAAATTGGTTATGATTCCTGGAGAGTTAACTGTGGTGTGGGAGAGTGCAGATTTTCTCAAAGTGTCTGTGTGGTCATGGTAGTGCTCGCCTCCCGCACGGAAAAGCGCAAGCAGCTGTACTGCTGCTTTATGTTCCAGGCAAGTTACGTTTTTACTGGAACCGAAAGGAAACTGTTATTTCATCGCTATTGTGAAACAAAGTCCTGCGGTGACACACCTCGTCGTTATTTGGTTTTCTGGCGAGTGCGAACATAATTCAAACGAATTTCGATGTCAAATGTTCTTAAATTTCTCCCATTTCATTCATTTCCGTCCTGAAGACATCGGAAGGGAAAGATAATTTAATCGAGACTGTGATTGGTGAAATTCACTTTTTTTGGCCCATTCATATTATGATCATTCTTTCGCTTTTTAAGCACGTTCTGGGAAGTGGTGGTCTATTAAGGCTCCAGAATGTTTGAATTAGTAGCTTGGGACTGCCCTGTTGTTAGTTGTGAGATTAGTTTATGGCTCATCCCCCGGACTGTTTCACATTTAGTATTCATGCTTCGCTGTGTCTGAAAATGCATTAGGTACGCCAGTTTTCTTTGTGTTCCTTGTTAAATGCTTTCTGTTTTGCAATTCACTCAATACATTACGAGTTAACAGGGTTTCGTTTCTGAGGTAACTTACAGCAGCAAAAATACTCAACTGAGGATCTGGGAATATTTCACGGAGATAGGTCAGTCGGGGCAAAAGTAAGGAAGTCTTTCGTTTCTGCAGTGTTTCACAATACTAACTTTGCCGTGAGCAGTCGAACAGACTAAATGATTGTGCCACAGACTGCGACGGCAAGCTCCACTAAAAACGTAATCCTTTAAAGCCGGTGTAAGCAACACAACGTTTTTGGGGTACACCACGTGGAAACAGATACTTGGGTGTATCTCGTCCATGCTCACCACATAGCCTAAATTAAACAAGTCCCATTAAACAATGAGCTATTGGAAACAGAAAGGTGAAAGGTAGAATGGCTTCAACTTTCAGTTCTGGATGCCACTGAGCCTCAGCAGGGACGGCTGCGGCTTGTATCTGTAGTGTCGTGGTCATCACGTTCGCCTTACGCGCGAAAGGTCCCAGTCTCTGGGGAGAAACTGCTTTGTTCTTCAACTGCAGCCTTTTACATGGACAAGAACGGAGTTTTCTTGCTTGCTTTCCCATCTGCAAACCTGCCTTCGAATTTGCTTGAGAAATTCTGCTCTCATAGTGAAATGTAATGCAACTCCATTTAATTACTGTGCAAAGCATTGTAAAGTTTTTCTCCAACCTGGCTCTGATCATATGCCATTCTGTTTGAGAGTGTACTTACCGCGTTCTGATCCTTCTACGAAAAGCAGTACCGCATTTGCCTTCCTTGCGCAGGTGGCTCGGTTCAAACACAGGGAAGAAGCTGATGCTCTGGTGTCACAGCGCACCACGAATTCCTGAACTAGTCTGACTGTCAAGTGTACCCCAAAAGTCGTCTCTGAAAGACCTCATTTGGAAGCTGTCTGTCGTTATTCAACGTCCGATTGTTGGCACCAGAGGTCCTGAATCATGTTTTGGAGCAGTTCGCACGTTAGTGGCTCATTCAATCAGCAACAGCAATGAAAGAAATTACACTCTCAGAGGAACCGCTGGACCTGTGCTTATATAACGTCGCTAGTATTAAGGTGCGCCCCGAGATCTAAGTCATGTTGGAACTGAAACGAAGGAATCGACAGAGAATCTACAGAATGACATCGCATCCATTTGGTTTTCTTTAAATCACTGACGAGCAGGAAAATGTAAACGGGGAGGGCGAGTGGGGAAGTGAGGCAGTTGCAGCTCTGGTGAAATTCGTTTTTTGTGATTCACTCAGCAACCAGAGACGTGAAGGTGACTCAGGCGTAAGAGCTCTTCACACCGAGAACAAAAAGCACTCAAGGGCAGTTAGCACCTACTCTGGTGTGGGGGTGGGGTGAGGTCAGTACCTTTTGACTTCTGTTACTATGTTCAGAAAATGCCTTTTAGATTGAGGTGAACAGAAACTGCATTTCTGAAAAGCAACATGGAATTTAGCAAAATTTATTGAGTCGCTTCTCGTCGATTCCCACACAGGTTTCCAACTCAGTCGTTATCCATGTTGCTCATATCCAGGTGTGAACATCTCTGCAGCGAATTGCACGGTTAAGGCAAAAAGGCAAGGAAAGTGGCATCTCGAACTGGCTCCGAGGTCAGAGCATCCACCCAATGTGATCTGTCGTTCTCAGATTGTAATGCTCCCTCCGGTTTTAGGGTGGAGAACATTCTTTGGGACTCATATTCTGCAAAACACACACAGGGACAGAAACAATGCTGCACGGTATGATGTGGAACACGGTCTGCTCAACTTGTGCATTTTCCCTGGAGTCCGGTGTGTTTCATGTTCCGTGTAAACGTGAAAACCGTTCTGTTTCGAGCAATCATTTAGCAAAGCAAGAATCGAAATTGCAGTAATGTCATGCAGCTCCTGGTTTCTTTCGTGGATCAGAATCGAATTTCCATTCTCTCATACAGACATTACATTTGTGGCTCAAACGAGTCTCAGAAGGTAGGATCAGCTTCCCATTGGTTTTTGTGTGGATTGAAGTGTTATCATTATCTGCTGCAAAATTGATATTGTAGTTGGGCAGATCCCAGCAGCAGTGCCTGCAGGGCAGGGATCGTGGAACTCTTTCCCTGTGACTTTGATTCTGTTGTTTTGCAGGCGCTCCATGGAAAGTGTAAGAAAATGTGCGACTGCCATGGCTGATCTTCTGGCAAAGTGGTCGGAGGCGCTGCATTGTGGCTCGAATCTCTAATGAGGAGTGTATTTGAATCCCGCCATTTGTGTGCTTTGCCGGTTTTACTGCAGCGTGTTACTGTTCAGGATTTAAATTCCAACACGACCAGCTTGCTTTCCTTATTTCAACTGTATCTCTGATTTGGGAAAATGCACCCTCTCCAATGTGTCAGTGTCCATGCTGTCGTGATCACATTCGCCTCCCACACGGAAAGCCCAGACCTCAAGCGGTTTCACTGCTGCTTCATGTTCCGGACAAGTTGTGTTATTCACTGTTTTTGCTGAAACCGAACGGAGATTGGGAGTTCATCGCTAGTGTGAAACAAAATCCTGCAGTGACTTTACTTCTCACTATTTGGTGTTCTAGTGAATGGTAAAATAACTCCGGTTAGTTGTGATGTCATATGGTCTCACATTTCTCTCATTTCCTTCACTTCTGTCATGGAGACGTGGGCTGCAGGCACTGTCACAGTGTTGGTCGGAATGGAAAACTAATCTAATCGAGACTGTGTCTGGAAATATTCACTTTTCATGGTCCATTCATATTTGTTTTTTTTTGTTTTCCCTCATTTCGGAGCTTTTCGGGAGGTAATCGTGCACTAAGTTTCCAATATATGTTGGGAGCACAGTTTGGAATTGCTCTGCTGAAGGATCTGGGAGCCGTTTATGTCTGATTGCACTCGGACTGTCCCCCGAACAGCATTCATGCTTCGAAATCTCTGGAAATGCATTTTAAACAAAATCCCATTTCCTAGCATTTGGCCTCTATCCCCACTAAACCCTTATTATCCAGAAACACATCTGGTTGCCTTTGAAATCTCCTCCTCTCCTTCCTCTGGTAGCTGATTCCATACACGCACAGCCTACTGTGTAGGAAAGGTACCTCAAGTCCCTTTTATATTTTACCCGTCTCACCTTAAACCCATCCTGTCCAGTTTTCAACTTACCCTACATTGCCAAAAACAAAGTATTCAGTATTCAGTATTAAGTATTCAGTTGACAAACCTTCCTTAAGGTCATGCCCGACGATGAAGGGAAAGTTGTCCCAGCATTTTCAGACCTGCCCCACATGCTAAACTGTGCACCCCTGACAAAGGTGTGAACCTTTTCCCGCGTATGGAGTCGGGTATTACAAGGGGGCATAGCTTTAAATTAAGGGGGGGTAGATATAGGACTGAAGTTAGGGGTAGGTTCTTCACTCAGCGAGTCGTAAGTTCATGGAATGCCCTGCCAGCAGCAGTGGTGGACTCTCCCTCTTTATGGGCATTTAAGTGGGCATTGGATAGGTATATGGAGGATAGTGGGTTAGTATAGGTTAGGTGGGCTTGGATCGGCGCAACATCGAGAGCCAAAAGGGCCTGTACTGCGCTGTATTCTTCTATGTTCTATGTTCTATTATACTTTGTGAGCAATTTCACGTGATTATCTTAATTTTTCAATGATGCCAGTTACACTGGAGAGCAACCAGCTCCTGGTAACAGAAAGGTGAAGCGTTGAACGGCGGAAAGGTTTAGTGCTGGACGACTCTGAAGACCAGCCACTTGCGGGGATGCTTTCTGTCGTGTCGTGGGTATTGGCGTCACCTCATACACAAAAACTCCCGGCATCAAAATCCGGCAATAACAGCCCTTATTCCTGACGTGAGCAGAGCTTTCTAACTTGCTGTTCACATCAGCAAACCTGGCTTTGAAGTTGCTCACTCATATCTGTTCGAGTGGTGAAAAGGAATGCAATCCCGTTTCATTATTGTGTGAAACATTGTCTCAGTTTTCTCCAACCTGGTTCTGAATATGCACAGATGTGTCCAGCCCTGATGGCCATTCTGTTTCAGAGTGGAGTTACCGTGCTCCGATTCTTCCACTAAAAGTAGTACTACATTTGCTTTCCTTGGGCAGGCGGCCCCGTTCAAAGCCAAGGAGCAAACGTTCCCAACAAAAATCTTCAACTGAGGACCTGAGCATGTTTCATGGGGCATGGTCAGTGGAGGCAACATTATGGAAGTCCTCGGTTCTGCAGTGTTTTAAAACACTAAATTGAACCACGATTGTATTTTAGTATTCTGAGGCATAATTTAAATTGATTGATAAAATTCGAATTGTTTTCTAATTAGCAACCAACTCAGGCTTGTTTCACAGCCAAATGTTACATCTTTCCAATTTTTCAGAAAACGCTGAGACTGCTAGCTGGTCATCACAGGTATTTGTCAGCTCTCAGTTATGAACAGCATTCACTCACTTTTAAAAGTAGAGGGCACGCTTTCAACTTCATAACACTGTTCTCATCACAAAATCCTGCAGCTTTGAATTTTGGGGACAGAGGTTTGGTTGCAGCCGTTACCTCATTAAATGTAAAGATTTTCACACAGGCAGCGCCATTCATGAAGAGAGAGTTCCTGTAAACTGTGTCCCAGGGCTGTGGAGGGAGCTGCAGTGGCCACTTTCTGTTGACAGCAGGGGTCTGGAGAGAACAATGTTTGTCCATATCTTTCTCCGTGTGGGGTCAGGAAACACAGAATCATCAATGCTTTGGGCTGCAATTCAACTTTGCCATGGATTTTCCGGTTTAAATGGAGGTAGAGTGGTATTCCCATAGTCTGATCTGGAACAACCCAAGCTCCACACCTGGATGGTCTCAAACTACCAACCTTTATCTTGCAGCCTGCTGTTAAACATTTGAGCCACACAGCCTGTCACCAACCAGGCATGCCGATTTTCCTGAAGCAGGAAGGTTAACGGGGATCTGAAGGGCGGTGGAACAACTGGAGCTCTCACTGTTTTCAAAGTCTGTCACCAATTTTCCTACTTTCATCACCAAGAGTGTCGGAGAGCTTGAGGGGTCTGCTAACACCCAGAGGAAAAGGAACCATCACAAATTGGAAGATCCCCAGACCCTTCAATGTGACTGCCTGAGGTACATCACTATGACTCTGGTACTGGGATAATTCAAGCCCACAGCTTGACACAATCTGGAAATTAAACACAGCACTTCAGGCTGTTCAGTACAAATGTATACCATTAAGATACATTGGGTATTGAATCCCTTCCATATAACCACTTCATCAAATCCTCCCTGCCAATCGATCCAAAATCTTAATTTTTGTATCTCCTCGTCCATTTCCCCCAGCTAATATGAACATCTTGTCTTCATCTTCCTTATCTACACCAATTATAAGCCAACTCTGTCGCATCTCGCTTCAACTGCAATTTCTCCATCGCATCATAAATCACTTATGAAACTTTCTGGTAAATGAATGAACCTATCCCCTCTCAGGAGCCTCCCATCCTGCACCAATGTGTGATGATCTCTGTTGTGAACATGCTGATAACCGTCGGCCAAGAGGAGAGATAATGTGAGTTTCAGAAATAAAAGAGAGGTTGCAAGAGGAACCCAATAGGACTGGCACGTTTTGGGAGAAAGAAATAATGCTCATGTTTAGAAATAATTTCTTACTTTATTTTGATTATTCTTTTCTCTCTGCCTTAATAGTGATGGATTTTAGAAGATTCTTTCTCCGAGGATTGCATAAAACAAAAGGAATTATTTGCCTGTCTGATTTCTCACCTGGACTGACACTGCCATTATAAAACTTATTTGAATATTTGAAGAAGATTCACAGACAGGAAACGCCAAACAAACATTTAATCAAAATCTGACATGATCAATCGATTAATCAGAAACTGAAAATAATTGGCTTTTGAGTGTTGCATCCTCAATCATTACCAATCACTACATATAATTTCTCCATCGTATCCACCCTGACGATCTGTACCAAAGTCTGAGGTGATTGTTGGTGTGTCCCATACATGGGAGAGGTGTATTCCAGGTAGAGGAAGCTGGGAGCTGACTAAATGAACTGGGGTTGGGGAGGAGACGGGGTTTGCGTGACAGACTCTGGGAGTATTTGAACCTAGCTCAGCCAGCAATTCCCCTCACGCAATGCAGGCTGACCGTGGGAGTATCGACTTCTGTCTGCCTGTGACAGAGTGTGGGCTGGGGGTCACTTTTTCCCTTTTACCCTTTGCTATCTCTCTCTTTCTCGCGCTCTCTTTCTCTTCTCACTCCTCTCTCTGTCCCTCTGTCATTTTCTCTCTCACACGCTCATTCTCCTGCTCTCTCTTCTCCAACTCTTCTTCATCTCGATTCTTCCCCTCCCCTCTCTCTCTTCCCCATCTCTCTTCTCTCTCCCATCTCTCTTCTCTCTCCCCTCTCTCTTCTCTCTCTCCCCTCACTCTTCGCTCTCCCCTCTTCTCCCACTCTCTCCCCTCTCTCCCCCCCCACTCTCTCTTCATCTCTCTATCTCGTTAGGGTGGCATGGTGGCTCAGTGTTACCACTGCCAGGTACCCTGTCCAAATACTGGCCCAGACGACTGTCTGTGTGGAGTGTGCACATTCTCCCCAGTGTCTGCGTGGGTTTCCACACCCGGTCCAATGGTGTGCAGGTCAAGGTGGACTGGTCATGGTCGAGTTGCCCATAGGTTTAGGTGAATTGTTCAGATGAAGAAAGGTCTGGGTGGGTTAATCTCCTACCCATCTTCGCACCCCTTTCATTCCCCAGTCTCCTACTCCCCTCTCCTCTGCCACCCTGCCCTCACCCTTCTTCCCGATTCTCTCCTCACTTTCCTCCCCCACATTCACCGTCCTACCCATCTGCTCTTCTGTCTTTCACCCAATCTCCTCCTCCCCCACCTCCAACCGCTCTGTCCTCCCGAACTCTCCTCGCCACCTCCTTCTGCTCCCACCCCTCCAGCTGTCTACTCCCTCTCTCCACGCCACCGCCTTCCATTCACCTCTTCTCTTCCCGCTAATATCCACACCTCCTCTCCTCCTCCTCGCCCCCACACCTCACCCACTCTCCTCGTTCCCATCTCCGACACCCTCCTTTGCCCCTGCTGCTCTCTGCCTCATCCTCCCCCTCTCCTCCCACTCCCTCTCCTCCCTTCTCTCTCCTCGCCCCTCGCTCTCCTCCCCCTTTCTCCTCTCCATCTCTCTCCTCACCCTCTCTCCTCCCCCACTCCTCCCCCACACTCTCCTCCCCTCACTCTGTTTCCACTCTCTCTATTCCCTCTCTCTCTTCCTCCTCTCTCTCCTATCCCCCTCTCTCCTCCCCACCTCTCCGCTCTTCCCTCTCTTCTCTCTCATCTCCCCTCTCCCCTCTTTCCTCTCCCCTATCTCTTCTTCCCACTCCCCGCTCTCCTTATCCCCTCTCCCCTTCTCCTCCTCCCTCTCTCCTCTCCCGTCTTCCCTCTTCCCTCTCTCTTCTCCCCTCTCCTCTTACTCTCACCACTGTCTCCTCTACCCTCCCTGCTCTCTGCTCCATCTCTCTCCTCTCCTCTCTCTTCTCTCCCACCCCTCCCCCCCACATTCTCCTGCCCTCACTCTCTTCCCACTCTCTCGCTTCCGTCTCTCTCATTTCCCCTCTCTCTCTTCCCCTTTCTCTCCTATCCCTATCTCCAACCCTCAGTTCTCCACTCTCCCCTCTCTCCTCTCTCATCTCCCCTCTCCTCTCTTTCCTCTCCCCTCTCTCTTCTCCCCACTCCCCTCTCTCTTCATCCCCTCTCCCCTTCTCCTCCTCCTCTCTCCTCTCTCCTCTTCCCTCTCTCTTCTCCCATCTCCTCTCACTCCGCACCACTGTCTCGTCTCTCCTCTCGCCTTTCCCCTCTCTGCTCTCTGCTCCCGTCTCTCTCTCTCTCCTCTCCTCTCTCTCCTCTCTCTTCTCTTCTCTCCCCTCTCCCCTTTCCCCTCTTTCCTCTCCCCTCTCTTTTCTCCCCTCGCCCCTCTCTCGTTATCCCCTCTCCACTTCTCCTCCTCCCACTCTAATCTCCCCTTTTCCCTCTTTCCTTTACTCTCCTCTCAGTCCTCACTACTCTGTCCTCTCATTCCTCAGTACTGTCTCCTCTCCCCCTCCCCTCTTTTCTATCTGCTCCCTCCCCTCTCCTCTCTCTTCTTTCCTCTCCCCTCTCCCCTCTTCCATCTCTCCTCTCCCCCTCCCCCTCCCCTCTCCCTTCTGCTCTCCTTTCTCCCCTCTCCCGCTCACCTCTCCACTCTCTCCTCTCCCCTCTCTCCTCTACCCCTTCTCTCATGGCTCACTACTCACTCCTCACTACTATCTCCTCTCCGCTCTACCCTTTCAGCTCTCTGCTACCTCCTCTCTCCTCGCCCCTCTCTCCTCTCCCTCTTCCTTCTCTCCTACCCCTCTCAGATCTCTCCTTTCCCCTCTCACCTCTCCCCTCTCCTCTCCTTTCTCCCCTTTCCCGTTCACCTCCACATTCTCTCTTCTCCCTCACTCCTCATTCCCTCTCTCCGCATAACCCTCTCCTCACCCCTTCTCCTCTTCCACCCTCTCCTTTCTTAACTTCCCCTCCTCTCCTCTCCCCTTCCCCACCCTCTCCTCCCCTCTTCTCCACACTCACTTCTTCCCCTCTCCCGTCCCCCACTTCTTCACCCCATCTCCCGAACTCCTTCCCTACCCCGATGTTCTCCACTCATATCCTCTCCTCCCACCTGTCTTCCCCCTCTACTCTCCCATCTCTCCTGCCCCCACCTCTCTGGCTCTCCTCCCTGTCTCTGCTCCCTCCCTCCCGCCTCACCTTCCCCCATACTTCCCCACTTTCACCTCTCCTTCCCCACTTTCTCTCCCCCTCGCCTCCCACCATCCTCCACTTCTCTTCATCTTAACTGTCTCCTCCCCACACCTCAACACATCCTCCACCCCTCATGTTCCTCTCTCCTCCACCTTCCACCCCTTCTCCACCCTCTCTCTCCTAGTCTACCCCAATCTCACCCTCACCTCACACCCCAACCCCCCGTACGTTCTCGCCTCCACCCCTCTCTCCTCCCCTCTCCTTCCCTCTCCTCCCCATCACTCGTTCCACCACTTCATTTACTGTCTCCTCCCCCCTCCACCTTCCAAGTTCTCCCCACCGCTACTCCTCTCCCTCATTCCTCTCTCTATCTCCTACAGCCCCCTCCACCCTCCACCCTCAACCCCTCTACTTCCCCTCACGCCATCCACCCCTTGCTCCTCACCCCGTCCTCCTGCTCCCTCTCTTATCCAACTCCTCCTACCCTCTCCGCCTATCGCTCCTCCTACATTCACCCATCGTTCCCAGCTCTCTCCTACCCCCTCTCTCCTACAGCTCTCTCTCCACCCCTTGTTGCCTCTGCCCTGCCTCTTTCCCCAATCCCCTTATCCGTGTCCCTTCCCCTCCTCCGCCCTCTCTTCCCCATCTCTCCTCCTCTCCCTCTCCCGCCCCCCTCCCCGACTCTCCCTCCTCATCTCTCCTCCCCCTCTCCCTCCATCTCCCTGCCACTCTCCCTACCCCCTTCCCTTGCCCCCACTCCACATCCCCTCTCTCCTCCCACTCTCTCCCTCCCTCCCCCTCACGCCCTCCCTCCACACTCTCCTCCTCCCTCTCTTCTCTACTCCACTCCCGGTCTGCTCCTTCTCCTCCCCTCAACTCCTATTCATTTCTCCCTGTCTCTCCTTCCCTCTCTCCTCACCCATCCTCTCCACCCCCTCTCTAACCCCCTCCCGCATTCCCCCTCCTCTCCACCTCCTTCCGCTCTCTCCCCCCCCCGTCTCATAGTGCCTCCATCATCGTCCCGTCCTCATTCACTCCTCTCGTCCACTTCCCCACCTTCTTCCTCTCCCTCCACTCTCCTCATCTTCCCCCTCTCCTTCCACACCCTCCAGCCCTTCTCCCACCTCCTCTCCTATTACCCATCCTTCCCAATGTTCTCCTTCCCTCTCCTACCCTTTGCATCCCCCAGCTTCTTCAACCCGATCTCTCCTGTCGTCCACGCCTCTCCATCCACTCTGCTGCATCCCCACATCTCCACCATCCCCACCTCCACTCTCCTTCCACCCCACTTTGCCCTTCCTCTCCTCTTTCCCACTCTCCTTCCCCCCACTTTCCATTCACCTACTTTCCTTCCCTCTCTCCTTCCACCCCACCCTCCTTCCACACCCTTCATTTCCCCCTCCTTGGCCCTTCCCCTACACGTCCTCACCTATTTCACCCTCCCCCTCCCATCAACTTCCCCGTCCTTATCCTTTCCCCTTTTCTCTCCTTCGCAGCCCTCCTTCACCCCACCCCTCTTTCCCAACATCCCACCTGTCCTTCCCCACTTCTTTCACCCTCTCCTTGCCCCCATCCCTTTCCATCCCCTCTTCGTCTCCCATCCTTACCACCTCCTTCCCACACCAACCTTCCCTGTCCTTCCTTCCTCTCCTTCCACCCCTCCTTCCATTCATTCCTCCCCTGTCTCCTCAGCCACCCCCTCCTCCCCTCTCTCAAACAACTTCCCACATTACCCCACTCCTCCGCATCTCCTCCCTTCTCTCTTCTCCTTCCACTTCCCCAACTCTCCTCTCCTCCCACTCCCGCCTTTTCTTTCCCTCTCCCTTCTCCTCACTTCTCCACACTTTCCTCCCTCTCTTCTCCACGCCCTTCTCCCCCTCATTCCCACGCCCTCTGTTTCCCAACCCGTATTCTCTCCTCTCTCCCTCTCCTCTCTCCCTCTCCTCTCCTTTTCTCCTCAATCTCTATCCTCCCCTCTCTTTCTTCACCCTCCTCCCCCTTCTGCAGCCCCGTTCCCCCTCCTTCCCCCTCTCCTTTTCCCCTCTCCTCCCCATCCACCACCTTCTGCTTCCTCACATACCTCTCTCCTTTCCTGCTCTCCTTCCCCATCTCATTCGCCTATCTCCTCCTCCCTCACCCTTTCCCTCCCTCCTCATATCCTCGTATTACCCCTCTCCTTCTCCCTGCTTCTCCCCATTCTCCAAAACTCTCTGCTAACTAACTTCTCCTTCCCCCTCCTTCCCACCTCTCCCTCCCCTGTCTTTCGTTCGTCTCCTTCCACCCCCTCTCCTTTCCCCTCCTTAGACCCTCTCCTTCCCCCCACCTCTGCCCTGTCTTTCCTTCCCCACTTTGTCAACCCCTTCCTTTCCTCCTCCCATCTCCTACCTCTATCTCCTCCCTTCACACTGCTCCCCCCTCGTCTCCTTCCCCCTCCTTCCACACCAGTCATTGCCCGCGCTTGCTCACTCCTCGCTCCCCTGCCTGTATTTCCTCCTTCCTGCCCCATTCCTCTTCCCCAGCCTTGCGCCTCCCCTTCCACATCCTTTCCTCATCCCCTACATCCCACCCCTCCTTCCCCTTTCCCCTCCTTCCAATCTCACCTTCCCTCCTTTCACCCTCCTTCCCACCCCTCCTTCTCCCACCCCAACCCCCACCATCCTTTCCCCACCCCTCCTTCCCCCTCTCTTTCCCTCTCTCCTTGCCCCATGCCCTCAACCCTGTGCTTCCCCCACCTTATCCCCCTCCTTCCCCCAGCTCCCCGTCCTTACCCCTCTCCTTCCACCCCGCTTCTTCCTTCGCAAGCCATCACCTCCCTGCCTCAGTCTTCTTCCCTCTCTTCTTCCCCCTTTCCTCTTCCCCCTCGCTCCTTCCCCCTCTCCTCCCCCTCTCTCATTTTCCATCCCTCCTTCCCCTCTACCCGCCTCTCTCCTTTCCCACTTCTCCTTCTACTTATCCCTGTTTGTTACCTCTCCTTCCCCACTCTCCTTCCCCCGCCCTCTTCCCCTGACACCATCTCCTTCCCTCTCACCATTCACTTTCGGCGCCGCGCTCTCCTCCCCCCCGCGCCGCACACTTTCATCCCTCCTCTCTCCTCCCTCCTCTCTCCTCCCTCGCCCTACGTTCTCCCCTCACCTTTCCCATCTTCTTCCCCCTCCCCTTCCCTCTCGTCGTCCCCCCTCCTACCCCTCTCCATCACCCTACTCTCCTCCCTCAACCTTCCCCACTTCTTCACCCCCATTTCCCCCTCTCCTTCCAAACCCTCTCCTTCCCCCTCTTTTCCTCCGCTTCCCCTCCTTTTGACCCTCCTTCCCTCCCTCTCCTTGTCAACACTTGTCCTTTCCCGAATCTCATCCCCGTCCTCCCTCCCCTGTCCTCCCTCCTCTCTCACGCCACTTTCCCCCCACTTCCCCATCTTCCCTCTCCCCTTCCCCCTTCTCCTTACCTACTCTCCTACCTCCTTTCCTTATCCCTCCTTCCCCCTCTCCTTCTCCTCCTTCCCCCTCCCCTTCCCCTTCCCTCTCCTTACCTTCTTCCGTCCATGCCTCTCGTTCACCCGTCTCATCCCTGCTCCTCCCTAATCTGCTCTCCCTCCTCTCTCCCCTCTCCTTCCCCCCTCTCTTTGCCCCCACCTTCCCCCTCTTTACTTTCCCCTTCCCCAACTCTCGTACCACCACTCTCCTCCCCCCTCCTTTCCCCCTCACCTTGCTCCCTCGTTCCCCTTCTCCCCTCCTTTCCCCTTTTCTTCCCCCTCTCCTTCCCCCCTCAACCCCTTTTCCACCTCCTTACCTCATTCCCCCCTCTCCTCCCCCCTCCACAGGTATATTAATGGCTCGTTATCCAGTAACAAGACTTATGGATGCGGTAGGAGACTAGGTGATGGAGGAGTTCAGGCCCTAAAAACATCATAGTGGATATGGAATACGCAGGGCTACGGATTTCCCACAGTGAAATAAAGTGTTCTTCCTCAAGAACTGAGCTTTGCTGGAACACTGCAGTAAACCTGAGCCAGAGATGTTAGCCAAGGAACAGTGTGAGCTGTTCAAGGGTTAGGGGATTGGAAGCTCCAGGTCTGTCTTGAAGACAGAACTTGGATCTTCTACAAAGCGGTCCCACAGTCCACACTTCGTTTCCCAAGGTCGAGGAAACCATCGAGCAAACAGTGAATGCATTCAACTGGATTGTTCGAAGGGCAGGGAAAGTGTTACTGCACCTGAAACGTGCGTTTGGGCCCTTTGATACTGAGGAGGGAGGATATAAATAGATAGGTGAGGAGAAACAAGAGATATTAGTAGAGACATTGGAAATCATGAGGATAACAAAGTTATCATAAAGACACTTTACCTAAATGTTGGCAGCATATGCAACAAGTTTAGAGAATTACCAGCACAAATCATTACAAATGAATACGATTTATGAGCCATTACAAAGCTATGTTCCAGGATGGTCACAACTGGGAGGGAAAGATCTCAGGGTATCAGACTATTCGGTATGACAGACAGGAGTGTAAAGAAGGTGGTGGCACTCTGATATTTAAGGACGATATCAGGGCGGTGTTGTAAAGTGTTAAGGGCACAATGGAAAATAAGTATGAATCCATTGGGGTGGAAATTAGACTTTCTAAGAAAAAAAAGTCACTGCTCGCCCTAGTCTCTTGTGCACCAAATAATAACTTTACCCTGGGGCGGGGAATAAACAAAGTAATAACTACTGGTTGTCAAAATGGGCCAGTTCTTATGGGGGATTTCGATCGACATGTTGTTTGTTAGAACCAGGTCGGTCAGGGTATCCTTGAGGAGGAGTTCATTGAGTGTATCCGTGATAGTTTTCTTGAACAGTATGTAATGGAAGCGACGTGGATAAACCTCTCCTTGATCTGGCCGTGTATAATGAGGCAGGAATGACCTCATCGTTAGGGATCCTCTTGGAAGGAGTGATCACAGTATGGTTAGATTTCGAATACAGATGGGGGGTGTGAAGTTAAAATCCAACACCGGGGCTCTGTGCATGTACAGCGGGGACAACAACACAATTAAGAGGACCTGGCTAAAGGAGACTGAAAACAAACAAATAAAAAATGGTGGTACAGCTGATGAGCAGTGGAGGACTTCCAAAGAAATGTTTCAATGTGCTCAGCAAAAGTATATTCTAGTTTAAAGGAAAGACTATCAGAACAGGGGTCATCTGCCTGGAAGTCTCAGGAAATATGGGAGGCGATCACATTGAAAGATGAGACAAAGTGGTCAAAAGCAGCATGAAACTGGAAGATTGGGAAAGCTTTAAAGGTCAAAAGAAAGCCACAAAAAGAGCGATAAAGAACCGTAAGAAAGAACAGGAGAGAAAAGATGCATCACAGAATTTAACGACAGATCGTAGAAGTTTCTATGAAAACTTTAAATGAAAAAGAGTGGCTCAGGTAAATGTTGGTCCTTCAGAGGATGAGAAGGGCCATTTAATTATGGGATGTGATGAAATGGCAGAGGCAGTGAATAGGTATTTTGCATCGGTCTTCACAGTGGAAGGCACTAATAACATGCCAGTGATTGACAAAGAGATGGAGTCGGTGAGGATCTGGAAACAAACATTATTACGGAACGCTCGTGTTGGGCAAGCTCATGGAGCTAAGTAGAGACAAGTCTCCTGTCCTGGTGAAATGCATCCCAGGATGTTAAAAGAGACAGCGGGGGATAGAACAGGGGCACTGTCAGTAATTTTCCAAATTTGCTGGACTCTGGGGCAGTTCCAGCAGATTGGAATACAGTGGCGCCGCTGTTTAAAAAGGAAAGTAGATAAAAGATGGGAAAGTATAGATCAATTAGCGTAATATCTGTAGTGGGGGAAATGCTTGAGTCTCTTATAAAGGAAGAAAGAGCAAGGCATTGCTGGTTCCTCAAGTGCATACCTTCCCACACATGGAGCAGGTGAATGACTTCTCCCCCATATGAACAGGGTGATGTTAAATATAGACCATTGAATTTAAGACCTTTACAGATCTTAAAGTTTTTTTTCCCCATAGTCAGGGGAAAGGTAACTTGTCAGTGTAAAGCCACTGGTGAGACATGAAGCTGGATGACAAAATAAATCTCCTCCCACAGAATGTCTGTGTCAATGAGTTTCCAGTTGGTCTGGGAATTTGAAATTCTTCTCACAATCCAGATATTACCATGGTGCTCATCTCCTCACATATCTCCAAGTTGGATGATCTGGTCAATCCTTTCCCATAAACACAACATGTTTATGGCTTTTCTGTCTGTGAATGTTTTTAGATTGTTAACTGAATAATGTTAAATAATTTCTGCAGTCAGTTCCTTGGAACACTCACACTCTTGTGTGTGTGTGTCGGTCTGTCTGTCTATGTTGGTGTTTGACCACACGCAATGTTGTTTGAAACCTTTGCTCACTGACATACCAGATAAACATGTTTCCTTTATGTCCAAATGAACTTAGTGACTCTGTTGGATCTTTATATCATGTTTGATTTGTCTCCCTGATCGTCAGTTCTTTCAAACAATTTCTCTGTTAATGATTTTCAAATATTATCGCCGTCCATACAGTGTAAAATCTCAGATCAAACAAATCCAATTTCAGAAAGACATCCTTTCTCTATTCCACACCTCCTCCCAAACAAATGGTCCAATCATCTCGAAAGATGCAAAAAGCACCATCAAATGCAAAAAGAAACCTGAGACATTGTGTGTCCTAAGGTGCAAACCTATGAAGAATGTACCTCGCCAACTGCTGGATAGCACATTCCCCTACACAGAGCGATGTCACACAAGAGATGATCGCCTTTGCTGCTCCTGGACATCAAAAGTGATGAAAGGCAATGGTGAAGATTGTTGATAATCAAACGTGCTGTTTTGTCCCAGATGATGACAAGCGTAGATCACTTACAGTGTGGAAACATGCCCTTCAGCCAAACAAATCCACACCGACCCGCCGAATCACAACCCACTCAGACCTATTCCCCTACCCCTAACACTATGGGCAATTTAGCTTGGCCAATTCACCTATCCTGCACATTTTTAGATTGTGGGAGGAAACTGGAGCACCCGGAGGAAATCCACACAGACACGGGGAGAATGTGCAAACTCCACATAGAGAGTCACCTGAGGCGGGAATAGAATGTGGGTCTGTGGCGCTGTGAGGCAGCAGTGCGAACCACTGTGCCACCGTGCCGCTTCTTGTGTTCTTGAAGCAGCATTCAACCAGGCGAGTGGAGAGGATTCCGTATCACACCTGACTTACATCTTGTAAGATGGGGAGTCACGAGGTGAGTTGAGCGCTGCAGGACTTTTTGCCTCTGCTCTGATCCTGCATCAACAGTTGTATGGTCAGTCCTGTTCAGTTTCTCATCGATATTACACCCCGGAATGCTGCTCACGGAGGATTCAACAATGATATTGCTGTTGCATGTCAACAAGGGATACTCACATTTTCTCTGGTTGAAGATGGTTTTTGCCAGGCACGGATGTGATACAGCTGTTACTTTCCACTTTTCAGATTTTAGATGCTGGCCAGGTCTTGCTACATGTGGGTATGCGATTTTTGAGAACATTTTTAGGTTAGGTTGAGGTTCAGGTTGTAAGATTGTCCTCAATGGGAACAAGCCGACCAGCTCAGAAAGCAAACCTTTAACCTGAACATATGGATATGTGCCACATTAGTATCTGAGCAGTTCAAAATGATGCTGAATATTATCCAATCGGCAATCAACATCCCTACTTCTGAAGGGAAAGTGATTGGCAATGCAGCTGAAGATGGTTGAGCCAAAGACTCGATCCTGAGGAACTCCCCTCTAACTAAGAAGGCCTGGATTCTCAAGCCCCCACCTGCTTCACAAGTAGGACATGACACGACTGAACAGGTTGGTTAAAAATGTAACCTGCAGAAAAATCCAGAGATTCAGGTCGACTGCTGTTTGTTTCAAAGATCACCTGAGGATGAAGCTGTTATAAAGCTATCGCCGAGGGCACTGCAGCACCCGGGTAATGTGTTCTGAATAAGATGCACACAGGGCTGTACTGGTTCACTCTGTATCTGCGTCCATATTGCCTGCCAGACCTGATGACCTCCTCCAGAACTGTCTGATTTACTCTCTGCTTTTCAGCATCTGCATGAGACACCCTCAGGCCCCGCCCGGCACTGTGACGTCACGGAGGTAAAAACAATGACTGCAGATGCTGGAAACCAGATTCTGGATCAGTGGTGCTGGAAGAGCACAGCAATTCAGGCAGCATCCGAGGACAGGCAAAATCGACGTTTCGGGCAAAAGCCCTTCATCAGGAATAAAGGCAGAGAGCCTGAAGCGTGGAGAGATAAGCTAGAGGAGGGTGGGGGTGGGGAGAGAGTAGAGTTTGTTTCAGGACACGGTTGAAGAGCTTCAGGGCTAAGGAAATGACCTGGGAGTTGCAGTGAGAGAGAGACTCCCTGAGATACTTGTAGAGAGAGGAGGAAAACTTCTTCAAGGCAGGCATCCTTGCAAGAGGATTCGCAGTAAGGTTAAAATCAACGAGGTAAAAACAATGACTGCAGATGCTGGAAACCAGATTCTGGATCAGTGGTGCAGGAAGAGCCCAGCAATTCAGGCAGCATCCGAGGACAGGCAAAATCGACGTTTCGGGCAAAAGCCCTTCATCAGGAATAAAGGCAGAGAGCCTGAAGCGTGGAGAGATAAGCTAGAGGAGGGTGGGGGTGGGGAGAGAGTAGAGTTTGTTTCAGGACATGGTGGAAGAGCTTCAGGGCTAAGGAAATGACCTGGGAGTTGCAGTGAGAGAGAGACTCCCTGAGATTCTTGTAGAGAGAGGAGGACAACTTCTTCAAGGCAGGCATCCTTGCAAGAGGATTCGCAGTAGGGTTAAAATCAACGAGGTAAAAAAAAGACTGCAGATGCTGGAAACCAGATTCTGGATCAGTGGTGCAGGAAGAGCACAGTAATTCAGGCAGCATCCGAGGACTGTGACGTCACGGACAGTCTGCGCATGCGTCCAGATTCCCGGCCAAGATGGCGGCTGTTCACCTTGGAACTGCGATGCATTCAACCGCAAGTTATTTTTCAAGGTTTTCGCTTATCGCTGAAAGGGTTTATAAACCCTATCCAGCCTTACCGTGTGGAAAAGCGCGTCTCTCCCCATTTCCAACGATGTTAAAGTCGGCACTGACAATGTCCTGCCCTCGCCTGTCGTGAGTATATACGGGTTTCAAAACCACGGGGCATGCTGGGTAGTTACAACCGCCTTTGAAGTCAGTGATGACAGAAGATTGATTCTGTTCCTGACTAACATTTTTTTTTCTCCGTATTCCAACCTTTTGTTTTCCAAATAATCTTTGGAAGGACAAAATTGGCGGGAAGAAAAATATCTTAAAATGGGATGCATCTGTCAAATCTCTCAAATCGTCTCTCCAACATAACCTTGTCAATAAAGTACGAGATCTGTCAAATCATTTTGTAAATTCACGTCCTGAGCTGATGGCTGTGGATTTTGGAAACTCCTTTATCAGGTGGATGTTTACCACTCAAGCCAAGACATATATTTGTTTATTCTGAATGTGTCTCAACATGTGTCTTTTGTCATCTCATTTTGCAGAGAATTGGAAGTAATGAAAACTGAAGTGTTTCTATGATTCCAGTTCTGCGCTATCTTCTCAGCTAAAAGGTCCAGCCGCAGAGTTTACATTGAAGGACAATGAAACTGGTTCAGAAGTGAATATTATTGAGCATTCATCTATAATTCACAACTGAACTTGCTTTGCTGTGGTTCATTGGTGAGGCCCTGGTGTGATCCCTTTACTGTGGATCTAAATCCATGTCCATCCATTGCTCTGTTTCATCCCTGTCCTCCATGACAATCCCTTTTCCATTGTCCAACCTGTGCCACCTTTAATAATGTGGATTTTAATCCGATGTGATAGTTTATTGTTATTCCTTCCAGTCATGTTCAAATGAGGGTTTCATCATTGCAAGTCCCTAAGTTATGTGCTGTTAATTTATTCCACTCGTTTATGTGGCCTCCCTCACAAACATCACTCAGACTTCCCTATGCTTTTATTATTCCTGCTCCCTCTTATACACTGTATTCCCTTCCCTGGTCTTACCACCCCACCTCCCCTTCTCTGTTCTACCAATCCACCTCCCCAATAACACCTTTCTCTTTCTTTCATCCTGAGAGGTTCGAGTCTTTTCTCGGTCGAGATCCTTCCTTGATGCGTAATTTTTAAAGAATTGCATAGAACATGGATCAATATAGCACAGGAACGGACCCACGCTGTTGCCGTCCAAAACCTGTTGTGCAGTCAGCCTGAAACCAAACAGTGTTAGCCTGACAGTAAGTCGGTAACATGCTGGACTGTATTATAAAGGATATGACAATAAATGATAACCGGACCCAGAGAAACAATGGGAGAAATATGGTTTTGTAGAAGCAGAATATTTTTAAATCTGTTGTATTTTGGTATGAGCATAGGTGGCAGAATAGAAAGGGGTGTGGGAGGCTGTTGGTGGTGGGGGATATTTAAAATTTCAGAGGCATTTTGACAAGTTTCAACAGGGGCTAAAGTATAGCGAGGGAGAGAAAGGAGCCTCTGAAAGGTCAATGAGGCCGTTTATGTGGAATCACAGTTGGTGGGGGAGATCTGAAAAAAAAGTGTTAGGATTTACTTTGCGGAACCCAGGAGAAAACAGCACAAGAAGCGTGCTATCAGCCCAAAACCGCACCCACTCCCTTCCCACGGCCACCTTCTGGCCCAAGTGTAACAGAGTCTGTGGAAGGCCACGTCGGTCTGTACAGCCACCAACAGACTCCCCTTGACCGTCGGAGATAGTCAGCCTCGTCTGTGACCCATCACCAATGCGATGATGAGAGAGGAAAGTTGAATCCCCTCACTGTTATAAACAATGCCTTTGTTACAAATTCAAATAATTCCCTGTTAATCCAGTGTCTCACAATGTAATGCTGTAAAGGAGCCTTAACACTGCTCTTGCACTTCTGCGTTCTGACCCTTATTACCCAGAATTTGGTCTACGACTGATTGATCATCTAAGGCCACATATTTTCTTGATCATCCCATTTTTATCCCTAACGATGAGAGATCCCCATCCTTCTTCCCATTCTGCCTGACTTTCCACAATGTTGTGTAGCTGTGAATATTAATGCCCCGCCAACTTGTTCACCCTGTGACCATGTCTCCCTGATGGTGATTAGATAGAAATCACAAGCCACACGTGCATATCCCTTATTGCAAATACTTCTTTCATCCAAATTTAGAAACAGTAATTTACTTTTTTATCACAATTTCCTGTCACAAACATATTTGTTGATGTACAATTTTAGTTGAACGCACTTCCTTCCTGTTTCTTTCTGTTTGTCCTCAGCCACGTCCCCATGTTTCAATATTTTAACCTTTCCCCATGGAATTGGGATTTCCTTTTAGCTGAGCCCGGTACCTCCTCATGTGTGCCAGTTTAAAGCACTCTGCATAATCCTGGTCATATGATTGACCAGGGCACTGGTTCGACCACTGTACCATCCCAGTAAAATAGCTGACTTCGCCCTGAGAACTGGTAGAAGTTCCCACTGCATCAGACCCACTTCTTCTGATGCCGATGTTTGATTCTGAAAACCTGCTAAACCTGCTGCACTCTGGTGATATCACTCAATATCTCTCCATGTGGTATCCCTCACTGTGTGGGTGTAATTGCTGCCTCTGTCAACGCCTCTCAATCCTGCAGCTGGTCTGAGATTCTGAGCCAACAGAATTATCCACTCCAGAGGGACGCAGCAACACAGGCCAGCGATGGAGATTGGGATTTTCCAGGTCTCTGTTGGACTCAGTGCTACTCGACATGAGTCATCCTCACTGCCTCAGTCTAATTTCCCATTCTATCTGTTTCTCTGTCTCCTGTAGGTAATCAGGATGTTCCTGACTTAGACGAATTGCTAATTATCATTCATTACCACATTGAAAACAATTGGTCAGCCATAAAGAGAAGGAGAGTGAGATCTGGAGC
Source organism: Chiloscyllium plagiosum (assembly GCF_037043375.1). Classification (NCBI taxonomy): domain Eukaryota; kingdom Metazoa; phylum Chordata; class Chondrichthyes; order Orectolobiformes; family Hemiscylliidae; genus Chiloscyllium; species Chiloscyllium plagiosum. Next base: position 87,718,271 of record NW_028270175.1, on the reverse strand, counting down.
CTTCAGTAAATCCTGCAGCTGGTAAGATCACTCACAGTAAACAGAGCAGGGAGGAGTTAGTGGCCTTCTGCATTCAGACCTGGAAGGCAGGACATAGATACAGAGCTTGGCAAGGAAGCTACATTCTAGTGTTCATTCCCACCATCTTGTGAGAGTCCTGCTTTCACCTCTGCTGGACTGGTACTCACTGAGACAGCACAGTGATCCCAGGCATCAATCCTGCCCATGCTGTATCAGTGATCTGTGTATTATTCTCCAGTCCCAATAATCCTCTCTCTGTTTGGAATCTCCTCTAAACCACACAATGTTTTCTGCCTCTGCAAGGTTCTTCAATTCCCAACACACCAATCCCGATATTCTTTCCAGTAAATATTAAATTCCTTCATCCCTGTAAACCCTGACAGTGCTGTTTGACCCTGTAAACTCCTCCTACCAACGCCACCCTTCATGTCAATGTATTTGTCTTTAACCTCTTCTTCTTTCACTATCTGTGCAAACTTCTCCAGCTCATACTATCCTTCCTTAGCTGTGAAAAATTGCAATCTCCTTATCCTTCTCCAATTCTTCAAACTTAATCTATGTAAACTTCACTCTCAACTCCGCCCCCACCCCCACCAACACTCCAGACAACGGAACCTCTTTCAGTTTGTGCAACTGTTCCCATCTGTGTAGCTATCTCCAACTCAGAAATCTGGCATTGTCCATTGTTTTCCTATCTACGTCGCCTCCAGAGCCTAGCTGTCCGCAACGTCTTCAGTCAATACAATCTTCCAGATCTCTGTTAGTATATACAATACTTTGCTCCATGAAACACCCTGAAACTCCCAGAAAACTATAGACCGGTGAGACTGACTTGGGTGGTGGGCAAGTTGTTGGAGGGAATTCTGAGGAATAGGTTGTACATGAATTTGGAAATGCAAGGACTAATTCGGGATAGTCAACATGGCTTTGTGCGTGGGAAATCATGTCTCAAATTTGATTGAGTTTTTTGAAGAAGTAATAAAGTGGATTGATGAGGGCAGAGCAGTAGATGTGATCTTTATGGACTTCAGTAAGGCGTTCGACAAGGTTCCCCATGGGAGACTGATTAGCAAAGTTAGATCTCATGGAATACAGGGAGAACTAGCCAGTGGATACAGAGCTTGCTCAAAGGTCGAAGGCAGAGGATAGTGGTGGAGAGTTGTTCTTCAGACTGGTTGCCTATGACCAGTGGAGTGCTACAAGGATCGGTGCTGGGTCCTCTACGTTTTGTCATTTACATAAATGATTTGAATGCAAGCATCAGCAGTACAGTTAGTTACTTTGTAGATGATACCAACATTGGAGGTGTAGTGGACGGCGAAGAAGGTTACCTCAGATTACAACAGGATCTTGACCAGATGGGCCAATGGGCTGAGAAGTTGCAAATTGAGTTTAATTCAGATAAATGCGAGGTGGTGTATTTTGGAAAGGAAATGTTTGCAGGACTTACACAATTGATGGTAAGGTCCTAGAGAGAGTCGCTGAACAAAGAGACCTTGGGGTACAGGTGCATTGCACCTTGAAATTGGTGTCGCAGGTAGATAGGATAGTGAAGAAGGCGTTTGGTATGCTTTTGTTTAGTGGTCAGAGTATTGAGTACAGGAGTTGGGAGGTCATGTTGCGGCTGTACAGGACATTGGTTAGGCCACTGTTGGAATATTGCGTGCAATTCTGGTCTCCTTCCTATCAGAAAAATGTGAAACTTGAAAGGTTCAGAAAAGATTTAAAAGGATGTTTCCAGGGTTGGAGTATTTGAGCTATATAGGGAGAGAGGCTGAACAGGACGAGGCTGTTTTCGTTGGAGCGTCGGAGGCTGAGGGGTGACCTTATAGAAATTTACAAAATTATGACGGGCATGGACAGGGTATATAGACACAGTCTTTTCCTGGGGTGTGGGAGTCCAGAACTAGAGAGCATAGGTTTAGGGTGAAAGGGGAAAGATATAAAAGAGTCCTAAGGGGCAACTTCTTCACGTTGGTGACAGTGAATGGAGCGATGGACAGTGAATGGACAGTGAATGATGACATTGATTTCTACGTGTATGGAATGAGCTGCCAGCGGAAGTGGTGGAGGGTGGTACAATTGCAACATTTAAGAGGCATTTGAATGGTATTATGAATTGGAGGCGTTTGGAAGTATATGGGTCAGATGCTGGCAGTTCGGACGAGATTGGTTTGGGGTATCTGTTCATCATGGCCGGTTTGACCGGGTTTGTTTCCATTTTGAACATCTCTATGACTCTATGACAATGCCTCTATGACCCTCTGTCTGTGCTTATCAGTCTTCCTGCCTCTAATCTATCTCCATCCCTATCACTATCTTCAGAATCTAACCCAGCTCCCTCTCTCTCTGTAAATTCCTCCACTCCCAAAACTTCATTGTCCCACTGACATCCTTGACCAAATGTAACTCTGTTTAACTCGAACGTCCTCGAGCCTCTGTAACCTCTATCCACCTGTGCAACTCCCCCACTACTGAGGAATGACTCCCTGCATTCGCTATAAAGGAGATGGAATGCCAGTGAACAGATATGATAGAACTGTCGTTCCGGAGATGTTGCTGCAGAATGGCCATCGCAGAGAAGTGAATACTGAAGGTTTTTGTGTGATCGAGGCAGGCTAGGCAAAAGGCCAACAAGTTGTGAAGAAAGGATGAGGTGAACGCAGTAATGAGACATTCATGTGGAAGTGAAGATCAAAATTTGGAGTCTTATTTGAGTGGAGTTGAGAATAAGCAAGCAGCAGCAGCCCTTAGCAGGAATTCTTTTATAGGAAGCAACCAGTGATGGGAATGTCAATATGGTTACAGTCAGGATACTGAATGTACATGTAGCAAGGGCAGTACAGTAAATGTGTGTGACTGTCTCCATCCCGACTGGATAACTAATAAGTATCAGGGCCGTAATGGATGGAATCCTGGATTGTATCCGAGATGTTTTTTCTATAACATCACATCAAGGATCCATCAACAAAATTGTCTTTTGTAGATCAAATGCTGTGTAATAATAAATATCGACTAATTCTATTATAAAGTTGTTTTGTGAGCCGATTCCCATAGTGCTATGCAGGACAAATTGAGTTTGAGTTCCGACCATGAGATGGAGGAGCGGAATTAGACATTTTGCCCGATGAGGATGCTCTGTCCTTCAGTCAGATCATGGTTGATTTGATGATCCTTAACTCTATTTACCTGCATTTTTCCACAAAAACCTTGTTTCCCTGATTCATTAAAAGCTGGCCAAGTCTGTTGTAAACATTCGTAATGACCCAACCTCGACAACTCCCTTCAGTCAGGAATTCCCACAAACTTACTACCCTCTGAATTAAGACATTCTTCCTCATCTCCATCTTAAATGGATGAGTCCTTGCTGGGATTTTATGCTCTCCGGTTGCAGATTCTCACACCACTGAAACAAAAGTAAGTGACAGAGATAATTATTGCAGATGACATGAAAATTGATGGAGTTGGGATGAATGAGCAAGGAGATCCAAGGTTGCAGGAGGTTACAGATCAGTTGGAAAGATGTGCAGAGACATGACAAATAGAGTTTAAGCTGGACAAGTCTGAGGTCATGTCAAATTCAAGAAGAAAGTTAGCATCCTGAGGGACATTGATATACAGAAGGATATTGGTGCAAGTCAGTAAATCCCTGAAAATGGCAACACAAGTGTTTCAGATGGGAAAGAAAGCAAATGGATCACTGGCCTTGATCGGTCACAACGTTGTGTCTAATGGTTTGCATCTGATGTTGTAATTGTATAAAATGATTGTTTGGCCACATTTGGAGTACTGTGTGCAGTCCTTATCTCCACACAATAGGAAGGATGGGGAGACGTTGGGGAGGGTACAAAGGGGGTTTATCAGCACGTTGCCGGTGTTAGGTTTTTGAAGGGAGTGTTCGGTATATGAGAAATTTAAACAAAGTTGGATTGTTTTGTGAGAGTATCAGAAGCTGACAGGCGACCAGGTACAGGAAAATAAAATTAGGACGGGTCAGATCATGTGGATAGTCGGAATCTCTTTTCCAATGTGTAAGTTTCAAACAGTAGAGCACATAGATTTAAGATGAGAAAGAGGAAGTTTAAATGAGATGTGTGAGGCATGTTTTTTTAACGTAGAGAGTGGAAGTTACTGAGGGAGGTCAGAGAAGCAGAAATACGAGCAAAGCATTGAAGTGGCATTTCGACAGAAACATGAACAGGCAGAGAATATAGGGATATGGACCATGTGCAGGTAGGTGGGACTAATTAATAACAGCATCGTGGGTAGCACAGCCATTGTGGACCGAATGCCCTATTACTGTGCTGTACTGTTCTGTTTCCTAACTTCTCAGCATCTAACCTGTCAAAGCTCCGCAGAATCTTGAATGTTTCATTCAACCTCTCTTTCATGTTTTCTGAACGTCAATGGGTTCAACCTCAATTGACCCCATCTCTTCTAATTCGAAAATCCCTCCATTCTCAGGATCAGCCCAGTGACCCTTCTCTGGCCTGCCTCCAATGTGACAATGTTGCTCCTTAGGGCACTCATACTGCTCATAATATTCGAGGTGTGGTCTGATTATACCTTACTCTAGATCTCCCTCTTTTTAGACGTCATTCCCTTTGTAATAAATGCCATTATTTGATTTGCCTTCTTTATTACCTGATGACCCTGTGAGCTACCTTTTTCAGGTTGTTAAGCAAGAACTCCTACAACCCTCTCTGCTGCCAGTCTGAAACGGAATAGTGTTAGCCTGATAGTAGGTCAGGACTGAAATGTGTTAGAAGGGATATGTCAATAAATAATAACTGGACCCTTATAAACACATTTTATACAGAGAATGTGTTATTGAGCCTGTTGGATTTTAATTGTTGGTGTGAATATAATTGACAGAGTAGATAAGGGTATAGGAGATGTGAGGTGGTGGTACGGAGAATATGGATAATTTGAATTTTCAGAACCTTTGCACAAGTTTCAAGAAGAGTTAATGGGTAACCTGATAGAGAATAGGGGCCCGTTACAGATCAATGCAGTCACCTATGTGTGGAACCAGATGGGTGAGATATTCGACAAAATAGTGTTGCCAGAATTTACTGTGGAGAAAGACACGGAAGCTCAGGAACTTGGACAAATAAATAGTGATGTCTTGGAAAGAATGCTCAACAGAAAAGAGGAAGTGCTGGAGTCTTAAAACAAATAAAGGTCGGTTAATCCTCAGTACCTCATTAGATCGATCCTAGGTCATTGTGGGAAACTAGGAAAGACATTGCAGTGTCCATAACAGAGTTATTTACATTATCAACAGGCACGGTGAGGTGTCGGAAGACTGAGGGCGGCGAATGCTGTTCCATCACTTCAGGATGCAGAGAAAAGCCAGGTAAGTACAGCCCAGTGATGGGTAATTTGTTGGAGGAGCTTCTGAGAGAAAGGAGCTAAGTATATTCGGAAGGGCAAGGGCTGATTAGAGATGGTCAGCATGGCTTTGTTTGTGGACAACAGTGTTTCTCAAACCGGATTGACTCTTCAAGGAAGTGGAGAGAGTGAGATCTGCAGATGCTGGAGATCAGACTTGACAGGGTGTTGCTAGAAAAGTACAGTAGATCAGGCAGCATCCGAGGAGCAGGAAAATCGACATTTCAGGCCGGATCCCTTAATCAGGAATGAGGAGTTTGCCAAGAGATAGATGAAGGCAGAGCAGTCAATGTTGTCCACATGGAATTCAGCAAAGCATTTGACAAGGTTCTAATGGATGTAGAACGCCTAGTCAAGAGGAAGAAGGAAGCTGACTTACAGTTGAGGAAGCAATAATCAAATAGACCACTAGAGGGTTACATGGGGCAGCACGGTGTATCCGTGGTTAACACTGCTGCCTCATAGCACCAGGGACCTGATTTTAGTTCCAGCCCCCGGCAACTGCATGTGGAGTTTGCATGTTCTCCCATCGTCTGCGTGTGTTTCCTCCCAGCCCTCTACTTTCCACCGACAGCCCTAAGATGTGCAGGTTAGGTGACTCAGCCATGCTAAAATGCCCAGTGTGTTCAAGGATGTGTAGGCATTTTAGTCGGGAAAATGTAGAGTAATATGGTGTGGGAAATGAGTCTGGGTGGGATACTCTTTGGAAGGTTGATATGGAGCTGTTCGGCCAAATCAGCTGTTTACACAGTGTAGGATTCTCTTAAGCTACCAAGAAGGAACTGAAGAATGTACTTAGGGCAGGTCGAAGGGGACATGAAAAAGCTTTGTTGTGAAGGATTAAGGAAAACCGTAAGGCATTCTCCACTTACATGTGGAACAAGAGGTTGGCCAGAGTGTGGGTAAGGCTGATTAGGGAATAGTGGAGTTGGAGGAAGTAGCGGAGATCCTTAATAAATACTATGCCTCAGTATTTACTTCTGAACTTGACTTAGTCATTTGTGAGGACAGAATGAAAAGGACTGATACATGTTTACAAGTTGATGTTAAGAAGGAGGATGTGCTGAGAATTTTGTAAAACATAAGAATAGATAAATCTGCCCCACCCGAAGTGATATGTCCAAAGTTACTACAGGAAGCGAGGGAAGAGATTGTTGCGCCTTTGGCGATGACCTTTGCACTCTAACTGTCCACTGGAGTCGGGACAGATGATTGGAGGGTGGCAAATTTTATTCCCTTATTCAGGAAAGATAATAGGGATAATCTTGGGAATTACAGACCTGTCAGTCTTATGTCTGTGGTGTACAGATTATTGAGGAGGATTCGAAGAGACAGGATTTATGATTCATAGTTTGATAAGAGATAGTCAGCATGGTGTTATAAGGGACAGGTCATGCCTCACAAATCTTATTCAATACTTCAAGAATGTGACAAAACACGTTTATGGCTCATTCAGAAATTACTGAGGCATGGGGTACAGGGAAACCTGTCTGTCTCGTTACAGAATTCCTGGCTTACAGAAGATAGAGAGTGATGAAAGAAGGAAAGCATTCATCCTGTAGCTCGGTGCCCAGTGGTGTTCTGAAGGTATTGGTTCCTGGAAATCTGCTGTTTGTGATTTTTATAAATGACTTCGCTGAGGGTGTGGAAGAGTGGGTTAGTAAGTTTGCCAATGTCACGGAGGTTTGTGGAGTAGTGGATAGTGTGGATGGCTGTTGGAGGTTGCAACGGGACATTGACAGGATGCAGAGCTGGGCTAAGCAGTGGCATATGGGGTTCAGTCTGGAAAAATGTGAAGTGATTCATTTTTGAAGGTCGAACTTGATTTTAGATTACAAGTTTAAAGGCGGGAACGTTGGCAATGTGGACCGACAGAGGGATCTTGGGTTCCATGTCCATAGATCTCTCAAAGTTGCCACCCAATCTGATAGGGTTGTTAAGAAGGGATATGTTGTGCTGACTTTTATCAGCTGAAGGATTGAGTTTTAAAGCCGTGATGTTATGCTATAGCTCTATCGAGCCCTAGTTAGACCCCACCTGGATATTGTGTTCAATTCAGGTTCCCTCATTACAGGAAGGATGTGGAAGCTTTAGAGATGGTAAAGAGGAGATTTACCAGGATGCTGCCTGGACTGGAGAGCATGTCTTATGAGGAAAGGTTCAGGGAGATAAGACTTTTCTCATTGGTTGAAGAGGGGTGAGGGGCAACTTGGTCGAGGTGAGCAAGATGGTGTCAGGCGTAGACAGTGAATAGTGCGTGACTTCATCTTCGTGAGGCATGAATGGCTATTATGAGGGGGAATAATTTTAAGGAGGGTGGTTAAGGGGAGAGGGCAGAGGTAGGTTTTTTACACAGAGTGGCGGGTGGTTGAAATGCACTGCCAGCTGTGGTAGTAAAATTGGATACATTAGGTACATTTAGTAGACTTTTGGACAACACATGTTTGATCGTAAAATGAAGGGTACATAGTGAGTTTGATCTTACAGTCGAATAAATGATTGGCATGACATCATGGCCAAAGGGTCTTGTGATATATTAATCTGTGTTCTCCCTTCGTTGTGGCAAACTGAATAATAAGCTCAAATCAATGCAAAAGGATATGGCATTCAGGAGGAGCTAGTCAACTGGATACGAAATTGGCTTGATGGTAGGAGACAGAGGGTGATGAGAAACATGTTGTTTTTCTGACCGGAGGCATGGAACCAGCGGTGTAGTGGGTCCACTGTTGTTTGTCCTTTGGGTAAATGGTTTGAATGTGAATATTGGTTTCCTGGGAAGTAAGTTTTTGGGTGACACTGAAATTGGTTGTAAAGTGCGCAGTGAAGGAGGTTATCTGTGATACAACAGGAGGAACAGTACTGCTGGGATAGTGGGCTGAAGAATAGCAGATTGAGTTTAATTAGATAAAGGTGAAGTACTCCATTTTGTTGAAACAGACCAGGGCGGGACTTGCACAGTTAACGTTCGGGCCCTGGATCGTGTGGTCAATCAGTGACCCAGGGACGCAAGTACATAGTTTTCTTGAAAGTGGTGACACATGTAGACAGGCTGGTGAAGCAGGTGTTTGGGATGGTTACCTTCATTGGGCAGAGCATTGAGATTAGGGAGTTGAGATGTCATGTTGTGCATCCATTGCTCCCGATGTGGTCTCCCCTACATTGGTGAGACTGGACACCTCCTAGCAGAGCGCTTTAGGGAATATCTCTGTGACACCCACACCAATCAACCACACCGCCCTGTGGCCAAACATTTCAACTCCCCCTCCCACTCTGCCGAGGACATGGAGGTCCTGGGCCTCCTTCACCGCCGCTCCCTCACCACCAGAGGCCTGGAGGAAGAACGCCTCATCTTCCGCCTTGGAACACGTCAACCCCAGGGCATCAATGTGGACTTCAACAGTTTTCTCATTTCCCCTTCCCCCACCTCACCCTAGTTCCAAACTTCCAGCTCAGCACTGTCCCTATGACTTGTCCTACCTGCCTATCTTCTTTTCCACCTATCCACTCCACCCTCCCTCCCCAACGAGTAATATCCTTCATCCCTTCTCCCACTCACCTACCTTCTCCCCCCTCCACCCTCCTCTCACTTATCTCTCCCCCATTCAGGCTCTCTGCCTGTATTCCTGATGAAAGGCATTTGCCCGCAAGGTCGATTTTACTGCTCCTCGGATGCTACCTGAACTGCTGTGCATTTCCAGCACCACTATAACGTGGACTCTGGTTTCCAGCATCTGCAGTCATTGTTTTTACCAAAGACGTTGGTGTGGCCACCATAAAAGCATTGTTGATCAGTCGGATGAACTCATTGGGTTCACTTACCTCCTTTCGGAAAGGGCATCTGAAGAAGGGCTAATGCTCGAAACGTCGATTCTCCTGTTCCCTAGATGCTGCCTGACCTGCTGCGCTTCTCCAGCAACACATTTCCATCTCCACATCTGACATTCTAATCTGGTCTAGCCTATATGTGACTCCAGACCCACAGCAATATGGTTAACTCTGAGCTACCCTCTGTGCTATTATCAGTTGGGGCAAAGATTTCAGGTCGAGGTAGTGATACCCACATCCCATGAATGAATAAATAATAATACATATGTCACTCCCTACCTCTGCAGGCACCTCCAGTTGCAGCAATTTGTCATGGTTTTGTAATACCGTTCAGGCCCTGGCCACTCTCTGTAATACTCTCACCACCTCTAGCACCTTCACCTCTCCCAGTTCCTATCATGTCATTAAACCCTGACAGTGATTCCCCTTCCCACTGACCTCCTCCTGCTCGCAGTTCCTTTGCAATCTCTTTAAAACTTACTGCTATAGCACTCTCACTCAGGATGTGAAGAACTTTTGGTGATCTTCCAAGCCTGCTAATCTAATTTGATCCTTTTTCTCCTGAGTGAGGGACCGATGGGGATTTCGTGCTCAGTTTTTGTCTGTTCCAGTGGAATGTCCTTTTGTTGAGTATTTTACACTGTTCCTTCAAATGTTTTCCACTGTTTGTTTACAGACATATGTTTCAGTCTGTTTCGCCAGTTTACCTTGGTCAGTTCTCTCAAACTCATGTAATCGGCGACCTTTGTTTCCAGTAGTACCTTGTCCTTTCTGTGATTCACTTGAAAACTTGATATTCCTTTAAACTGCACCTTATCACAATTTCCCAGAGGAAATCTGCAGGTGATATTACTCATTCACTAAGTTTCATCGCACAATGGTCAATCTGGGATAGTTACATCCCTAGCCAGTTGCACAATGTGTCATTCAATGAAACACAAAACAATTCTCCGAATCCTCTTCCAGCATCACTCTTGTCAGCGTGACTGTCCCAGATTTATGCGAATATTGAAATATCCCAAAATTATCACAATGCCTTTGTTAAAAATTCCAATGAATTCCTGCTTCATGCAGTGATGAGCAATGGAATGTTGTTAGGTGGCCTCAAAGTGTTCTGCTGCTTGTGTCCTTGACAAGTAGAAGCCGTAATTTACATTCAGACTGACTCTACTTCATGATATGAGGCCAAATACTTCCTCTGTAATACCGTTGTAATCCACTTTTGTTAGAGTTGTCCGTTTTGCCAGAGTTTCCGCAAGGTTATGATTCATTGAATATTTATGTTCACCTTTTGTTCGCCCTGTAACCACCTCATCCTGGTGCCTAAACCGTTCTTCCCTGTCACAAATCCATCTACCTTATTGCAGAGACTTTGTCCATTCCAAAAAAAACCATGATTTATTCTTTCTCACAATCTCCTGTCACAAACCTCTTCACTGACATAGAGTTTTATTTAAACCCTGTCCAATCCTGTTCTTTTCTGCTTGTCGTCAGTCACATTCCCATGCTCTTCCGATGCTTCACCTTTTCTTTTTGGATTTGGAAGCTACTTTCACCTGAACCCTGTCTCTGCATCCTCTCTCTCAGTGTAAAGCCTGTCCATTAGCCTACCGACATGATTGGCAGGGACACTGGTCCCATCAGGGTTCCAGTGGGACCCAGTGCAATGGGATTGTTTTTATTAACTCGGGGGATGTAGGTGTCTATGGCTGACCAGCCTTTCTTGCCCAGCCCTAGCTGCCCTAGAACTGAGTAACTTGCTCATCCATTTCAGAGTGTCATTGAGAGGTGTTTGTGTCGTGCAGACCACGTGAGAATGGACGATGTCCTTCTCGAAAGGACAGGTGTTTGGATTTTTTGTACATCAGCAATGGTTACGTACGTATTTCTGGATTATTAATTATTATGTTTAAAATTATTGATTTCAAATTCTACCATTTCAGGTGGTGGGATTCAAGCCAGCCTCCCCTGAACATTAGCTGAGGTCTTGAATACATGCTCTAGCAATAATACCACTCGGCCATCGCTTCGCATGCTCACAGGTTACACATCCCTGAGCAAGGATACCAGGGCATCATGAAGCAGAACCCCTTCTTGCCACACAATTGTTTGAGCCTGATATCTTCCACCACTCTGATGATGTATCACTCAGATTCTCTCCATGTGGTATCCCTCACTGTGTGGCTCTAATTGCTAGCTCTGTCAGCGCCTCTAGTTCTTGGAGTTACTTTAGATCCTGAGCCAACAGAATTCTTCACTCCAGAGCGATGAGGCAGCACAGGCCAGGGATGGCGCCTGAGATTTTCCAGATCTCTGTGGGACTCAAGGCCATTCGACATGTGTAGCTTTCTCTGCATCGGTCACATTTCTCATTGTGTCTATTTCTCTGTCTCCTTTTGGTACTCAGGAAGTTCCTGACTCAGTATACTTCCCAGCTTCTGGGTGTCTCGTCCATCATCTCATTGAAGAAGGTTGGTCAGCCAGAGAGACAAAGGGGAGGGAGATCTGGAGCCTTCAATAAATCCTGCAGTGAGGTAAGATCACTCGCAGTGCACAGAGCAGAGAGCAATGAGAGGGCTCCAAACATCAGCTAACAAGACATGACATGGATATAGTGCTGGAGGGGGAGCACAGTTCAGACACACCCCAGTCTCAATCACCGCCCCTACACTAAGTTTCCTTGTACTAAGACAGCATCAGGAGTGTCACAGTTATCAATCCAGTCCTGTGCTGTCTTACTGAGCATCAGCAGCACAGAGGGGAAAGCAGGCCTCCAATGAGAGGGTGGGAATGGTGCCTCGCATCTTTCTGTTCTGTGTTCTCCCTCCAAAACTGTATCTCTGGCATTTCTCGTGGTCCGATGTCATCGATAATTTGCAACTCCTATAAAAGATCCTGTCTCTGCGAACTTCTCCAGTCTCTATAGTCCTTCCATATGTTTGAAATCTACTGCATTCCAGACTAACATCCCGAACTCTATTTCTACAACATGCCTTATTTCAGCAGTCTCCTCCTCCAAAGACAGATCCAAACAGAACTGAATCACAACCGTTCGTTTGATCGAACTAATCCATGCTGACCAGTGTCCCTGAAAGAGTTGCTTTTGCCTGCATTTAACCCATATCCCTTCAGACCTTCTCTTCTCCATGTACGTTCCCAAATGTTTTTCAGGCGTTTTAATGTACTTTCTCTGCCATTTCCCCTGGCAGTTCATTCAATATGTACACCATCTTCTGTGTGAGAAGTGTTCTCCTCCGGTCGCTTTTAACTCTTTCCTTTCCCACCTCACATTTATGCCCTTTAGTTATGGACTCCCCTACGCTGGTGTAAAGATCTTGGCAATTCACCTTATGTTTACCTCTCATGGTTTTATAAACCTTTTTCAGGTCACCCCTCAGCCACCTACACCCAAAGTAAATATGAAGGACAATGATACAAATATCTCTGCCGTGGTAACCGCCACTACATTGCTACAATGTGCTGGGATACACTTGTTCAGGACTTGGGTTTTGATCTACCTTTGTGTTTTAAGACCTCTAGCACCACCTCTTCTGTAATGGGGAACTATTTTCAATACATCACTGTTTCTTTCCCTACGTTTCCTAGTCTTTATCCACAATATGCTTTGACATGAAAAATTCATTTTGAATCTCACCCATCTCCTGTGGTTCCACACATGAGGGGCCCTATTGATTGTAATGTTGCTTTTTTGTACTTGTGTGCTGTAGGATTTCTTTGGATTCTCTTTAACCTTTTCTGAGATCTATCTCTTTCCCCTATCTTGCTTTCCAGCTTATGTAGCCTCTCCTTGTATGTCACACCCTCCAGGAGCAGTAACGTTTTCGTCAATCTTTGCTCGTTGTACAGTTTCAGAAAATGCTTCCTAAATCAGGATGATCAGAATTCTTCGCAGTACTCCAACTGGGGACCCAACAATGTCAGATACAGCCGTATCATGGTGTCCCAACTCATGTCCTCAATGCTGTAAGCCATGAGGGCAAGTGAGTCTAATGCTGCATTCACCATCCTGTCCACCTGTGCTACCACTTCCAATGTGCAATGTAACTGTAGCGCCTTGGTCTCTCTCTGTTTGTCAACACTGCCCAGGACCCTTCCATTAACTGTGTTAGTCCTCACTGGCTTGTCTTAACTAAATCCAACACCTGAATTAAATTAATATTTAATTCCTTGTCCCACTGTCCCTGTTACGCAAGTGCCCCTTTGATAACTGTATTCCCTGACCACTATATCACGAATGTTATTATCCACAATCCTACTAACAATGACTCCTATATTCTGTCTTCTTCTTGGTCACCTCTTCAGCAAATTTAATTCATTTGTGAGACATGACTTCGTATGCACAACGTTGTCCGTAATCAATCCTTACTTTCTGAAATGCATGTCACCCCTGTCCAGCAAAAACGCTTCCAACAACATTTGCACGACTGACATCGAGCAAATTGGTCTTTAGGTGTCTGCCTCTCAGTTGCAGCCTTTCTGAAATACTGGCACAACATTAGCTACCCTCCAGGCTCCCAGCTCATCTCCTGTGGCTGTCAGTGATAGAAGTATCTCTGTGAGGGACTCCTTAGTTTCGTCCCTAACGTCCTCCAATATCCAGGGACAAACTTGATTAGATACCATAAATTGTCTTGCTTTTTTTATGGAAGAAGGGCTTATGCCCGAAACGTCGATTCTCCTGTTCCCTGGATGCTGCCTGACCTGCTGCGCTGTTCCAGCAACACAAATTCAGCTCCATACCTTCCTTCCCAAAACGAAGTCATGTTTTACCTCTTTCTCCAGTCCGGTCATTTACATATTGACTGATCCATTTTTCTTGAACATCATGAACAAATCCCTCCCATAGAAGCTCAAGTCATTTTGGAAGTATCAGTCTCCGTTTAGAAAGTTAAACTCCCTGAACGTTACAGCCCTATCACTCTTACAAATATCTGAGATGTACCGACAAATTTGTTGCTCAATTTCCAGCTGACTATTGTGGGCCTGTAGTACAGTCATATCAAACTGATGACCAATTCTTATTTCTCAGTTCCACTCGTATATCTTCACTGGCCGATCCCCAGGAATATCTTCTCCAAGTGCTGCAGTTATGTTTTCACGAATCTAAACCTCCACTCCGCCACATCACTTGCCTCCCCTTTTATCTTTCCTGTCGCATCTGTCCCCTGGAATATTGAGCTGCCAGTCCTGTCCCTCCCTGAGCTGTGTTTCTGTAATACTATGGTGTTCTAGTCCCATTCTCCCAACCATGCGCAGGGTTCATGCGCTTTTCCTAAGAGGTTATTTCCATCAAAATAGATGCAGCTCAGTTCATCAGTTTTCCCTCATTGTCTGCTGTGCTCTTGCCTGCCTTGTCGATTGAAATGACTGTCTTGACATTCTGTCCCAGCCTCAACCTTTAGACTGCAGCCAGAGACCATCCCCCTCACTGTGAACAACACCCTCACCTTTCATGTTATCTGCAAACCTCATACCTTCTGAATTCACATCCGAGTTATTAATGTCCATCATAAACATCGATGGTTCCTGCACAGATCCCTATGTTACACCCACTGGTGAAATGCTTCTCATCACAAACAACTCTCCAATTGTAGATCCAATTTGCCAATTTGCCTCGGATCCCATGGGCTCTTCCCTTTTGGACCGGCCTTCCATGTGGGATCTTGTCAAAGGCTTCAATGAACTCCATGCAACCCACATCAACTGCACTGCACTCATTAATATTTTTAGACACCATTTCAAAAACCTCATCTGAATTAATCGGACAGTGTCTTCCTCTACCAAATCCGTGATGACTTTCCCTAATCGATTCCGGCCTTTCCAAATGTTGATACATCTTGTTCCTCAGAATTGTTCCCAGTAATTTCCCTCTCCGTGCTGTCAGACTATCTGCTCTATAATTGGACAGGCATACGGACGTACATACATGGAATATTATAGGTGGGATGGGCTTCAGATTAGTATGACAGTGCGGCGGAACATCGAGGGCCGAAGGGCCTGTACTGCGTTGTAATGTTCTATGCTCTATGTAATTACCTGGCCTATCCCAGCTGCCCTTCTTGAACAAAGGAACCACATTTGCTATCCTCCAGTCAATCGGCACTTCACCTGTTGTCATTGGAATATTATATATATATCTGCCTGATGCCCAGCAACCTCCTCCCTTGACTCCCATAGCAGCCTGGGATATATTTCATTGGACACTGAGGATTTACCCAGCTTTACACCAGCGAAAGCATTTAATTCCTCCTCTTTAATTATCTTAACATGTTTGAGAACCTCACCATCCCGACTGAAATGCCCGGCAACAATTTCTTTCTCCTGTGTCAATACAGATGGGAAGTATTCATTGAAGCTGAAAATGTGATGCTAGAACAGTGCAGCAGGTCAGGCAGCATCCAGGGAACAGGAGATTCGACATTTCAGGCATAAGCCCTTCTTCAGTATTCATTGAAGACCTCACCTACTTCCTCTGGCTCCATGCAGATTTTCCCTTTGGTTTCTAACAGGCTCCACCCTTTCCCCAGTAATCCTCATACTCTAACTGTACTGGTAAAATACCCCGTGGTTTTTCCTAAACATTATCTGCCATGGATATTTTGTGACTATTGTTTGAACCTCATTTTAAGGACCCCCTTGCAATCTCCATGCTTGTGAAGGACTTCACCTGGTTTTATTGCACTGTATTTTCTTTATCAAACTCACGATACCACTTGATCAGTATTTGCTGGATTTGATGCCTTTGCCATTCCATCCTCATGAACACACCGGCCCTGAATTTTCGCTCTATGACTTTAAAATGTTCCCATTTTGCAATGTAGACCCAAACGCAGATGGTTCTTCCCAGCTCATGTTTGTCATATCCTGTCCAATGATCCGCATACTGATAGGAGACACAGTTGTGAGAGGGACAGACAGGAGACTGTTTGGCTGCACAAGAGACCCCAGGATGGTGTGTTGCCTCCCGTGTGCCAAGGCCAAGGGGGTCTCTGAACAGTTGCAGAACATTCGGAACGGAGAGGGTGAACAGACAGAGGCCATTATGCTCAATGGTATGATTTAAATGTGTTGCTGGAAAAGCACAGCAGGTCAGGCAGCATCTAGGGAACAGGAGAATCGACGTTTCGGGCATTAGCCCGAAGAAGGGCTAATGCCCGAAACGTCGATTCTCCTGTTCCCTAGATGCTGCCTGACCTGCTGCGCTTTTCCAGCAACACATTTCCATCTCTGATCTCCAGCATCTGCAGACCTCACTTTCTCCTCAATGGTATGATTGACCAAGGTAAACAAAAGGATGGGTTCCTGCGAAGTTAGTACAGGGTTTTCAGTAAGAAGTTAAAAAGCAGAACCTTAAGGGTAGTGATCTCTGGAATACTCCCAGTGCCACGTGCCAGTGGGGATAGACATAGAAAGTTAGGCCAGATGGATGTGTGGCTGAGGAGCAGCTGGATGGGAATGGGTTTTCAGTTCTCTTCTCGGGTAGAGGTGACCTGTACAAGGGGATGGGTTGAACTTGAACCAGAGAGACTTCATTATCACCGGGGCGAGAGTTGCGAGTGTTACACTGGAAGGGTGTAAACTAGCTTGGCAGGAGGTTCGGACTCTGAATAAGAGAGGGACCATTGACCAGCCAGGAGAAAAAAACATTAGCCATCAAGAGCAAGTTTCGTATTCAGAATATCCAGAGGTACAGTAAAGGGAGGGAAAAGATTTCTGGTATAACGGGCATTTGTTTCAAAACACGAGACCTGATTTTAGGGCAGACGAGTTCAGGCATGGAATGGTTCTGGGGACTGGAATATTATAACCAAAACTTAAACATGGCTGAGAGAAGGGCAGGACTGGCAGCTCAGTGTTAAAGGATACAGAAGCTACAGGCGTGTCAGAAGGACAAGTAAGTGAGGAGGGGAAGCTGGCCTTTTGATAAGGGAGGACATAACAACAGTGCTTAGAGAGGATACTAATTCTGGATTATCAAATAATGCCTTATGTTTGGAAGTTATCAACAAAAAGGAGATCGTCAAACTGTTGGGACTGTGTTATGACCCTCAAGCAGCCAGCATGTACGAGAGGAGCAGATGTGTTGAGAGATTGGTGATAACAGTAGGAATAATGGAGTATTATCGTTGGGAGATTTTGATTTCCCCTGGATTAACCAGGTCACCCAGAGAGAGAAGTGAAGTTTGTCAAATGTGCCCAAGAACATTTCCTACATCAAGATGTAGACTGCCTAACTCTACTCAGGCGGGTGCAACACTGGACCTCCCCTCAGAAAACGAGGTCAGGCAATTGACTGAAGTGTCACTCAGTGCCACTTTGTGTCCAGTGACCACAACTTTCTGAGATTTCACATAGTTATGGAAAAACATCGAACAAGTCCACAGATTAAGGTGCTAAACTGAAACAGAGCTAGTTTTGGGGCCATTAGGCAGGATCTAGCAGAGGCCGATTGGGTGAAGTTAAAAATCACTCAACACCAGTTTTTAGTCCACCTAGATTTGGAAGCTGTATTGACCATTCCAAAAGATGCAAGACTTAACGAAAATTTGTTTAATATTACATTCTATGACTTCAATCCTGTTGCTTTAAATTCTGTGCCTTATGACTGTGTTCCACAACCACCGCTGAAGAAGCAACGCACCGAAAACTAGCGCTTCCAAATAAACTGCTGGACGTGGTGTTGTGTGACTTTCAACTTTGCTCATTCCAGTCCAACACCAGCATCTCCAAATCATGACTACTACAGATTGAGTGAGACTGTTTGAATAAAAAGGAACGACTGGTAAATGGGAAGCTTTGAAAAGTATGATCTCAAGAGTCCAGGGTCAGTATGTCCCTATTAGGGTGAAGGGGAAAACTGGCAACTTTAAGGGATCCTTGGCTGATGAGGGATATTCAGGCTCTGCTCAGGAAGAAAGAAGATGGCTTACATTGGCTTTAAGGTTTCTGTATCTACATAATCTTTTCCAGTCCAAAAGACACAATGAATATTTGGAGACACCACAATCCTCTCATGTTCCTGCGGCACTCCCGATCTTTAGAACTCACTCCAATGCCCGTGACTCTCCAGATCCAGTTCCTACAAGATCCACCGTCTGTGTAACATCCTCCTGTCGTTAGCACACAATCTGTCAATGTAATCTCCTCCAGTCTCTCCATCCACCTACCTATCTCCATAACCTTCTTCGGCTCTGACATCCCAATCTGTGTAAATGTCACCCTCCCATACAACCCATCCCTTGACCAAACTGCAGGAGCTCACTCATGCTCCTTTTTTTCTGTGAAACTGTCTCCAACCAAAATTGCTGTCCTTATCTCTCAGAAAATCTGTCAGACTCCACACCCTCCAATCCAAAAAAATTCCAGAATCTGAGCCTTCCTATATCTATACACATCTTCAGTCTGTCTCGCCTGCATACGTCTGTTTGTTCTTTCAATTTGTACAACCTTCCTTATCTCTGTGATATGCTCCTAAAGCACTCTCTGTCTATGTAAACCATTCCATCCTCCCAATATCTTAATCCCTGTAAACTGCTCCATCCCTCCCAACCTCCCCATCTCCATTAACACGTATAGTCTCCACATTTCTGTAACCTCCTGTGGATCTCTGGATCTCCTTCCTGGTGAAACCATGTCCAATCCCCAGAACCCTCAGAACCAGGGTCGTCTGCTCCTGATCAGACGATTGCTGCCACTGACATTCCGAGCATCACCTCCTACCTGTGTCTCTTCCTCCAGATCTCATCCTCTCAAGCTTCTGAAACGTCTGTGTGACATTGTAACCTTTCCGAAATATAACACAAAACATGGAATGATACAGCACATGACAGGCCCTTCGGCCCGTAATGATGTGCTGAATTTTTACCTACTCTGAGATCAAACTGTGATCTACAGACACTAGATTTTACTATCATCCATGTGCCTATCGAAACGTTACTTTAATATCCCTAATGTAACTGACTCTACTACCATCACTGGCGGTGCATTCCATGCACCCACCACTCTCTATGTAAAGAACCTACCCCTAACAACTCCCCTGAACTTTCTTCCAATCACCTTTAAATTATGCCCCAAGTGATAGCCATTTTCACAATGGGATAATTCTCTGGATATCCACTCTATCTCAGACAGTCATGATTGCGTACGCCTCTATCAAGTCACTTCTCATCTTCAATGAGAAAAGTCCTAATTCCCTCAACCTTTCTTCATAAAGCCTCTCCTCCAGTCCAGGCAGCACGTTGATAAATCTCATCTGCACCCTCTCTGAAGCTTCCACATCTTTCTGATGATAAGACAACCAGAACCGAACATGATATTCCAAGTGTGGTCTATCCAGAAGTCTATGGAGCTGCAGCATAACTTTGTGGCTCTTAAACTCAATCCCCCTGCTAAAAACAGCCACCACACCTTCTCCACACCCCTATCAACTTTGTGGGCAACTTCGAGGGATCTATGGATTGAACCCCAAGATCCTCCTGTCCTTCCACACTTACCAAGAACCCTGCTTTTAACCTTGTAAAGGCTTTCTGTGAAATCCGTCCAATCTTAAACGCTCCCAATGTTGGTTGCTTCCTCCGGTGCCTACAACCTCCTGAACTGTGAAGTCTCCTCACGTCCCTACAATCCACATTAGCTCTGTAAACTCCTTTATCAGCATCAACACTCTAAATTCCTGAAGCCTCCTTTTGCATTGCAATATTCCTAATATATGCATTACCCTCCAGTCCCAATATCCCTCCCTGTGTATGTAACCCTCACCATCCTACAGTGCTCTTCTAGGGAACATTGCAGAGGAAGGAAGAGTTGTAGAGACCGGGCCATGTTGCAGATATAGGAAGGGCCGCCGAACCTTGAGGGTGGTACTAATGTAGGAAGGGACAGGAATCCCGCAGGAGGTTAAAGGTAGCGGGATTCATAGAACTTGTAGGATGGGACCAAGTTAGAATGGGTTGTGGAACCTGAAGGATGTTCCAGTTTGAATTACTATATCTTTATTGGACCACGATCCAATCTTCATGACCTTATTTTGGAGATGTTTCTCAGAATGGCTGAACACAGCTTCAGATTCCCAGGCTGGGAGCCGTGAGTTCAGGTGTGAATCTATTTACCCTTTCTGTTTGTGTGCTTGACACTGACCTGATGCTGCTCATGTGATCTCCAGAACTGCATGACTGCCCAGAGCTCATCTCAACAAAGCCTTCGATTGGAATGATTTTTTAAAATTATTTTTCAGCGGCAAATTTACTAGATGCAGGAATTGTGGAGTTTTAATTTTGAGAGAATGAAACTTTATGATTGCAAAATGGGAAGCCATCAAAAATTAGATAATGAGAGTCCAGAGACAGTATACAGTATATCTGTTAGGGTTCAGGAAAGGCTTGAAGGTCCAGGGAATGCTGGACGACTGGAGAAATTGAGGTTTTGTTTAAGAAAAAGAAGGAAGCATATGTCAAGTACAAATAGGAGAAATCCAGTGAATCCTTAAAGTATAAAGCCAGTAGGAGTATCGTTTCGAGCGAAAAGTGGACAGGAGATAACTTTGGCAGATGCGCTTAAGGAGAATCTAAAGGGATTTTATATATACATAAATGACGAAAGGTAGCAACTTTGTCCATTCTAAAAAACAGTATAATTTACTCTTTCCCATAATTCCCTGTCACAAACCTATACATTGATGTGCAGTTTTATGTAATTCTGTTCCTTCCTGTTCCTTTCTGATTGTCTTCAGCCACATCCCATGCTGTTCTGATACTTCACTTTTTCTCTTTGGATTTGGAAAGGTCCTTTCACCTGAAACCTGTCCTGCATTCTATCCGTCAGTTTATAGCACTGTCCATAAACCTACCGACATGATTGGCCAGGACATTGGTACCAGCTTATTTCCAGTTGGACCATCCTAATGGATTTTTTTGTAAACGTGGTATGAGATGTGGGTGTCTCGCGCTGACCAGCCTTTCTTGCCCAGCCCTAGTTGCCCTTGAGCTGAGTAACTTGTTCAGCAATTTCCGAGGGTAATTGAGAGGCAAACACTTTGCCGTGGGTATGTCCTGGAGACCACCTGAGGATGGGCAGATGTTTTTTTCTCTAAAGGATAACTGTTTGGGTTTTTTGAACATCAACAATGGTTTCATACGTATTTATGAAATGTTAATTACTATTTTTAAAATTATTGATTTCAAATTCCACCATTTCTGATGGTGGGATTCAAACCTACCTCACCTGAATGTTAGCTGAGGTTTTGGATACAGGCGCTAGCAATGATACCACTCGGCCATCAAATCGCCTGATCACAGGCTGCTGATCCCTGACCAGTTATACCAGTGCATGATGAAGTTAAACACATTCTTCCGACACAATTGTGTGACCCTGGCATCTTCCAGCACTCTGGTGATATCACTCAGTATCTCTCCATGTGGTATCCCTCACTGTGTGGATCTAATTGTTGCCTCTGTCAGTCTCTCTCTCTCTCTCTCTGCCTGCCTGTCTCTCTCTCACATCACACACACACACACACACACACACACACACACACACACACACACACACACACACACACACACACACACACACACACACACACACACACACACACACACACACACACACACACACACACACACACACACACACACACACACACACTTACTCCAAATTCTGATCTAACAGAATTCTCCACCCAGCAAGGAAGAGGAATCGAGACTGGGATTTTCCAGATCTCTGTGGTACTCAGGACTATTCTCCATGTGTAACCCTCACTGCATCTGTCTAATTTCCCATTCTGTTTATTTCTCTGTCTCCTGTAGGTAGTCAGGAAGGTCCTGACTCAATAGGTTTCCCTGCTGCGAGATGTCTCGTTCATCACCATACTGAAGATGGTTGGTAAGCCAGAGAGACAAAGGGTTTGGAGATCTGGAGCCTTCAATAGATACTGCAGTGAGCCTTCAATAAATACTGCAGCGCACAGAGCAGACAACAATGAGACGGCTCCAAACACCGGCTAACAGGACATGACATAGATACAGTGCTGGGGGGAGTGGGGGGGTGACATAGTAGAGACTTACTACCCATTACTAAGGCTTACTACGCTGCAACACTTTATCTATGGCATGTCTTGTGGACCAGTTTCGTCAATAATTTGTAATTGCTATAAACGTCTTATCTCTGTAACCTCCTCCCTTCGTTATAGTCCTTCCACATATGTGAAATTTACTACTTTCCAGACTCCCATCCCTATGTCTGTAGCTTGGTTCAATGTCCACAACATGCCTTATCTCAGTAGTCTCCTCCTCCAATAACTGGAGACAGTCATGCAGCACGAAAACTGTTCCTTCTATCCACCTGGTCCATGCTGAGCAGAGTCCCTGAACGAGTCGTATTTCGCTGCATTTGACCCATATCCCTTCAAACCTTCTCCTCTCCATGTATCTTCCCAAAAGTCTTTTACATGTTGTCATTGTGCTTTTCTCAACCATTTCCCCTGGAAGCTCATTCCATACCTGCATCATCTTCTGTGTGAAATATATTCTCCTCCAATCTCTTTTATGTCTTCCCTCTCTCAACTTATATTTATGTGCTCCAGAACATGACAGTGCAGTAAGGCCCTTCGGCGCAAGATGATGCGTCTACCCGTGGAACAAATCTGAAGGCCATCTAACCAATACTGTTCCAATTCTGTCCAATGACCATTTAAGTGCCCTTAAAGATGGCAAGTCGATTTCTGTTGCAGGCAATGCATTTCACGCCCCAACTACTCTGAGTTAAGAAAGTACCTCTGGCATCTGTCCTATCACCCATCAATTTAAAGCTCACTTCCCTCATGTTAGGCATCGCCATCCGAGGGAAAAGTTCTCATTGTCCAACCCATCTAACTCTCGGATTATCCTATTTGTCTCAGATAGTAGGCCTGAAAACGTCTTCTCTTGTACGAAAACAGCTTCAAGTTCTTCAGCCTTCATCATAAGACACTCCCTCCGTACCAGATGACATCCTAGTATATCTTCTCTGAACCCTTTGCAAAGCTCACACGTCCTTCGTAATGTGGTGACCTAAACTGTTCACAACACTGCCAATGTGGCTACACAAGAGTTTTGTCCAGCTGCAGTACGATCTCCTGGTTCCGAAATTCAATCCCTCTACCAATAAAATCTCAGACACTGAATGCCTTGTTAACAAGCCTATCAGCCTGAGTGGCAACTTTCAAACGATCTATGTACATGGACACAGAGATCTCTCTGTTCATCTACACTACCAAGAATCTTACCACAAGCCTCATACTCTGTGTTCCTGTTACTCGTTCCAAAATGAATGACGTCATACTTTTCCACATTAAACTCCATTTGCGAACTTTCCGTCTAGCTCTGCAGCTTATCTATGACTCTCTGCAACCGACAGCATCCTTCATCACTATCTACAACTTTACCAACCTCAGTGTCATCTGCACATTTACTAAACCATCATTCAATGCCCACATACAGGTCATTTATATAAAATGACAAGTAACATTAGACCGAAAACAGATTCTGTCGTAACCATTTAGCAACTGAACTCCAGGATGAATATTTCCCATGAAACACTACTCTGTCTTCTTTCAGCGAGCTAATTTCTGATCCAAACTGCACAATCACCCTCAATCCCATGCCTCCGTATTGTATGCAATAGCCGATCATGGGGAACCTTAACACAGGCCTTACTGTTTTCCATATACACCACGTCAACTGCTTTACCCTCATCCACCTTCTTAAAGAACTCAATAAGGTTTGTGAGGCACGGCCTGCCCTTCCCAAAACTGTGTTGACTATCCCTAATTAAGTTATTCATCTCCAGATGATTATAAATCCTATCCATTACAAGCCTTTCCGACACTTCACCCAGAATCAAAGTAACACTTACAGCTCTATAATTACCAGGGTTTTCTGTACTCCCCTTCTTGGATAAGGGGACAACATTTGCACTCCTCCAGCCTTCCAGCTCCATCTCTGTAGACAATGACGGCATAATGATCAAAGCTAAAGGCTTGGCAATCTCCTTCCTGGCTTCCCAGAGAATCCGAGGACAAATCCCATCCGGCCCAGGGGACATATCGATTTTCACACTATCCAGAATTGCTGACACCTTCTCCTTCCAACCAATTATGGACTCCACTGTCCTGGGGTAAGTACGTGGGTAAATCATCTTATGTGTACCCCACATGGTTTTATAAGGTCACCCCTCAGTCACCTACGCCCAGTGGAAATACGAAGAACAATGATACAAAGATCTTTGCTCGCGTCCCTGCCACTACTTTGCCTCAATATTCTGGGACACACTTGTTCAGGACCTAGGGCTTTCTCTACCTTTGTGTTCTAAGACCTCCAGCACCACCTCTTCTGTAATGGAGACTCTTTACAAGCCATCACTGTTACTTTCCCTTTGTTTCCTAGTCTTTGTCCACAGTATGTTCTGACATGAAATGCTCATTTAGGGTCTCGCCCAGCTCCTGTGGTTTCACACATGGATGCCCTCCCTGATCTTTGAGGGGCCCTGCTGTCTCTCCAGTTGCTTTTTTATATGTAGAAAACTTTTTGCATTCTCCTTAACCTTATCTGCCAAATCTATCTCATCCCCCCACCTCTTTGTTGCATTCCAGCTTAACTAGCCTCTCCGTTTCTGTCAAACCCTCCAGTATCAGTAACATGTTCATCAGTCGTTGATTCATTTACCGTTTCAGGAAATGCTTCCTTAATCAGGATGATCAGAATTCTATGCTGTACTCCAAAGCTGTGCTGACTGTCCCTGATCAATCCTTGCAGCTGCAAATGCATGTAACTAACTCCTCTCCAACAGAATCACTTCCAACAATGTATGCACCACTGACATTAAGCTACTTGATGTTGATGTCTCTGGCTTTCCCTCGCAGCCTTTCTTAAATACTGGCACAGCATTAGCCAGCCTCCAGGCTTCCAGCTCATCACCCGTGGCTGTCAGTGATAGAAATATCTCTTTACAGGACCCTGAAATTTCTTCCCGAGCTTCCCACAATATCCTGACATATACTTGATTAGGTCCCAGGAACTTGTCTCCCTTATATGCATTTTAAAGCTTCCAGTGCCTCTTATTCTGTCATGTGAACTTTTTTGAAGACATCACTGTTTATTTCTCTGAGTTCCCCAGTCTTTCTCCCTAGTAAGTTGAAACGTGAAATTTTCATTTAGAATCTCATCCATGTCCTGTGGTTCCACACTTGGATGGCCCCATTCATCTTCAAGGAGCCATATTCTGCCCCCAGTTAATCTTCTGTTGTTAAAATACTTTTCGAATCTCTTGATTTTTCTTAGCCTGATCTGCCAACACTTTTTGTAGTCCCCTTTGGGCCCTCCTGATTTCCCTCTGAAGTGAATTAGTCCACCCGCAATGTTTTTCATTGAGTTCCCTTAATCCAGCTTACTATATGTGATACGTGCCCCCTTTTCTTGACAAGAACCTTAATAACCCCAGTCATCCAGTTTTTCCTACTTGTGATTGCCATTGTCCTTTAGACTAACAGGAATATGCTGGCCCTGAAATCTCATTTAACCTCTCTTTCGAAATCTTCCCACCTGCGTGACGTCCCTTTACCTGCTAATACCCTCCACAATCAATTGCTAAAAGCTCAGTCCCTTTCCCTACCTTTTTTCCCAAAGGGAGGTCGGGATTTACCCCTTTTTACACTCTGGCCGTTTACATTCTGAGAGAGTTTATTTGAACATGACTAACAAATCCCTTCCATCCAAGCTCTTTACACTCTAGCATTCCGAGTCTAGGTTTGGAAAGTTAAAATCCACGACCATTACAACCCTATGAATCTTACAGATATCTGAGATCTCCCGACATATCTGCTCAAATTCCCGCTGACTGCTGGGGGCCTGTAGTACCGTCATATCAAACTGATGATCCAATCTCATTTCTCAGTTGCACTGTTATGGCTTCACTGGGCGATACCCAGGAATATCCTCTCTCAGTAATGTTTTCAGTGGTCAAAAACTCCACACCCCTCCTCTCTCTCCTCCTGTTCAATCCTTCCTGTATAATCTGAACCCTGAAACATTGAGATCCCAGTCCTATCCCTCCATCAGCTGTGTTTTTGTCGTACTATAATATCCCTTTCCCATGTTCCCATCCATGAACTGAGTTCCTCTGCCTTATACGTTTGGCCTTTTAGTTTGAAATAAATGCACTTTTATTGATCTGTCGTCTCTCATTGTCTGCTGTGCTCTTGCCTGCTTTTTCTATTTGAATTCCAGTCTTGAAATTCTGTCCCATCCTCAACCTTCAGACTGCAGCTTGAGACCATCCCCCTTATTGTGGACAACACCCTCACCTTTCATGTCATCTGCAAAACTACTAATGATACCTTCGGCTTCCACATCCGAGTTATTAATGCACATAGTAAACAGCAATGGTTGCTGCACAGATCCCTGTGGGACATCCGCTAGTGAAAGAATTTCAATCATAAAAACAACCCTCCACCTATTCTGGATCCAGGTTGCCAAATTGCATTGTATCCCATTGGTCTGTTGGACCAGCCGTCCAAGGGACCTTGTCAAACGCCTTAATGAATTCAATGTAAACCACATCTTCTGCACTGCCGTCATCAAATTCCTCAATCGTAATTTCAAACAAAAATCTCAGCTGAATTTGGGAGAGTATCTTACTCCACCAAATCCGTGATGAGTATCCCTAATCGATCTCTGCCTTTCCAAATGTTGATCTACTCTGTCCCTCAGAATGGTGTCCATTAATTTCCCTCCCCTGCTGGAAGATATCTGCTCTGTAATTACCTGCTGCCTATACCTGCTGCCCTTCTTGAACCAGGAACCACATTCTCTATCCTCCAGTCATTCACACTTCACCTTTGGCCACGAAGTATTAAATATATCCGGCAGGGCCCCAGCAATCACCTCACTTACCTCCCATAGCAGGCTGGGTTAAATTTCATTGGGCACTGGGAGCTGATCCACCTTTATTACTTTGGAAACATTTAATACCTCCCCTTTATCGATCCTAACATGTTCTAGAGCCTCACCATCCAAACTGAAATGCCCGGCTACAATGTCTTTCTCATTTGTGAATACAGATGGGAATTATTGAAAACCTCACCTACTTCCTGTGGATCCATGTGCCGATTGTCCCTTTGGTTTTTAACAGACCTCACTGTTTCCCCAGTAATTTTCTTTTTCTCACTATACTGCTAAACTAACTTGTGACTTTTCCTTAACGTTAACTACCAAGGATATTTAATGACTATTGTTTGTCCTACATTTTTAAGGAGCCCACTTGTCCTCCCTATTCTTTCGAATGGCTTCATCTGTGTTTATTGCACTGTACATTCTTCATCAAACTCACGCTAACACTTGATCAGTATTCACTAGATCTGCTGCCTTTACTGTTCCCTCAGCACTAACACACTGGCCCTGAATTCTCAATGTATCACACTAACATACTCCCATTTTCCAAATATAGACCCAACTGCAGATAGTCCTCCCAGTCTCTATTTGCCAGATCCTCTCTAATGATAGTGAAACTGATAGGAGACACAGTTGTGAGGGGGACAGACAGGAGACAGTGTGGCTTCAGAAGAAACCCCAGGATGGTGTGCTGTCTCCCGGGTACCAGGTAGTGGGTGTCTCTGAGCGGTACTGAACATTCTGAAGTGACAGGGTAAATACCCAGAGGTCATTGTGCACGTCGGTACACATGACACAGTTAGTCAAAGAGATGGGATCCTGTGAAATACTAACAGGGAGTGCGGAAAGAAGTTCAAATGCAAGATCTCAAGGGTTGTGATCTCCAGATTGCTCTCAGTGCCACGTGCCAATAAGGATAGAAATAGAAAGATCGGCCAGATGGATGTGTGGCTGATGAGCTGGTGGAGAGGGCAGGGTTTTCAGTTCTTGGATCATTGGGATCTCTTCTGGGGTAGAGATGACCTGAACAAGGGGAATGGGTTTGACTTGAACAAGAGGGACACCAGTATCCCTAGGGGTAGATTTGCTCATGTTGCGCGGGGAGGGCTTGAACTAATTTGGCAGGGGGTTTGGACTCTGAGTAGGAGAGGTACCATCGACCAGTCAAGGCAAAAATGCATCAGCCATCGAGATCAAGTTTCCTATCCAGGATATCCTGTGGCACAGTCAAGGGAGGGAAAAGACTTTTTGTTTAAAGGACATTCATTTCAAAACACGAGGCCTGACTGGTAAGGCAGACGAGCTCAGAGCATGGATCAGCTCTGGAACTGGGATATTATAGCCATAACAGAAATATGGTTGAGAGAAGGGCAGGACTGGCAGCTCAGTGTTCCAGGACACAGAAACTACAGGCGGGACAGAAGGACAAGTGAGTGAGGAGGGGAGTTGTCCTTTTGTTAAGGGAGGACATAACAACAGTGCTTAGAGAGGATACACTTAAGGGGTCATCAAATGAGACATATGGTTAGAATTTAGAAACAAAAAGCGGATGGTCAGTCTGCTGGATGGTGTTCTGAACTCCCAAATAGCCAGTGGATACGAGAGGAGCAGATGGATAGTGAGATTGCAGGTACCTATAGAAATAATAGAGAAGTATTGGTTGGAGATGTTAACTTCCCCTGGATTGACTGGGGCACCCAGAGTGTAAAAGGCCCGTATGGGGTGAAATTCGTCAAATGTGTCCAAGATAGTTTCCTAGATCAATATGTAGAGGGTCCCCACTCTACTCAGGAGGGTGCAACACTGGACCTCCCCGCAGAAACCGAGATCAGGCAATTGAATGAAGTGTCAGTCAGATAATACTTTGGGTCCAGTGAGTACAACTGTCTTCGTTTTAACATAGTTATGCAGAAAAATTAGGCAGCTCCACAGATTAAGGTGCGAAACTAGAGAAGGGCCAATTTTGGGACTTATTGGCAGAATCGAGCAGAGTTCGATTGGGTGATTTAAAAATCACACAACACCAGTTAATAGACCCACAATTTTATTTCGAAGCACTATCTTTCGAAGTGCAGGTAACCATTCTAAAGGGTGAAAGGCTTAAACTACATGTGTTTAATATTACATTCCATGACACTGCAATCCTGTTGCTATAAATTGTGTGCCTTATGATTGTGCTCCACAACCACCTGATGGAGAAGCAGCGCTCTGAACCCTAGTGCCTCCAAATATACCTGCTGGACTTTAAGCTGGTGTTGTGTGATTTTTAGCATTGAAAAGCTGGAAAAGCACAGCAGGTCAGGCAGCATCCAAGGAGCAGGAGAATGGACGTCTCGGGCATAAGCCCTTCTTCAGGAATGAGGACAGTATGCCAAGCAGGCTAGGATAAAAGGTAGGGAGGAGGGACTTGGGGGAGGGGCGGTGGAAATTCGATAGGTGGAAGGAGGTTAAGGTGAGGGTGATAGGCCGGTGAGGATTGGGAGCGGAGAGGTCAGGAAGAATATTGCAGGTTAGGAAGGTGGAGCTGAGTTCGAGGGTTGGGACTGAGACAAGGTGGGGGAGGGGAAATGAGGAAATTGGAGAAATCTGAGTTCATCCCTTGTAGTTGGAGCGTTCCTAGGCGGAAGATGAGGCGCTCTTCCTCCAGCTGTCGTGTTGCTATGGTCTAGTGATTGAGGCGTTCAAGAACTTGCATGTCCTTGGTGGAGTGGGAGGGGGAGTTGAAGTGTTCAGCCACAGGGTGGTTGGGTTGGTTGGTCCGGGTGTCCTGGAGGTGTTCTCTGAAACGTAGGAAGGCGGCCTGTCTCTCCAATATAGAGGAGGCCACATCGGGTGCAGGGGATGCAGTAAATGATGTGTGTGAAGGTGCAGGTGAATTTGTGGCGGATATGGAAGGATCCCTTCGGGCCTTGAGGGAAGTAAGGGGGGAGGTGTGGCCGCAAGTTTTGCATTTCTTGCGGTTGCAGGGGAAGGAGCCAGGAGTGGAGGTTGGGTTGGTTGGGGTATGGACCTGACAAGGGAGTCACGGAGGGAGTGGTCTTTTTGGAACGCCGATAGTGGAGGGGAGGGAAATATATCCCTGGTGGTGAGGTCCGTTTGGAGGTGGCGGAAATGACGATGGATGATATGGTGTATATGGAGATTGGTGGGGTGATAGGTGAGGACCAGTGGAGTTCTGTCCTCGTAGCGATTGAAAGGGCGGTGTTCAAGGGCAGAGGAGCGGGAAGTGGATGAGATGCGGTGGAGAGCATCGTCGATCACATCTGGGAGGAAATTGCGATCCTTGAAGAAGGAAGCCATCTGGGTTGTTCGGGATTTGAACTGGTCCTCCTGGGAGCAGATGCGGTGGAGACGAAGGAATTGAGAATATGGGCTGGCATCTTTACAGGGGGCAGGGTGGGAGGAGGTGTAGTCTAGGTAGCTGTCGGAGTCGGTAGGTTTATAGTAAATGTCCGTGTTGATTCGGTCGTCCAAGATAGAAATGGAGAGGCCTAGAAAGAGGAGGGAGGAGTCTGAGACGGTCTAGGTGAATTTGAGGTCGTGGTGGAAGGTGTTGGTAAAGTGGGGATGAACTGTTCAACCTCCTCGTGGGAGCACGAAGTAGTGCTGATACAGTCATCGATGTAGCGCAGTAAAAGGTGGAGGGTGGTGCCAGTGTAGCTGCGCAAGATGGACTGTTCCACATATCCTACGAAGAGGCAGGCATAGCTGGGGCCAAGGCAGGTGCCCATGGCTACTCCTTTGGTTTGGAGGAAGTGGGAGGATTGGAAAGAGAAGTTGTTCAGAGTGAGGACCAGTTCAGTAAGTCGAAGGAGGGTGTCAGTGGAAGGGTACTGGTTGGTACGGCGGGAAAGGAAGAAGTGGAGTGTTTTGAGTCCTTCGTGATGGGGGATGGAGGTGTACAGGGACGAGATATCCATGGTGAAGTTGAGGCATGGGGGCCCGGGGATGCGAAAATCATGGAGGAGGTGGAGGGCGTGGGTGGTGTCCCGAACGTAGATTGGGAGTTCTTGGACTAAGGGGGACAGGACCGTGTCGAGGTATGCAGAGATGAGTTTGGTGGGGCAGGAGTAGGCTGAGACATTGGATCGGCCGGGGCAGTCAGGTTTGTGGATTTGGGGCAGGAGGTCGAAATGGGCAGTGCGGCGTTGTGGGACTATGAGGTTCGAGGCGGTGGATGGGAGATCCCCTGAGGTGACCAACCAACCCAACCACACCGTGGCTCAACACTTCAATACCCCCTCCCACTCCACCAAGGACATGCAGGTCCTTGGACTCTTGCATCGCCAGACTATAGCAACACGACGGCTGGAGGAAGACCGCCTCGTCTTCCACCTAGGAACCCTCCAACCACAAGGGATGAACACAGATTTCTCAAATTTACTCATTTCCCCTCCCCTTACCTTGTCTCAGTCCCAAACCTCGAACTCAGCACCACCTTCCTAACCTGCAATCTTCTTCCTGACCTCTCAGGCCCCACACCCACTCCGGCCTATCACCCTCACCTTAACCCCCTTCCACCTATCGCATTTCCAACGCCCCTCCCCCAAGTCCCTCCTCCCTACCCTTTATCTTAGCCTGCGTGTCACACTCTCCTCATTCCTGAAGAAGGGCTTATGCCCGAAACGTCCATTCTCCTGCTCCTTGGATGCTGCCTGTCCTGCTGTGCTTTTCCAGCAACACATTTTCAGCTCTGACCTCTAGCATCTGCAGACCTCACTTTCTCCGAGATGATTTTTAGCATTGCGCATCTCTGTCCAACACCGCCTCCTCTACATCATGCTCACACCAACTGGGTGAGTCTGTTTGAAGGGGACGGAATAACTGGCTAATGGGAGGCTTTGAAAAGTGTGATGTCAAGAACCCAATACATCTCTGTTAGAGTGAAGGGAAAAGCTGGCTGATGAAAGATATTGAGGCTGTGTTCAAGAAAAAGAGGAAGTCACACATTGTCTTCAATGTTTCCGTATCTATGTAACCTCTTCCAATCCTAAAGACACGATCACTCGGTGGAGACTCGACACTCCTCTCAGGTCCTTGCAGCACTCCCGATCTGTAGAACCTACTGAAAGCCTGTTACTCTCCCAATCCAGTTCTGACAAGACTCACCAGCTGTGTAACATCCTCCCGTCACCAGAACCCACCCTATCAATGTAAGCTCGCCCTGTAACTCCATCTATTTACTCATCTCCATAACCTTCTCCAACTCTTACACCCCTATCTGTGGAAATGTCACCGTCCCCTACAACCTTTCCCACTTTGACCATTCTGGAGGAGGTTACTAATGCTCCCTTATCTGTGAAACTGTATCCAACCAAAATTATTGCCTTCAGGAAAATCTGTCAGACTCCACACCCTCCATATCTAAATAGAGAAGGAAACCTTCCTACATCTATAAACATGTTCAGTTATGACTACCCTCCACATCTCTGTTTGGTCCTCCAGTCTGTACAACTCACATTTATCTCTGCCATCTGCTCCATTCACCGAAAAACCCTCCTTGTCTGTGGAAACCGCTCCATCCTACCAACCTCCTTCTCCCTGTAAACTGCTCCATCCCTCCCAACCTCCCCAACTCCATGAACGGCTGCAGGCTATACAGCTCTCCACACTTCTGTTACCTCCTATGGCTCTATGGTCCTCCCTCCCTGTGAAACCACTTCCATTCACCAGAACCCGTCCTGCCTGGGTCATCCAGATCAGACCATTACTGTCTCTGTTACCTCCGAGAATCCTAGTAAACCTCCCTAATGTATCTATTCATTCAATTCCCATCCTCTCCAGCCTCCCGAAACCTCTCCCTGCCATTGTAACCCTCCCTATTTAGAGCACAGAACAGTACAGCACAGTACAGGCCTTTCAGCCCTCAATGTTGTGCCAAGCTTTTATCCAACTCGAAGATCAATCTAACCTGCAGGCCAATGAAAAAACAAAGAAAATCACAGCGCAGGAACAGGCTCTTCAGTCCTCTAAGCCTCCGCCGATCCTCTGTCTAAACCTGTCGCCTATTTTCTGAGCATCTGTATCCCTTTGCGCCCTGCTCATTCATGCATCAGTCTGGATACATCTTAAGTGACATTATCATTCCCGCTTGTACCTCCTCCATTGGCAAAGTATACGAGGCCCCTTCACCCTCAGCGTAATTATCTTTCCACGCATATTTGCCCCAAACCTTCCCCCTCTCACTTTGAACTCGTGACCCCTTGTAATTGAGTTCCACACTCTGGGGGAAAAAGCTTCTTCCTATCCACCCTGCTTATACATCCCATGATCTTGCAGACCTCAAACTGACCCCAGTCAACCTTCATCTTTGTAATGAAAATAATCCAAAAGTATTCAAGCTCTCCTCATTGCTAGCACCGTCTATACCAGGCAACATCCCGGTAAACCTCCTCTACACCCTCTCCAAAGCATGCACATCCTTTCAGTAATGTGGGGACCAGAACTATACGTAATATTCTAAATGTGGCCGAATAAAAGTCCAATCCAACTGTAACATGACCTGCCAATGCTTGTACTAATACCCCGTCCAATGAAGGAAAGCATGTTGTATGCCACCTTGACCACTATAGTGAACTGGGGTGCCACCTTCAAGGAACAATGAACCTGAATACCCAAATCTCTCTGTACGTCAATTTTGCCCAGGAACTTTCCATTTACTGTATAGTCTACGTTTGAGTTGTATCTTCCGAAATGCATCACCTTGCATTTGCCCGGATTGAACTCCATCTGCCATTTCTCTGCCCACCTCTCCAATCTATCTATATTCAGCTGTATTATCTGACAGTCCCCTTCAATGTCTGCTACTCCACCAATCTTAGTGTCATCTGCAATCTTGCTAATCAAGCAACCGATACCTTCCTCGAAATCATTGATATGTATCACAAGCAACAGTGGTCACAGCATGGATCCCTGTGGACCACCACTGGTCTCGGCTCTCCATTTTGAGAAATTCATTTTGAGATATCCATGTGCGTATCCAAAAGTTACTTAAATGTCCCTAATATATCTGACCCTACCACCGACACTGGCAATGTATCCACTCACCTACCACACTCTATGTAAAGAAGCTACCTCTGACATCTTGCCTCAACCTTCCTCCAATTACCTTACAATTTGCCTCCTATTTCGAGCCATTTTCACACTGGGAAAAATCTCAGGCCACGCACTCTATGTCTGCCTCTCATCATCTCATTCACCTCTATCAAGTCACTTCTCATCCTTTTTCATTCCAAAGAGAAAAGCCCTGGATCCTCCAACATTTCTTCAGTAGATCTCCCCTCCAGTTCAGGCAGAATCCTGATAAATCTCCTCTGCATTTTCTCCAAAGCTTCCACAACTTTCCTGTAATGAGGCAACCGGAACTGAACACAATTTTCCAATTGTGGTCTGTATCGAGCTGCAGCATAACCTCACGGCGCTTAGACACAATCCCCCTGCTAACGAAAGCCGACACACATCATTGGCTTTCTTAACAAACCTTACAACTTGGGTGGCAACTTTGAAAGATCAACTTTGAGTTGATCTCAAAGATCAACTTTGAAAGATCTACTCCACACTGTCAAGAATCCTGGCCTTAGCCCTGTAAACGTTTTCTGCAGAAACCTTCAATCTTTAACCCTCCCTATTTTGGTATTTTCCTCCAGTCCCCACTACACTCATAACCTGTGTAACCTCTTCCAGTCCCTAAAATCCTCCTTAGCTCTGTAACCTCTGTAAGCATTTAGTTGTAGTCGAGTGGTTTAGGCGATGGGTCAGAAATCCATTGGGGCTTACCCACACAGGTTCAAATCCTGCCCAACAGGGTGGTGGGGTTGATTGATGCAGGTGTCTGGAGAGATTCTCTGAAGTGCTCTGTGAGAAGGTGTCTAGTGTCCTGAATGTAGAGGCGATGAGGAGACTGGATGCCTTCTCACAGCGCGTTTTACAGAACATCTCCAGGGCACCTGAAAATCAAACCACAGCCCAGTTGCCAACCATTTCAATCCCCCCTCCCAATCTGCCAAGAACATGCATATCCTGGGCCTCCTTTATCACCACTCCTTCACTACTCGACACCTAGAGGAAGAACCCTGGTCTTCTGCCTCGAAATACTTCAACCCCTTGGCATCAATGTGAACTTCACCAGTTTCCTCATTTCCCCGCTCCTCCCCTTACCCCAGTTCCACTCTTACAGCTCAGTACTGCCCTCATGACCTATCAATCTTCCTCCTCACCTATCCGCTCTTCCCTTCCTCCCACCTAACACTCTTACTCCCACATCCATCCACCTATTGCACTCTCAGCAACCTTCCCCACAGCACCATCCCCCTCCCATTTATTTCTCCACCCCCAAGGCTCCCAGTCACATTCCTGATGAAGGTCTCCAGCCCAAAACGTCGACTTTCCTGCTCCTCGGCTACTGCCTGACCTGCTGTGATTTTTCAGCACCACATTCTCAACTGTGATCTCCAGCATCTGCAGACCTCTCTGTCTGCTGTTTATCAGATGAGCCAATGGAGTGAGGAATGGCAGATGGAGTTTAATTTAGATAATTGTAAGGCGCATCATTTTGGAAAAGCAAATCTTTGCAGTACTCATATACTTAATGGTAAGGTCTTAGGGAGTGTTGCTGAACAAAGAGACCTTGGAGTTCAGGTTAATAGTTGCTTGAAAGTAGAGTCGCAGTAGATAGGATAGTGAAGAAGACATTTGGTATGCTTTCCTTTATTGGTCAGAGTATCAAATTTAAGAGTTGGGAGGTCATTGTGCGGCTGTACACGACTCTGGTTCTTTTGGAATATTGCGTGCGATTCTGGTCTCATTCCTATCGGAAGAATGTTGTGATCTGTGTAAATGTCACCCTCCCCTACAAAACCCCCTATGGCAGGAACCTACTCAGTTGGTGCCATGCTCCATACCTGTGTTAGTGTCTTCAGGCCTTATTGCTGTTCCTGTCTGTAAGCTCTGCCAGATTCTCCAGCCTTCCCACAACGATATAACCTCCAGAACCCCAACAGCCGACATCAGTAAATGTCTTCACTCAATACAGCCTTCCATATCTCTGTTCGTTCCTCAGTTCTGTACAAATCTCTCGATCTCTGTAAATAGCAAAATTCCGCAAAATACTCCCTGTCTGCGTAAACTACCCCCATCTGACACTGTAAAGTCTCACTTTCCATTTTAGCACCTGTAATCCCTTCGGATCTCTCTGTATCTTCCCTGAAACCATTGCCGACAGCTCATCTCATGTTATAACTCCTCTAATTCATATGTTATTCCCCATCTCTGTGATAGTCTTCAGTGTCTGCAATTCTCGCTCTCTAACTCCAAATCTTCCAATCCTCCTGATCGATGTAAGGTTATTGATTCCCTGCAGCATCTTTAGTACCTGTAGCAGCCTCCAACTCCTCAATACATCTGTCGCTGTAACCTCCTTAAATACTGCAGCTCACTGTCTTTGTCATATCTTCCAACATCTCCAACCCTGTTGATTTCTGTAACCTCCTCCAGAACAGCACTCCACATCTCTGTGTAACTGATGGGAATGCTGCAAACCTGCCTTCACAGCCCTCACTAACTCTCTGAACTCCTGCAGCCGGACAATCCTTAGTATTTCTGGCTCCTCTAATCCCTGCAATTATCTCTGGCTCTGACCTGATGCATCCCCTTTAACCTCACTGATTCCTGCAACTCCAGCTACTGTCCATATCAATGTAATCCCCAGCCCCAACGATCCTCCCGATCTCTATAAAAACCTGCAGCATGAGCCACCATCTCTTTCTGTGTACTTTCCAGTCCCCACAACCGTTCCAAATCTGTAAGTCCTGCAACTCCGATTAACTGTTCGCAGGGCTGGGAATTTGTGTTGCAGACATTTCATCCCCTGTCTAGGTGACATCCTCAGTGCTTGAGAGCCTCCATTCAAATGCTTCTGTGATGCATCCACTTGCATTTATAGTGGTTTGTCTCTGCCGCTTCTGGTTGTCATTTCCAGCTCACTGCGGCAGTCGCCAGTATATTGGGTCCAGGTAAATGTGTTTGTTGGAGAAAACATCACAGAAGGGCTTCACAGGTGGCTCCCAACCACTGAGGATGCCTCCAAGACAGGGGACGAAACGTCTGCAACACAAATTCCCAGCTCGGCGAACAGAACCACAACAACGAGCACCCGAGCTACAAATCTTCTCACAAACTTTGAACTCTGACTAACATCCATATCTGTGTAATTTCCAGTCCATCCAATCCTCCCTTTCTCTAAAAACTCCTGTCACTCCAACCATCACCCATATCTGTATAATTTCCAGTCCCAACAACCCTCCAGTCTCTGTATCTCCTGTAGCTCCAAATACTAGCCATCAGTTTAATGTCTACTCCCGATATTCATTCCTATCTTTGTAACTCCTTCAGGACTGATAACCCTGTAACTCACCTTGACAGCTTTCATCCCACTAACCTATTTGATCTCTAACCAACAATGGTGATCTCAAACCACCCGAACATCTGTAACATTCTCCATTCTCTCCCACCCAGCTTTTCTCTGTAACCTTCCCTAATGCCTGCTTTCTGCTTTATCTCCGGCTATAGATCCTTGCTCAGGGAAACAACTTCTCAGTAGTGACCCTGTAAGAACACAAAAATGTTCAGTGTATCAATAAATTTGGCTCATTTAAGTTCAATCTTCTCCACCTCTTCTCATCAATATCCCTCCATTTTGAGGAACAGTCTGTGAACCTTCTCTAGACTTCCTCCACTGCAGGAACATTTTCCCTCCAAATAGGGGACCAAACCTGTTTACAGTATTCCCAGTGTGGGTTGACTGGAGTCACCTACAGTTGTTACAAGCCTTCCCTATTTTTATTCTGCATTTCCTTTGGAATCAATGCTGCATTCCATTTGCCTTCTCTATGACATGCTGACCATGTATGCGACCTTTCCGAGAATTATACAGAAGGATTCCCAAGTTAGTCCGTGGTGTAGCTTTCTACAGTCAATCTGAAGCCAAGAGGTGATGGTAGTAATCAGGAAAGTGCTGGAATATATGATAAACAATGCGCCAGAAATGCTAACTGCACACTTAAAAACCTATGGAATGAACACTTTCCATAAGACCATCATATAGAGGAGTAGAATTAGACCATTCGGTCCATCAAGTCTGTCATACCATTTGATTCTGGATGAGTTCTTTCTGATCCCCATTCTCTCGCCTACTCCCGGTAACCATTAATCTCCTTACGCATCAAGAACCTATCTATCTCTGAGTTAAATACACTGAATTACTTACCTCCCAGGAGGCAGTGAGTTCCACTGATCCATTACCCTCTGGCTGAATAAATTCCTCCACATCTCCACTCCAAAGGGTCGTTCCTTCACACTGAAGCTGTGCCCTTGGGACCTAGACTCTCATACTAGTGGAAACATCTTCCACACGTTCACTCCATCCAGGCCCCTCAGTATCCTGTACGTTTGAATGAGATCCTGCTGCCGCCGCCCCTGAAACTTCATCAAGTACAGACCCAGAGGCTTCACCTGCTCCTCATATGGGAAGCATTTCATCCCTGGGATCTTCCTGGGAAACCTATTTCTCGTGCCCCTTCGTATCCTTCGTCCAGACTATTATACAGTGCGGTCCCAACACTGACTCCTGCGGAGGTCCCCTCGTTTCCAGTTCCCATCGTGAAAATGACCCCTGTCTTCTGCGAATCAGCCAGTCCTCTATCCACGCCTAGCACCAAATTGTTTTGAAACTAAAATTCCATTTCACAAACCCTGCTGGATTTGTTTTCCTGTTTGGCTGTAAACAGCAGAGTAGACAAAAAGGAAGGAATGGTTTATTGGGATTTTCAGAAACATTTCAGCAAGGTCCCAATGAAGAGGAAGATAAGCAAAATGGACTCGTGGGATTGGAGTGTATGTACTGGCATGGATTGGGAATTCTCTAACAGCCTGAAAACTAAGCGGGAATTAATGGATTAGTGCTTGACCTCTAACTATTCAGATATGGATTCGATGCATTTGCTGAATGGACAAAATCTAATGCTTCCACATTTGTTGCTGACATAACTAGATGGGAAAGTGGGTTGTGTGGAGAAAGCAAAGGGGACATGAACATTCCACGAGTTTCCCTTGTATCAATTCATTGATGGGATGTGGCCATCACTTGCTCGGCCATCATTACCTTTACATTTGTAATTCCCTGGAGAAGGTGGTGGGGAGCTGCCTTCCTGGCCCATTGCAGTCCTTTGGGACAGACATATTGCTGGGAGGATGGAGTGTAACTTGGTGGGCACTTTGGAAATGCTGGTGTTCCTGTGCACCAGGAGCTCCTGTCCTTCCAGTGTATAGTGGTTCAGGGTTTGTGAAGTGCTGTTTAAAGAGCCATCCTGAGTGACCTCAGTGCTACTTGTGGATCTTTTATTCCTTCATACAATCATGACCATGAGCTTTGTTGGCTGAGCCAGCATTTGTTGTTGATTTGGAGTTGTCCCTGAGAAGGTGGCAGTGAGCTGCCTTCCTGAGCGACTGCAGCAGCCGTTGGAACTGTTGTTATCTGTGTACCCTCCAGCAGGCGCTACAACACTCCTCATGTCTGCAACTGCATACAGACAATGCAGCTCTCCCTTTTATATCTGACATCCTCTCCGACTTATAACTCTTATAGTTCCTCACAATATCTCACCTCCTCCATTCCCATCTGTGCTAGAGATCGCTGGCATTTCTTTATTTTTGTTTAAATTTCTGATCACCTAAAACCTCTCCCTTTTTAAATTTATAACCCCTTCAGTTTCTGTCACTCTCCATATAACTGTAATCAATGATAGCACAGGTTCCCTTCCTTAAATCTCTAAAATCCTAATGGTTGCGTGTGCTAAATTGGCACATTTCATCCTCCTTATCCATCTCAGGACTTCCATCCCCTACAATCCCACTATTTGGAATTTTCCCATTCTCTGCACCTCCCCATGTCCTGAAGGTCCTTGAACACCACCACTGCTCCAAAAGTTTATATTCCCTCCAGTTACTGCAAGTCTTCTCACTCTGTAACATCCAACAGTCTCCAGTACCATACAACACTTGCTGGCTGTCAATTTGCATTCGTTGATTTCTAGACATCTCTGTAGCCAGCTCAAAAATGGCATTTAATAACTACAAAGCTCCGCAATGAACAAGCCACCATCTCTCTCCTTCCTTTGCTTTCTTCAGTGTCTGCAACTCTGACTGTATCTTCCAGTAACCTGCTTCAGTTGCTGCAGGCCTGCCTAGCTCCCCAGATAACCTGTTCCATCCCATATAGTTCGCTCAATCACTGTAACACCCTGTGCTCTGTCTAATCCTCCTCTTTTCCACTGTATTCCAGGCACAACAGCGATCCTGTAAGAGAGCAGTACGGACTGGGATGTTATAAGTCTCAGCTGAGGCTTGAGGCCTACAATTACATGGGAGTCACAAAAGGAGGGAACCTGAGAGCGAACAGCACAAAGAGGGATAATATACATCAGCAACAAGGATCGAGGCCTCGCAGCAGTGGAGTGGGAGCTGGAGGATTACACATACCTGTGAGTCACAGAGACGGTGACCCTGTGAGGGAGCAGAGTGGAGTGAGAGCTGGAGGATTACATGTACCTGGGAGTCACAGAGACGGTGACACTGTGAGGGAACGGAGTGGAGTGGGAGCTGGAGGATTACACGAACCTGGGATTCACAGAGACGGTGACCCTGTGAGGGAGCAGAGTGGAGTGGGAGCTGGAGGATTACACGTACCTGGGAGTCACAGAGACGGTGACCCTGTGAGGGAGCGGAGTGGAGTGGGAGCTGGAGGATTACACGTACCTGGGAGTCACAGAGACGGTGACCCTGTGAGGGACCGGAGTGGAGTGGGAGCTGGAGGATTACACGTACCTGGGAGTCACAGAGACGGTGACCCTGTGAGGGACCGGAGTGGAGTGGGAGCTGGAGGATTACACGTACCTGGGGGTCACAGAGACGGTGACCCTGTGAGGGAGCAGAGTGGTGTGGGAGCTGGAGGATTACATGTACCTGGGAGTCACGGAGACGGTGACCCTGTGAGGAAGCAGAGTGGGATGAGAGCTGGAGGATGACACGTGCCTGGGATTCACAGAGATGGTGACCCTGTGAGGAAGCAGAGTGGGGTGGGAGCTGGAGGATTACACGTACATGTGAGTCACAGACATAACGTTCTGCTGCTGGGACCTGCCCGCACTGAGTTTGAAGGAAGTACAAGAGCCATCACAGAAAAGGCTGTAGGTTCATTGCCAGATAATACACCGTGATTAGCGACTGTCAGTGAATTGCTAGAGTTTAGCAAATTTATTTTTGACAATTTCTGAAGTAAAGATTGAACTCAGAAATAAGGAGATGTGAAATTTTGAGCCAATATAATACATTACCCTCGGTACGCCACAGTTGAATAAGGGACTTAACCATCTTGCTATTTCCCGGATGTTAAATTCATTCTCTGTAAGTAATTAAGTTATTATTGACATGTTGCAGTTTACGACATGGACAGACAAGTATATCAGATGGAAAATGTGTTCTGTTACATTGGGAAGTCATAGCCTCTGCTGGTGTCCTAGATGAACACTGGGTCTTGGAGCTCAGACCGTGAGTGGAGACTCAATGGGCCATCTGTGATGCTGAGAGTTAAGTGAATAGCTCACACACAGAGCAGCTCGCCCTGCAGTCATGACTGCCGAGAAGAAGAAAGGGGACAGGGTACTAGACAATCGAAGAGAAACAATCCCAGGGAATGGAAGGATATCCTGAAATCACCTCCCAATTCTGTTTCCCAGTTTGGAAGCTGATTAAGGCGCTGACTGCTCAGGGGAGGGCAATTATGAGCCATGTCTGTGGCACCAAAAGCAGCCTGACTGTACAGGAGGGGAGGGAGAAGGAAGGAGGAGCAATAGTCACAGGGGAGACAGGAAATTGAAGAAGATGTCAGTATGTCTGTAATTCCAGGATAGTGGGGTTTAGAATGTCAATGTGTCTGCAGGAAATTCTTCTGGGGGACAGTGAGCAATCAAAGTCAGGTCCATGTTGTGAGGAATGACCTGGGTAGGAAGGGTGAAGTGGTCTTGGAATCAGAATTTAGGGAGCTAGGTGGATGGTTAGCAAGCGGGACCTCAAATGTAGCAATCCCTTGGTTACTGCCAGTGCCATGTCGAAGTGAGAACAGAACGCAGAGTTTTAGGTAGATGAGAGTGTGACTGGAACGATAGTGCAGCAGGAAGGGCTTCAGATTCCTAGGACATTGGGACTGGTTCTGGGGA
Source organism: Chiloscyllium plagiosum (assembly GCF_037043375.1). Classification (NCBI taxonomy): domain Eukaryota; kingdom Metazoa; phylum Chordata; class Chondrichthyes; order Orectolobiformes; family Hemiscylliidae; genus Chiloscyllium; species Chiloscyllium plagiosum. The sequence continues at coordinate 87,675,820 of NW_028270175.1, read as the reverse complement.
AGGCAGCAACTTTACAAGCTGGATGGGCGAACGTGACAGAGCCAGGACTGAATTTCTTATGGGGTGTTTCGGAGGGATTGAAAATATCTTGGCGTGTGCTCAGGATACAAAAAGGAATAATAGAGGAGACTACCAGGATTCTCAAAATAATGGGAGATACAGTTGGTACTAATTTACAACAGCACGTTTATCAGTGGAAGACGGAGTAAGAAAGAAAGCCCTAATCTGAGGAACTCTGCATTGACATGAACACTTGGAGTTTGGGGAGTTCCAGATGCAATTTGGTGTGTGGAAATCTGATGTACTGAACCCCGAGAGCTGGCTTAAGGAATAGCAGGACTGGGTGTTAAATATTGCTGGAGATAAAGGATTCCAAAATGCTAGAAGGTAAGGGAAAGGATGAAGGCAGAAGTATTGGTTTAGATTATCGTTAGTTATGGAGTCCATCCAAGGACAAAATTAATTTGGCTGGAGCTACAGAACAAAAATGTTTACAGTTACACTGTAAGGTATAGTCCGTCGGCCAACAATCATTGCAAACGAATGAGATGGCCATTTGAGAGCGATAATAATATGACAGATTAGTTACAATGAGAAACTTAATTTATTGACTGGGTTACTGTTGGTGGAGGGTCATGAGGGGTGAGTGTCCGTGGATTACATGGAGGAAAGCTTATAGCAGGAGTGTGTGTCCAGCCCAAGACAGCATGTACTGTTGGACCTGGTCCTTGGGAAAAAGGTGGGGAAAGTAGATCGAGTATCAGTAGGGGAACATTTTGTGTCACAGCGATCATTTTATTGTAAAGTTCAGGATGATAGTAAAGAATGATATGCAATAATTGAGAGTGAGAAACATTGGTTGACTCAGAGCAGCCTTTAATGGGGAAAGAATGAATCTAGGAAGGTTTAACTGGAACTTCAAGTATGTCAGAAAAAGATAAACTGAAAAATGGTGTCCGTTCAAAGAGGAGATGGCTTGGGTCCATTTGAGGAATTGTCCATCAAATGGGAAATGGAGGATAGTGATGGAGAATTACAATAGAATTGGTATCAGATCGAGAATACGATTGGAGACCAGGAGGAATGCGAAAGGTTCATAGGGAGATAGTAGAGCCGGGGGGAAGGGAATTATGGGAAAACTGAGAGCAAAAATCGAGCTGTCCCTGAATGCTCTGCAAGTACCTCATTTTGAGCTTATTAAAAGATGGAGTAAGGCTGGTTCGAAACAAGAAAGAGGATTTATACCTGGGAAAAGATCTCCGCAAGTAATTCGGATACACTTAGATCCATTGTCGCTAAATGTTTGACTGAAACATTCAGGAAGAGTTTGGATATTGTTGATACAAAATAAATGTGTAACGATGTGAGGGAAAGAGCAGAGTGTTCAGTTGAAGAGCTGTTGTAGCCATGATCGGCCAAATGACCCCCTTCTGTGTCATAAGGCATCTGTGTCCTTCAGTGTGTTGTCTTGAGAGTCCTCCAAATCCAAACAAACCTCCTGTCTTTGTAAACTAGTCAATCCTGTATGATAAATTCGAACCTCCATCAGCCAATGGAGCCCTCCTTATCCCTGTAACTCACACAGGTCATATAAACCTTCTTTCTCTGGAGTCTCCTCCAACCTCGATAATCTTTTCTCTGTAGAAAATCTTCTCAAATCTCTCCCCTTCTCGGCAACTATTATGATCCATAGTAAGCTAATCTCTACAATCTCCTCTCATCCATAAAACAATCAACGTTACTAACTGCCTCCAGCCCTGACAGATTGCAGTATTTCCATAAACTCCAGCTACTATAGTGTTCATCATAGGTCTCCAACTTCCTCCAGCACTGAGTTGCCTGCCCGTCTCTTTTCTTTACTCCAGCTCCTACAGTTTCCCTGTTGTGTAACCTACTCCAATGCCTAACCAGCTGTGTAACATCCTCCAGTCCCGATAGTGCTCCTGATTCTGTAACCACCTTCTGTCCTGACACAGCTCACTGTCTCTGCAACCTCCAGATTCTAACTCCATCCTGATCTGTGGAAACACTTCCAGCCCTCCCTCTCTATGTAATATCTACCAGATGTTAAAACTGAAATAACTCCACAGAGGCTGGTATCCCGTCACCAAGTCATCTTTTGTTTCTACATGCACGATACTTGGCAGTGACCCACATTAGCTCAGAGCCGGCTCCAATAGTGAACAGAGCCCCCTATGCTCCTGTTTATTTATGTCAGCCAGGATTCCCTGATTGGACCAGGTTCACAGTCCCAATCAGGGAACATGTATTAATGAGGTTTACCTGACTGACCCCATTCCAGTCACTATAAATACACTCCACGTATCTCTAACGTTCATTAATACCTACAAATCTCCTGGTTCCTGAAAGCTCCTCCAGTTTCGCCAACACTGCCTCTGTAAAATTCTCCAAGGAAAGTCCTGTCCCTTTCAGTAGATCCTCCTGTTATCAATCTCCTGCAGGACCAGTAGAAGCTTTTTTTTCCTGTTTTCTGCGAACGCTCGATCCCAAAGTCCTCCACCCAGGATGGCTGTAGGTTCCAGAGGAGGTTACAGAGATAGGAAGGTGTGTGAAGGCTGGGGGATATTACAGGGATATGGGTTGTTCTACTAATCTGTCTCTTACTAATCTGTCACAGCTTTCCAAAAACCCGATCGCCATTTGTGTGTGATCGTGGTCCATAAGGAAGAAGAGGGTTTCGACGCAGGGAGCTTCATATGGCATGGAGACCTTTACACAAATAGGAATGTTTGTAGAAACCAGTGGGTTTACAGAAGTGGGAAGGGTCATGGAACATGAAGGATGTTCCAGAGACTGGCCGTTTATAGGAACAGTGGACAGAATGTCTATTTCTGGTGCAGAGACAGGGAGAGCTATATCATGTGATAAATTGTTCAGATAACATTTTAATCAGGTTTTAGGGAGGGTTTCGCTATACAAGTCTCTTGTAGCCAGAATATTCCTCTGGCTGGACCAGCTCCATTTTCACTTCAACTAAAACCTAAAATTATTCTTGTCTTTGCAATCACCTTCCGCCTCTAGAACAACCCATATCCCTGTAATATCCCCCAGCCTTCACACACCTTCCTATCTCTGTAACCTCCTCTGGACCCTACAGCCATCCTGGGCTCTGCACTTGCTGACGCCCCTGAATTCCTTATGACTGTTTCAACAAGGCCAATGAAATGGTAGATTTAAATAGTATGAACCAGGTCAGGTATCTCTGTCATGATGGAGATGTGGCTGCAGTGGGACCACGACTGAGAACTGGATAATCAAAGGTTTCCCCATTTGAACAGGAAGGAAAAAAGGGCCAAAACAATGACGTAGCATTGTTTATAAAGAAATGGAGCAGTATTATTGTAATGCTAATCAATTTACACACTGCTCCTCACGGCCCTTTCCCCTCATCCCGACGTATTAATCCTGTCAGATATTCGTAACCTTTGAAAACTTCAGAAAATAGCACAATATAGAGGAGATCGCTGTCTGCATTGGACAAGAAGTAACGTTTTCGAAAAGCCCTAGCTTTGTCTCCCGGAGACTTTCGGCCTTCAGGTGCAGATCCAGGCAACTTTGTATAATGGTTTGAGAGTTTCTGCCTATAATCTGCTTCCATGAGTGATTCGCAGATCCCTACCATACTCTGCGTGAAATAGCAACTTGCCTCACCACTTCTCTAATATTTGTGCCTTTGTTCAATCCGGATGCAGCAGTTTCCATTCCTTTCTAACCGTTTGTCTGTCACTAAATAATTGCTCTTGAGAATGTTCAACTTGTTCTCTGCACATATGGGAAAACAGTTTATGGTGGTCAAGCCATTGACTCATCATCTAGAACCACAGAATAATAGCCTGTTATTATCCCATGAAGGAAATTGGTGGAATTTAAAAGCAACCATTATGATTTATTATAAAACCCATCTGCTTGACTCAAGTCCTTTCGTGAAGTCAGTGTGTGTCATGCTTCCCCAGTCAGGTTTCCGTGTGACTTTGGTGATGAAAATGTGGGTGTACGAAACCTTGAGGAGAATGAAAAGCCAGCAATAACCACCTGACAGCACTAAGTGTTCGGAAAAATAGATATAATGTAACATTTAGTCGAACAACTCATTTAGCTCATTGTCTCGAGACAAAAACATATTCAGCCAAACAGTTTAAATTATACCCGAATGTACCCACCTCCAATCAAGTTTGAATTTAATATATTGGCAATCTTTAAAGCCAATGACACAATCCTACGGTTTGGGGTACAAGACTGTGGAAAATTGAACAGTTCAGAGGAGAACTCTCAAGCTACCAGCAGGCAAAGACTGTCTGAAGAATAGCTCTCTTCAATGTACTTTTATTGATGAATATCTAGTGAAGCAGAATCCATAAGAAGAAAAGAAGACAGGAATGTGGAGAAGAACCGAAAGCTTCCTGGTTTTGAGATTAGAAGTTTTGTTTTGTAACTCTTAATTAGGAGTCTTATCGGACTAGTATTGTGGAGGGGGAAGGTCAAAGATAAGTGAGAGGAAGAAGTTGTAAATAGTCGTTCGTTTATTATTCCCTGACACAGTTTAAGAAATAAAGTTGTTAATTTTTACTTTAAATAGATTTGGACTCTAGAATTATCACAGATTACTGCATTGGATAAATATTTTCTTTGTTGCTGGTTTTAATTAAGCAGGAACATTTATCCTGTCTTGTAACATTACAAACCCACAACAATGTGTTTTACTGTTTAATGTCCTGTGGAACAGCTGAACCAGCCACTCAGCTCTAGATCAGCATAACATACTGCCCTGACCAGGGCTGCATACATCCTGTGATAGAAGACCAGAAGTAAAGATAGCTCCCTTCCTTTGTTTCCCGTATTCCTACAGCTCACTTCCATTCAGGTAGGTGATCATCCCCTATTTTGGATGTATTCAATCTCATTGAAATACTCTCCGAGAGTGATGCACATCTCCATAGACATCTCTGGTGCTGCCTTTATTGATGCTTTCATATAGCTGTAATGAACTTATAAATTCCATGTCAGTCGTAGGGCATAGAGAACGAATGGTGTTTTGTGGCACAGGAAAGAAACGGCGATGTCTACGTGAGAGAAGGGAATTATTACGATCATCCCTGAGAGTATTGTTGAGGCAGGATTTGGGGTACTGAAGATTGACTATCTCTCACGTTTCACCAGACTAATCCCTGGGATAATGGCACCATGAGCAGTGAGTGACGCTCAGTGAGAGAATAAGAAGTGATTGCATTGAACCTTTAGGGGGATGGACAGTCACTCATGATGCTCCAGACAGACACTTTTACAGTGATAAATTCCATGGCTTTTTTTTCACTTGGCTTAAATGATTATCGATTGTTTAAGAGCCTTTGAGAACGATCGACCAAACCACCCCCACTCTCTATTTCAATTGAGATAGAGAGGGGGGGGGGGGGGGGGGGGGTCCAGGCTTTTGAATAAAATCTCCCAACGTAAATACAGACCAATTGGTTCATGATCTGCAATGTACGTCATGTTATCCATAATCCTGCCAGCAGCCACAATACCTTCATGATAAAAGAGTTACCTCTTCCCAGCAGCTCATGACCTCCATGGAGAACATGGAGCACCATCTTCTCGGAGATGGAAGGTGACTTGTTGAGACTTGACACAAAACAGTTGACTTGCCTCCTCACTGCCAGCAAATCGTGTTAAAGTAGAACATGTTCTACAAACAATGGAACCATGATTAACATCATGGAGCCCTCTATCAGTGCAGTCTCGGTTTCATTGGTTTGTCATGTTGGCGTATCCCTGACACCCTCCTGTGACTGTATAACTATCTCGTAGGGCTGAATACCCTCCTCGTGGTCTCATGGATCATATTTAAGTGTTTCATTGGCCTGTGCCTGTTCCTGTTTAACAGCTCGATGTACTGACCAGGCCCCTTCTCTTCCTGTGGAACAGGCAGGAGGATTGAATGGGCTGTCCCACTTCTTGTTCAGTAGTTTCGACGGGCTCAATGGTTTCCACATATCAGTGTGTAACAAGCTTGAGATGCTGAAGGACCTCTTCTTTTAACTGTGGAAATGTGCAGTGTCTGGCCGTGCTGTTACATGAACGTTACCGACACTTTAACAGCACAAATCGGAATGCTGTCCGGGTCTTGCTGTACATGGACACAGAATGGCTCAGGAGCTGATGGGGGACAAAATATTCTGAACATTGTGTGATCTTCAGTCATCATCCCCACTTCAGATCTTATGATGGGGAAAGACATTGATGGAACAGCTGAAGGTGTATGAGCTGAGGAGGGGAACTTGAGGAGACTTCCCGGAACTGAAAGGATTAATGGCCACCAACGACAAACATCTTTCTGTGTGCTTTGAAAGACCCAGACTTCAGTGGAAGGTTACAACTGATTTCCATTCAGCTCAAATAAGTAGGTAGCCCTGATGCCATCCTCAGTCAAATACTGCCTTGATATCAAGGCCATTCACTCTTTCCTGAACCCCTGCGTTCACCTCTTGTTCATATCAATAGGTGATGGTGTATGTATAGGGAGTGTTTTCCTCTCACAGAGGGTAATCACTGCCAGGAATTATCTAGACGAGAGAGTTATGGGAGCTACTTCACTGAAAGCATTTAAGGAGGAGATAGATGGATTTTGAACTGTCAGAGGTCCAAGGAGTGTGAAGAATTGGGCATTAAAAGGAGGTAATGTCAACAGTAGATCAGCCATGATGGTTAATGGTATACAATGGCTTGATCGTCCGCATTACCTGATCCCGTTCCTTATGTTCTCATATTCTGTAACTACAAAGTTAATGGTTGCAATTTTCCTGAACGTTCTGTTAATGGACTTTGCAGTAAGAGAGAGCAAAGTATTTTGTTCGTCATCTCTGAGTGAGGTATAGGGGCTGCAGTCAGTGTTAATCTGGGTCTACAACCATAACCAACAAATGAAGCACAAATTGCAGAGACGGCATACTCTATAGAGAGCAGAGTTGTCTTTTCAAATCCACACCAAACCGTGTGTGACATTCTGGAGGGACTGAATGAAATCCTGTGTTACTGTGGACAAGGTATTTGAAGTAAGTGGCCTCCATCTGCTCCTTGCAGAAGCTTTGAGATGTTAAATGGAGCATATGAACATAGGACCAAGCAGCAGGAATGGGCCTTTAGACACTGTCACCGCTCCACCATGCATAGACATCATGGGTGATGTGATTGTGGTCATAGCAGCACTTTTCTGTCTGTTTTCCATTTTCCTAAATTAATTTGTCTGTCAAATGTCACCGAAAACAACTTTGAATAAATGCAAAAATCTTGGCACCACAAACTTCTGGAGAAGGGAATTGCCACTTGAACAGCCCTTTGAAAATTTCTCATTTGTGTTCCAACCAATGTTGGTGGGTCACTGTTTTCTTTCGAGTCCAACTCCTCCACTGGTTACACCAATCTTAAATGCAACCAGGTTAGAGAGGGGGCCAGTGATATAGGTCTCAGTGTAGGTCATTTTCTAGAAAGATATAAGACACAGAAAGTTGAACTCATAACAAATGGTAAAATGATAGACTGCCCCAAACGTTATTCTGCTTTGAAATTATTCTGCTCAGACAAGCTACTGGTAGTTGGGTTTCTTTCTGAACAGTTGGATTTGGCTGAATTCCCTTTGTTTCAGGCAGTGGAGAGAGTCCATTGAATCCTTACCAGGAATCCTTCACAAGTTGTACAGATAACTCGTGGATTTTATGGTCTCACACTTTGATATCGGGCAGAACAAAGTAAGAGAGAGAGATCAATTGGATGCTGCTTCTCAGACAGGGAACATTTTTCTCCCTCTCTGTGTCGAAACATGTAATAATGTCAATTGAACACCAAACCTGTCCAGATGTGCTCTTCTGGAACATTCTCAGAAAACCTGATTATGGATAATATGTAAGTGCATCATTGCTCTTGTACACAATTCCTTTCGATCGCAAAAAAGTCCACATTTTATAATTTGATGACCATGCTTAAATGTGTCTGGGTAATTTGTAAATATTGGTCTGTGTCTTCATAGTATGTGTGTTCATATCAATACATTTTTTTTCTGAAAATTATTCTCTAGCTTTAATCTCCCTGACAAGACATAATATGCGTCCAACTGATGCACTTTTCAGAAAGTCATGGATGGTTCAATACTATTTCTCAGTTAAGATCAAAACTGATACTCCCCCATAACAAAAGGCCGGCATTCCAGGAATGAGTAAAGGGAAAGCTCGTTGTAAATCTTCGAAAATAATTATATCCTTTCATTTTAGTTTAGGGGATCAAACCTGCACGCAGTGCATCAGTCGTGGTCTCAGCAATGCCCTGTACAGATGCAGTTAAACATTCCTGCAATTAAACCTGATATCTTGTGCCAAAAACAGCATCATTCCACTTACCTTCCAAATCACTTGCTGCATCAGCGGATTGACTTCATATGATTCATGTCTCAGGAACATGGAAACCGCCTGTATCAGTACGTTCTGCAATCGCTCTCCATTTAAATTGTTTGCCATTGTTATGTCCTTCATGCCAAAATAGACAACTTACCTTATGTTATTTCTGCTGAAGGTTTGCTCACTAACCTTCCCTGCCTGTATCACATTGCAGACTCACTACCTCCATTTGATGACATATTGAGTGACCATCTTGGTGTACGAGCTAATTGAGCTGCAAGGCATTCCTTCCCCTTCCTCCAGATCTTTGAAACAGATTATTGATCACTGATGACCCCACAGCGATCGCTGAAGCACTTAATCAGTTACAGCTTTGCAGCCTGCAAATAAACTCTCTACTTTATTTCCTGTTAGCGACAGCTTCCCTGTTCCTGTGTAGCCGTTCAGGCAGGTTTAATGACCTCCTCCTGAGCTGTGTAATGTACTCAATGAGCTGGATTACTTCATTCTACACTCCTGTTTAATTCCTTAGACGGGCAGAATGGTGTCCTCCTGTCTCATTGTAACGATTCTACAATGTAACTGCCTCGAGGGTAGAGTGAGCAGCGACACGTGAGGTAGGGACAGCAGTATATCTCTGTAACAGACTGAAGGACTGGGTTGAGCGAACAACACATGTGGAGGGACAGCAGTATAACTCTGTAACAGTCTCGAAGGTGGATTGAGGGAACAACACGGGGTAGGGACAGCATTATAACTCTGTAACAGCCTCGAGGGTGGATTGAGAGAACAACACATGGGGTAAGGACAGCAGTATATCTCTGTAACAGCATCGAATGCTGGATTGAGGAACAGAACATGGCTTAGGGCAGCAGTTGGCCATTTGACTGCACCATTCAGAATGCTCATGGCTGATCCGAGTATGTCTGACCATCCGTATCCTGTCTGTTCCTAATAAACATTGACTCTCCTGTCCAGCAATGGTCAGTCGCGCTCAGCCTTGAAGATCTTCAATAACTGAGTCTTTACTGCTCCCTGAGGATGAGGACATCACAGGTAGCACAACACTAATGTGAAAGGGACGTCCTTATTTCATTGTGGGACCTGTTATTTTAAAGCTGTGTTAACTGAACAACAAATCAACATCTATTTTCAGACATAAGACAGAATAATTAGGAATAAACATAATCCATTCCGGACTCCAAACCTGTCCCACATTGCTACTGACACTTTCCAAACAAATATGTATCAAATCCAGCCTCTGCTGCTATTGAGGGAACAGAATACCTGATAGCATAACATCACATGAGCATGAAAAAAGGAGCAGAATGAGGCTATTCGACCCATCGAGTCTGAGATGCCATTCAATAATTTCTATATGTTCCTCAACCTCATTCTCCTGCCTCCTCCTGAGAATCATTGATCTCCTTATCAATCAAAAACTTATTTATTTGTGTCTTAATGATCCTAGTGTCTGTCTGTGTCTGTGTACCTATGTGTGTTCATCTACTTGACATCTGTGTATTTGTGTGTTTACATTTGTCTTTCTGTGTATCAGCCTGTGTATTTCTCTCTGTGTTTGTGTCTATTTGTGTGTGACTCTATATGCCTGTGTGTGTTTCTACGTATGTGCTTGCCTATCCGCTTGTATATATTGTGTTTGCTCGTACATTGGGGTATTTACCAATAATCCTGTGTATTTCTGTGTCTGCATCTCTGTGCAGTGAGGTATCTGTGTTTTTTTCGGAGGGGGGGTGAAAGGACTATCAGTTTTTTTAAAGTGAGAATTGTCTTTCATTGAGCACTGCTGCTTAATCGGTCAGTGCGACATGGATGTTTCAGACATTCCATGTGAGGCATCCCAGTCCACTCCATCTTGTATCAGGGTCGTCCCCACATGGCGTGGGGTAGTCAGGTGAGGGAATGGATATTGGGAACTCTACCACACGGCCTGGCCTTTTCTGCCGTATTCCGGGCTGTTTCTCTTGGAATGGGAGAAAGGGAGGGATGGAGTGAGGGCTAGTGTGGATGGCCCTGCTGTTAGTGCTGGTGTAGGTGGGGCTGGGGGGAATTATGAGGTGTGCGGAATGAGTCAGTCGACAGTTATGATTCCATGTAGTGTTATTAGTGTGTGTGTGTGTGTATGTGTGTGGGGTGTGGGGGTATTGTGTGGGTGCCAGAGAAAGTGTGGGAGGGAAGTTGCTGAACTCAATAGTGAGAGTGGTAGTGCCTGAGCCTTATTTGGAGATCGAGCATGAGGATTGTCTGGGGGAGGTGCTATAACAGATATACAGTGAGTGTGACGAAGCAGAGAGAATATGGTGACCTTTATCCTGACAGAGTGGGGAGAATATTGATGCATGTCCCGTATTGATGGACATTTCTTCAGATCATCTCAGCGTCGAGGTGAGTCTCCCCGAATGTTTTGTCCAAGTCGAGCACGAAGAATGACAAAGACCTGTCCCTCAGCTTCCACAGAATCACTTTGGGTAGAACTTACAAATTGGAAGGAGAAGCAAATATTGGTGTGTTATATATCGAAACCAAACGGCATTCAGAAAATCTCAGCATCACATGCTCTGGAAATTAGATAGGAAAGTATTGTGGATACCGCAGTCTTATTGGATGGTCTCAAGTTGCATTTAAACTGCATTAACTAAGTGACTGCTCATGCTGTGTAAAAAAAATTCCGTAAGTTTCGATGACGGGGGTTGAAGAGTATTTTGTGAAGCAAACTAGAGAGGAGGTAATTTCGGATTTGGTGTTGCTTGGTAAGAATGACGAATTACTAACCTTGCTCTGAAGCAGCTTTTAAGGAATAGCGACGTTAATAAGGTAGCTTTTACAGTGTCTGCATACAATATAAAATGATTGATCATTCTGGTTAAACATCATAGAAGCCTGGAGGTGAGAGAGTCACGTTTGCTCCAGTGAATTAGGTAAGTACAATATAACATTCAGTGGGAGGCAAGCAATGATTGTTCGAGTCATAGAGTCAGCAGCACGGAGACAGACCCTTTGGTCCAAAATAGTCCATTCCGACAAAATGTCCATCCACGCTAACCCTACTTCCCTGCCATTGCCCCATAATACTTTCCTATCCGTGTATTTGGCCAAATGACTTTTAAAGGTTGTGAAAGTAGCCAACTCAACCTCTTCCGCTGGCAGCTCAATCCATATGCGCAAAAGGTTCCCTATGTAAAACTTCCTTCCTCAGGTTCCGTTCTTTTCTTTTCCCTCTTGCCTTAAACTGATTCTCTGTAGTCTGTGATTGCCCTACCCTGGGAAAACAAAACTTAGTTTATTCACTCTGTCCCTGCCTGTCATGATTTTATACACTTATATTAGATCCCCCCTCAGCCTCATACCCGCTAAAGTAAAAAGTCCGAGCTTGTCCAAACTCTCCCTCTAACTCACATCATTGAGACGGCAACATCGTTTTAAATTTGTCGTGCACTCTTTCCAGCTTAATAACATCTATGACTCTAACGACCATTGCTTGCCTCCCAGTGAACAAAACTGAACATTACGCTACTAGTACGGCCTCATCAGCATGCTGTATAACTGCAACGTAACTCCCTAATTTCGATAATCAGTGATATACACTGATTAGGCCAGTGTGCCAAAAGATTTCTTCACTGCACTGTCTACCTCTGAATCAACTATCAAGAGAGCCTTTCACCTGAATTCCAAGGTCTCTCTGTTCCACTACATTCCTTAGGACCCAACACTTCACCATGAAACTCCAACCTTGATTTGACTTGCCAAAATGCAAGAATTTTAACTAATCTATATTTGCCATTTCTCAGCCCACTTCCCCAGCTGACAAATATATTGCTGTAATTTCTAAATTTCTGATAGCCTTCCTCACTCTGCATGATGCTGCCTATTTTAGTGTTGCCTTCATACTTACAAATCATACCTGTACATTATCATCTAAATCATAGATATATGTAACATGTAGTGGTCCCAGCATCAGATCTTGTGTCATTCCAATAATCGCAGATCTCCAGTCTGACCAGCATTCTTCCAGTATTACTCTCTGCTTCCTACCATAAAGCCAGTTTTGTATCCAATTTTCCAGTTCCCCCTCAATTCCATGTGATCTAACCTTCCAGAACAGCGTACCATGTGGAAGCTTACTGAAGGTCTTACTGGAATCCATCTATGCTATGTATATCACCCTGCGTTCCTCAACGTTGCTGGTCACTTCATCAAAGAACTTCAACAAATTTGTGTACTAAGTTAAAAATCACACAACACCAGTTTATAGTCCAACAGGTTTAATTGGAAGCACACTAGCTTTCGCAGCGATGCTCCTTCATCAGGTGATAGTGGAGGGCTCGATCGCAGCACAGAACTTATAGCAAAAATTTACAGTGTGATGTAACTGAAATTATACATTGAAAAATTGATTGTCTGTTAAACCTTTCATCTGTTTGAACACAGTTTCACTTCTTTCATGTGTAAATCACAAAACGTTTTTTTTTTAATTTGCATTCTCAGGTTAGCTGTTAACAATGGTGATAGCTAGACAATATGTTGAAGGTGTTAGCCCCCTGTGTTCTCTGTCTATGACCTGATGTTTAGATTGATTCTAATCTAAAAAGTGAGATAACAGAGTTCTATATGAATGCAGGTAGTTTTTGAGCAAAGTACAATGTAACTCTGCAAGTACAAATTCACCAACAAAGTATGTGCATGTGGGTTTTGTCTGTGTGTGTGTGTGTGTCTGGAGTGGGGGTTGTGAGTGTGAGATAGACCACAGTCCAACACCGCATCTCCATATAATAAATTTCTGAGTCATGATCTCCCATGCACAAGGCCGTGCTGACTTTGATGAAGGGCTTTTGCCCGAAACATCGGTTTTCCTGTTCCTCGGATGCTGCATGACGACTGTGCTTTTTCAGCACCATTCTAATCTTACTCCGAACCATATCCTGTCGTTCCAAATGCATGTATATCCAATCTCTCCGAACCGTCTCAAGTAATTGACCATAGATTTTAGTTTTACTGGCCTTTAGTTGTCACGTTTAGCTTTATAACCTTTCTTGAATAAGGGCTCAGCATTTGCTACCCTCCAGTCGTCCCGGACCTCAGTCGTTGGCCGGCGATGATGGAAGAGAACCAACCAGGGCACCCGCAATTTCTTCTCTATCCTTCTGCAGTGTTCCAGAATATATCTGGTCAAGACCAGGAGTTTTTCTTTTATAAATACTGCAAACTTTGAAACATATGTCGATTTATTTCAGGTACAAATACCAAAGAAAGGGAAATTGACTCAATGATGGTTAACATAACAAATTGGAAAATATATTAATCATAGGAAGTGACCTCAGAAGAATTCCAGATATTGTGTAAACCTGTTTATTCTCAGAAATTATCGGTCCAGAAAAGGAAGGTCGTGAAACTAATAAGGAAATCAAAAAGAGAACGTGCATGCTAACGAACAGGAAGACAAAGACTGCATCAATCTACGATCTATATTTCAAAGGAAACAAATTAAAAGCAAGATCAAATGTGGAAATTTGTAATCAGGAGAGGAGAGTTTATTGTGGAGTTCAGGGAAATAGCCAAGAAAATAACCAGTTACTTTTCATCAGTCTTCATGCATGAAGATCCAGATATTCCAAGTGATCATATCGGCCTTCTCCAGCTGAAGACATAAAGTCAATTCATATCAGTAACAAGGTAGTACTTGGCCATGTCGCTGGATTGAGCATTGCTAGGTCTGACGAAACAGATGTATTTCCTATCAAAATGACAGAAATAAGTCACCAATAAAAGTATTAATTGCACTGTTGATGACTGTGTTTTATTTTCCTGCACATTCTGCAGAGACTGAAAGTCATTGCAGATAAATGGAAGTTAGTAAACGTGAACCCAGCATTGCAGATGGATGGAAGGGATACAAGCAGCTATAAAGGGAAGAAGACATAGTTGGAGAACTGCAGACCAATTAACTTGACATCTGTAGGGAAACTTTTGAAATCTATTACACAGGATGAGATTTTTGATATGTAGAAATTAGCGGCAACAATGGAGAGAATCAGCATGCATTTCTGATAGAGAAATCATACTTGATAAACTTCGGAATCGTTTGAAGTTGTTTCTTGAAGCATAGATAATGGGCAACCAGTTGAAGTGGCATATATTGAATTTTCGGAAGAGTTTCTATAAGAAACCAAGCAGTGAGTTCGTAAATGCAATGAATGTGAAGGGTATTTGGAGGAATATATGTAAGTGGAAAGTTAAAGTTTGGTTCACCTTCATTTAAGGGAGTCAGAACATAAATGTAAAGACATGTTGAAGCAGTTTCACTGCGTGTTGGTGGGACTGTACCTGGAGTATTGTGTGCAGTTTTGGTGACCGAGTCTAAGAAAGAATATGCTGGCCACAGAGGAAGTGCAATGCACATTCTCCAGATTAATCCCTCAGATGCGGAGATTGGCTGATGAGGAAACGCGGCCTGGGTTCTCTAGAGTTTCAAAGAATGAGAGGCAGGTCACAGTGAAATTTAAAACATTCACAAAACATATGACAAGTTGGAAATTAACAGAATGCTTTCTGGCTGTCTAATCCACATTCAAGGCAAATAATGAAAGTATCTGGGACAGGCCATTTCAGACGGCAATAAGGAGGGTATACTTCACGTGGAGTGGACTGACTAACACAGGGGTATGGAAACCTGCTGGCAGTTAATATTAGGGAGAATCTCCAGATGTTCTACAAGTGTGTCAAGCGGAACAGAATAACAAGAGAACAGGTAGGACTCATTAGTGACTTACCAAGTTGCATCCAAATCAACTTTAGTGTTAGGAAACATACGGTGGTGGTCGAAGGCTGTTTGTAGGACTGGAGGCCAGTGTCCAATGGTGCACCACGGGGATCAGAGATGTGTCCCTTATTATTTGTGATTTGGAGATGCTGGCGTTGGACTGGGATGGACAAAGCTAAAAATCGCATAACACCAGCTTATATGCCAACAGGTTTATTCGGAGGCACGAGTTTTCGAAGCACACAATCATCTGGTGAAGAAGCAGCGCTTCGAAAGCTCCTGCCTCCGAACACACCTGTTAGACGAGAAGCTGATGTTGTGTGATTTTTAACATTATTATTTGTGGTATTCATAAATGATGCCGCTGTTAATCTGGACGGGGGTGGAGATAAGAAAATTTGCGTTTGATACAATGATTGGCTGGGTGGTTCGCAGTGAGAAGAAAGGCTTTATGTTAAAGGAAGGTAAAGAATGAATGGTCAGATAGGTGGATCAATAGCAGATGGAATGTAACTCTGATAAACATGAGGTGATGTACTTTGGAGGAAGGAACCAAGCTGGTGAGGACTCAATGAATGGCAGCACACTTGGAAGTTCAAAGGGTACTTGTGCACACAACCCTGAATGTGACTAGAGAGGTTAATATTTTTTTGAGAAAGCATAGGGAAGCGTAAACACAGCCTTAATACATCAAGGCATAGATTATAAGAGCTATGCGGAACTTTGCTGAGGCCAAGATGGAATACTGTGTGCAGTTCTGGGAGCCAGGAAGGATGTGATTGTACTGGAGGGGGTGCAGAGGAGATTCACCAGGATATTCCCTAAGATGGAGCACATCAGCTATGGAGAGAGGCTGGATAAGCTCGCGTTGATTAGTTTGGAGGAAAGAAGGCTGAGGGGGGCAGTGATCCAGAGGGATAGAATTGCGAGGGGCATGGACAGGTTGGATAGACATCAGTGTTCCTTTTAGTCAATTGGCCACTTTTTAAAAGTGAAGGGTTCAAAGTTTAGAGAGGATTTGAGGACTATTTTTCACCCAAAGGGTGTTGGGGTCTGGAATGCACTTCTTGAGAGGGGAGTTGGCATGGTAACCTCACAACCATTAGAAAATATATGATTGTGCACTTCAAATGCCATAAGATTCACGGCTACGTGTCTTGTGTCGGAAAGTGGGCCTAGCGTAGACCGTGCTGTAGTTCTGATGGTACACAGTCTTTGCTTCTGTAATTGTGTGACTGTGGAAGGTCAATCATTGACTAGCTTAAGATAGGAATTGATGGTTTATATGCGTGAACTTGTAATTTCTTCTGAAATATGTTAATAGCAAAATTAAGATAGAAAGGTGCAGCTTTCTTACAGTCTGATACCAGAGAAATGAGGACAGGCAAATAGCAGAACTGTGGAGCAAATACTTCAGTTTTGCTTTCACAGAAGAAAACAAAACAAAAAAGAAAACTTCCTCGCAATACTAGGGAACTTTAGTCTGGTGAGAAAAAGGGAATAGAATGAAATTAGCAACTACACAGTTTTCGAGAAAGTATTGGACTGAAATTAATAGGCATAGACAAAGTCAACAGTGCCTATGAAATAGTAATCATATTCGAGAAAGTGTCTTTTAGAAAAGTTATGGAGAAGGTATTAATGCAATACGATTGGAATCTCAGAAAGATTATTGATAACGCCCCAAGCATTTTGTACAATTTCGTATCCTATGGGACTGGGGCTAATATATGGTTATGGTTTTAGTATCGGAGAGCTGGCAGGAAATAGTGAGCAGGACAAAAACTACTTTTTTGAATGAAAGGCTTGGAGTATATAACAAGGATCGGGATTTGGGATGCAGCTATTCCCCATACACATCGTATCTTTGGTTGAGAGGCTCAACTGCAATATTCCCAAGTCTGCTGACAGGAATAAACGATGTCAGCTTGTGATTGGATGAGTGGCATGTAAAAAAGGCTCCAAGGTGATTGAGACAAGTGGAGTGACGGGGCAAACACGTGGTAGATGAAGAGCAACGGGAGAGATGAGATGTTGTGTACTTTGTAGGGAACAAGAGAATGACAGTCTATCATTTGAAAATTGATTGGTTAAAAAATGTTGATCTACAAATGTTTATTACTTCGCAGCGCTCCGAGTCCATGTAGGTTAGTGAGTTCTGAAGCCAGAAATCAATACTGCGATTGGCATTGGTATGCTGATCAGTGTATATAGGCCCAGCAAGTGGGGCGCTGTAACATTTAAAAGAGTCTGGATCTCCCTGTACACCAGTCACTGAAAGGAATATTGCAAGAGCAGAAAACTGGAAGACAGATAAATGATGTATTCACCTTCATTTCAGGGGGATTTGAATACAGGAGTAAGGCTCATTTACTGCAGCTGTAATGGCCTAACTGGAACCCCATCTCGAACATTGTGCAGTATTGTGTGCAGTTATCGCCTCCTTACCGAATAAAGGACAACTCTGACATTGAGGGAGAGCAGTGAAGACTGATGTCTGGGATGACAGGCTTGTTGTGGGAGCAGAGTTTGGGGCAACTGGGCCTGTATTCCATGTACGGGAGCACGTTCAATGGACTTAAAGTGTGACGGCAGTTCCTTATGTTTTTTTTATTCCATAGTTAATCGCATTAACGGACATACAAAGTCCATTGAAAGAATATTCAGCCATGAACTGAATTGGGTGTATAGGCCAAGTGGAGTCAATGTACAAGTGTATAGCAGGTACAGATCAATTAGGATACATCTGACGTTGTGCACGTTTTCGGTATACAAAGCACTGAAGTGGACTACTTGCAAAGTGATTTGTTGAATATTATTGATCTACAGGTGCTTATGTCACTTTCTTTCATTTTGCTCTGCGCAGACCTTTGAGGTCCATGCAGGGCAGTGCCTTCTGAAGCTCGAAGTCAATATTGAAAATTAATCTGTATGCAGAGACCGCCAAGTAGGTAGACAAATTGAAAGAAAGGGACATAAGTACTTGTAGATCAATAATATTCAACAAATCACTTTGCAAGTAGTCCACTTCAGTGCTTTGTATACCGAAAACGTGCACAATGTCAGATGTATCCTAATTGATCTGTACCTGCCATACACTTGTACATTGACTCCACTTGGCCAGAGCATTCCCCTGACCATTGACAAACCCAGTTTTTAGCTGTCAGTAGACTTGGCCATTTGCATTTGATTTCCTCAAAGATTTGTTTGATAAGCTTTGTGAATAGCTCGTGTTCAAGTCCTGATCCCTGCCGAATGACCACGTGCGATATACTCTAAAAAACATTTACTTACACCCCTTCAATATCCATGACTCCACGTGCTTTTACTAATCACACACAACTTGTGACTACATCAAATATATTTGAAAATCCAAATATATTGTCACCATTGATTCGCCATAATGCATTAACCAGTTGGTTTCTCAATATGATTCGGATATCATAAATCGTCCTTGAATTTGTCTGCCCCGTTTAATTTCAGTCCCAATAATTTCCCAAAACAGTTTCGTTACTAACTTCATTGCATTGTCTTTTTCTCAACAGACTTGGTTTCTTAATATTTCTCGAAAGGTTCATTATAAATGTTTTCTTCCGCGAAGTCAAAACTGAAGTAGTTGCATCATAGTCCTACAATTCCATTGTTTTCCATTCTCTATGCTCCAGTTTTATACTTAAGGAAGCTGTACTTGTTTTCTCTTACTGTCCTCATTGGCATTCATTCAGAAGGTATTAAAGTTCATTCGTATAACCATTGTTAATGTACTCTCCAGAAACTCAAATATTCCCGTCTTAAACGGCTCAACGATTGTCCTTCTAATGTTATGCAATCACAGATGCACAGATACTGTAATGACAGATATACAGCACGATCTGCATTAGTCCTATTTTCCATTATGAAGCCAGCAGCCGTGAATGTTTTAACGCTTCAAATGTTCACATAATTACGTTTTAATTGTGTGAGTCGACTCACAGCAATTATTCTCCCAGGAAGTGAATTGCAGACGCTAACACTCTCTGCGTGAATTACTATCATCAAATTTTCTTTAAATCCCAATCACGTCGTTTCAAAAGGATGCTTCCCTGTTCTTGGCCCTTTGACTAAAAGCAACAACTGCTGTCTATCCACCCTGTCGATATTCCTCATAATCTTATAGGTCTGAATCACGTCCCCATTAGCCTTCCCTGCTCTAAAGTACATAAGTCGAGAGTGTGGTACTGGATAAGCACAGGAGGTCAGGCAGAATCAGAGAGGCAGGAGAGTCGATGTTTTGGGCAAAAGCCCTTCATGAGAAAGGGCTTCATTAGCCTCCATCAGGCTTTTGCGTGAAACGACGACTCTCCTGCTCCTGGGATGCTGTCTGACCTACTGTGCTTTTCCAGCATCTGCATTCCTCACTTTTTCCAAAGTACATAATCGGAGTTTATCCAGCCACTCTTCATAGCTGATATGCTCCACCCCTTCGAACATCCTGGTGAATCTCGTCTGCACCTGCTCCAGTGCAGTTGTACATATCGTGTAATTTGATGCCCAGAACTGTCCATCGTATTTCATCTGTGTCATAACCATCTCCTGTGCAACTCATTTAATCTATTACTCTATGAATGAAGGGTCCGCCTATGGTACCGGATGCCTTCTTAACCTGTCCAGTTACATTTTGGGATATGTGGAGAAGCACCTTCTGAGCTGCCCAGTGTTCTGCCATTCATTGAATACTCCCCTGTCTGATTCCTTTTTACAAAGTTCATCTACTCATTTTTCTCAGGTTTCAATTCCATCTGCCATTGATCTGCCGATGTGATCATCCCTTCTACGGCTCCCTGAAAAATAAGATATACCGGCTCACTGCCAACCACCCGGCGAATTAGTGTGTCAAACACAAACTTTGTTATCACACTGCCCATTCCCCCTCCCATTCACAGCTATATCATTGATAAATGCCACAATTATTCAGGGCCACAACACCGACCCTTGCAGTACCCATTGGTCACAGGCATGCAGTCATACAAGCAGCCATTTATAACCATTGTCAGTCTTCTGTTAATACTGGATCCTACTTGCCAAGTCACGAATGTGTCCGTCCTGTTCTCTGGTTATTCTGTTTCATTTGATGTTCTTCAGGAATAGCTGAGTATTCTACATAATTTTGCCCGTGAGCAGGTTTCCATGCCTCCGTGTTCGTCAATCCCCTCCGAATTTCCTTCTCATTGCAATCTTACATGTCCACCCCCAATCCCACCATGATTTAACTTGAATGTCGAGTAAACAGCCAAATAAGCATTTGGTTAATTTCCACCATGTCATACGTTTTGTTAATTTTCTAAACTTCAGTGTGATCACGACACATTCTTTGAAACTAAAGAGTCTGAGTTTCGTCATCACACAATCTTGCCATCTAAAGGATTTCGCTGTGGGTACTATCTTCTTTCTCAGATTGGGGCACTAAAACGATACCCCTGGTGCAATCGCAGCTACATTCGGTGTAACTCCTTCATAATGTCTTTACATCTATATTCTGATTCCCTAACATGAGGGCAAACTTAACTTTAACTTTCTCCTTACTTGCATTCCTCTAAATATTCTTTGCGTTAATTTCATTTATGAATTCATTGCATGAGGTCTTGTGGAAAGCCTTCTGGAAATCCAAATATACCACTTCCATTAGTTCTCCGTAGTCTTTGTTGCAAGAAGCAAATTGAAACAATTCTGTAGTTTGTCAAGAATAATTTCTCTTTCAGAAATTCATGCTATTTTTCTCCAAAGTTTGTAATAATGTCTAAATATCCAACACCATATCCTATCTCGTAAATTCCAATAATTTCTCGAGAGATGTCACGTTAATTGGAGTTTTCCGCATTATCTCTTCTCTTTGTAAACGGTGGATAACGCTTACCGTATTGCATTAGACAGCTTAGCTGCCAGCCTTTGCAAAATGTACTGGAATCTAAAACGCAGTCATTGACAGTGCAACTAATATCTCTCCTGTTTATTTTTCTAACATGTTGGTAACAAGTACACCTGGTCCGTCAGACTTAGCAATCGTCAAGCCAGCTATATTTTAATACTTATATAAATTAACTGTACCTCTTTCCGTCTACAAGCTCCATTCGAACACATGGTATTTCTCAGAGATTTTCTGGACGTTTCTCCATGATGACAGGTGCAAAATAACTGGTTTGTTTCTCTAAAATGTCCCTATTCTCCACAACAAATTCTGCAATCCTGCTTACAACTTTCCTCATTTGACCTTGGTTCGATGTTGTTCGATTTTGAAATATAGATCGGAGGTTTACGCAGCCTTTGTGTTTCCTGTTCGTTTACACTCATGTTCTCTGTTTCGTTTGTTTGGCAGCTTCTTCACCCACCTATTCTGTATCGTAAATTTGTCAGAGTTCTCGGTTTTCCACAATATGTGGAATTGTTCTGAAGCCACTTCCATTGAATTAATACAGTCTTTAATTTGTTATGTTAACCATCTTGAGTCACCTTCTCGTCATTTACTGCGTATGCCTTAGAGTAAGATACAAATTATGCAGACGTGCAGTATTTCTGTAAGTAACAACCACTGCTTGTGTACAAATCAATATTATAATGAACTTTCGGTGCAGCCAACTTGACCACTCGCTTCTGAGCTTCCACGATGTTTGATAGTAAGGTTCAAAAAATTCTATGTTGTATGCAGACATCATGTAAAGTCAATATGTTGTTGACACTATTCCTCAGCAATTGCTTTGAGCCAGGTAGTTAACTCGTGTTTCTGACGTCAAAACACCAAATCCGAAGAATCTGATCTCTCTATTGGTTCACAACATGCTATTCACCCTACCTCACATGCAGTTATGGAATTTATTTTTCACAGCATTATCAGTGACTTAATTAATAAAGTGTTAACGCAACTTAGCATGATCCTTTCTTACTGCAGCCCCCACAATACTTGCGTAGCTCCTATCCAGAGCATACGTTGTGCAAAATTTGAACAACACTTTTGGTTTATATATATAAATCACCAATGCTTCCGACTCCTTGCTCTTTGTATTGTCCAGTGAAGCCGATTCTGTGGAAGCTGTTGGATATGGTCTGTGATGGTAACTTGGACATGATATTCGGTGAAGCTCACCTCGACACTGAGGCGATCTGAAAAAAAAAAATGTTGGGCAATTGAAGAAAAGCACGAATGACCTTCCCATTCTGCGAGAATAAGTGCCACTGTATTCCGTCTGCTTCCTCAAGCTCACTGTATATCTTATATCGCACATACCACTGAACAGGTCTTACGCTCTACCACTCTCACTCCTGCATGCAGCACCAATCTTCGCTTATTCTCTCTGCCTGCTTCAACATAACCCTTACACTAATAACACTGCATAGATTCAACACTATGGACTCACTCACTTTTGACACCTCACATTTACACACACCTATACCATCATTAATACCATGCCACACATTCATATAATCACTGCGTCCCTCCTTTTCTCTCGTTTCAGGAGAAACAGACTGTAACAGGACAGAAAGACCCAAGTCGGGCGGTGGAGTGTCCGAAATACATTTCCACACAAAACTTTCCCCGCTCTGTTCAAACAACCATCGCACGAGTTGCAGGAGACCAGGACAACTCCGATGGAGATTTGGAAACTTCTACGCCCTTCCAAATAAGAAGCAATGTTCAATGAATAGTATTTTTCACGTTGATCCCACTGTCTCTTCTGGCATCGGGTCTCTCATTCCCAAAACAGCACCTACCTCATTTCACAGACACAGAAATGGACACAAGAGTCCTTAAACAATCTGCTATATTAACATACGCTTTAACAGATGAAGGTTGACGCGCACACATACACTCACACACACACATACAAGCACACGTAATGACACACAGAGATACGTATGCCACGCACAAATTGAAGCAAACACATATAGAAACACACAAGTTGATATACAGACAGACAGCCGTAGACACAAGCACATAGACATATGCATACCCAGACACAGAGAGACACGCTAGAGAGAGGCATGTCTGTAGGGCCGTTTTAGATACCTTTTTTTGACTAATAAGAACATCAGGGGTTGCAGGGTAAAGGCATGAGAACGATGTTGAGAAATATTAAAACATTATTAAATGGCATATCAGACTCGTTTGGCCAAATGGACTTTATGATCTTATGGTGTTATGCTATCTGATATCTCTTCTGTAAAGAGCAGTCGAGGTTGTGTTTGACACATATTAGATTAGAAAGAGTGAGTGGTAAAGTTAGACATATTTCGTGTAGCGAATGGTTTATGTCTGTTCACAATTCATGTGCCCTTACATTTCAAAAGAGATGACGATTGATGTCAGATAGATATCGTTTTAAAATAAAGGAACAGCATTGAAATAAGGATATCAATTTGTCTTTGGTGTTGTATTATCTGTGGTGTCCACATCGTCATGCAACAGTGAAGAGATCTTTATTGAGAAAATTCAAGGTATCCTGGACTGGTATTTGTTGGAGAGGAGAGTCAGTGTTTATTGGAAACAGATAAGCAATGGCCACACACAATCGGATTAGCCATGAATATTCTGCATGGTGCCATCGAATGGCTCACTACTGCCCCAATTCATGGTTAATTCGCCCACTCAACTCCTTGAGGCTGTTACAGAGGTAAAGGAACACACCATGCCACCAGTCAGGATCATTACAACGAGACGGGCGGAGACGGGTCTGTCTCTCTAAACTGTTACAGGAAAAGAGAATGAAATAATTTACTTCAATGAGTAAATTATGCAGCACAAAGGAGGCCGTTCATACCGTCTGCGCTCCTACACAGGTTCAGCGACGTTGTCTCTCACAGGAAATATGCAACAGAGATAAATGCTTACTTTCAGATAGCTAAGCTGTAATTATTAGAGTGCATCAGAGATCAGCGTAGATCAGGAGTTCATAACAACGAGAAGCAGGAGGACGCTATTGGGCCTTCGAGCCTGCTGCGCCATTCAATAAGATTGTGTTTGATGTTGGCATGGAATTGGATCTACTTACCCGCGGTCTCACAATATCCTTAATTCATCTGACCATACCCCTTATTGTTAAAGAAAAAAACATTAGCTTTGAAAAATACTGAAGTCGTATTAATTAATTTTACTCGGCAAGGAACTCCATGGATTAACAACCCTCTTGATGAAGTCGTTCCTTATCAATTCATAAAAAAAACAATAATCTGTACCAGAGATTTCGATGAAGGGAACTCTATAGATTGAAGCTCAGCTAGCTCATGAACCAACATGGTCCATCAATAAGTCGTCAAATGGATGTAGTGAATGCACAATGTGATTTTAGGCCATGGAGTTTAGTGAGCATGCCTTCAGCAGAAATAACACAGTGTGAGTTATCTAATGTGATAGGAAGCATAAAACAGCAGTAAATTGTTTAAATGGAAGACCTCTGCAGAACTCTTCGAGACAGGTTGTTTTCGTATTCCTGGTACATGAATCATATATCGTTAGCCTGCAGATGCAGCAAGTGATTTGGACGGTCAATGGAATGATGGTGTTTCCCGAAAGAGTGTCACTTTTAATCGTAGGAATAGTTTACTGCATCTTTAAAGGGCATTACTGAGAACACATCTGACACAATGTGTGCTGGTAAGATGCCCTAAACTATGAAAATAAATACATAATTTCTGAATAAACGATTGTTTTCGAAGGTTTTGAAATATGTTTCCCTTTACTCGTTGAGATTAGATTAGATTAGATTATGTTAGATTACTTACAGTGTGGAAACAGGCCCTTCGGCCCAACAAATCCACACCGACTCGCCGAAGCGCAACCCACCCTTCCAGAAGGAAGGTCTCATCTTAAGAAGAAAGCTCAGTTTAGATTATGGATGAGAGATTTTGTTAAAATATACTCGATTTTCAGAAAAGTATATCCGTTGGAAACATATTTTCGCTAGTTAAAGCGACTGAAACACGTGAATGAGTTTAAAGAATAAGATCAATTGATATTAACGCAATTATTATGAAGACATTAACCAATTGTTTAAGAAATGCAGACGGATGCAAACATGTTATCAATTTAGAATGCGAGGACATGTTTTGCTGATGAAAGCTACTGTGTACGACAACAGCAATGATGCACCTACATACGAACCACAATAATGTCCCACAGAATGTTCAAGTATGTCACATATATACAGTTTGGTATTCAGTTGATATCATTGCATGTTTCAACACAGAGCGGGGGAAGAATATTACCTGCCTGAGAAGCAGCAGCCTATTGCACCATCTGTCTTATTTTGGTCCTACTGACAAAAACGTGTGAGAAGAAAATCTCACAGGCATCTTTCCCACTCGTGGAGGATTCCTGATGCAGGAGTCATTACAATGGCTCGACTGCCTGACGCAAAGGGAATTCAGTGAATCCAAGTTTTCTGGGAAGAAATTGTATTACAAGCAGCTTATGCGATCAGAACAACATCAGACACAGAATAATATTTGGGACCAGCTATCACTTTTTCAATTAGTCATAGAGTCATAGACATGTACAGCATGGAAACAGACCCTTCGGTCCAACCCATTCATGCCAACCAGATATCCCAAACGAATCTAGTCCCACCTACCAACACCGGCCCATATCCCTCAAACCTTTCATTTCATATACCCATTCAAATGCCTCTTAAATGTTGCAATACTACCAGCCTCCTCCACATCCTCCTGCAGCTCATTCCATACACGTACCACCCTCTGCGTGAAAACAATTGCCGCTTAGGTCTCTTTTGTATCTTTCCCCTCTCACCCTAAACCTATGCCCTCTAGTTCTGGACTCCCCGACCCCAGGGAAAAAAATACTTTGTCCCTCATAATTTTGTAAACATCTATAAGGTCACCCCTCAGTCTCCGACGCTCCAGAGAAAACAGCCCCAACCTGTTCAGCCTCACCCTGTACCTCAGATCCTCCAACTCTGGCAATATCCTTGTAAATCCTTTCTGAACCCTTAAGTTTCACAACTTCTTTCCGATAGGCAGGAGACAATAGTTGCACGCAATATTCCAAAAATGGCCTCACCGATGTCCTGTACAGCCGCAACATGACCTCCCAATTCCTATGCTCAAAACTCTGACCAATAAAGGGAAGTATACCAAACACCTTCTTCATTATCCTATCTACCTACGACTCCATTTTCAAGGAGGTATGAAGTTGCACTCCAAGCTCTCTTTGTTCAACAACACTCCCTCGGACCTTATCATTAAGTGTATAAGTCCTGCTAAGATTTGCTTTCGCAAAATGCAGCACCTCTCATTTATCTGAATTAAACTCCATCTGCCACTTCTCAGCCCATTGGCCCATATGGTCCAGATCCTGTTGTAATCTGAGGTAACGCTCTTCGCTGCTCATTGCACCTCCAATTTTGGTGTCATCTGCAAACTTACTAACTGTACCTCTTATGCTCGCATTCAAATCATTTATGTAAATGACAGAAAGTGGAGGGCCCAGCACCAATACTTGTGGCACTCCACTGGTCACAGACCTCCTGTCTGAAAAACAACCCTTCACCACCACCGTCTGTCTTCTCCCTTTGAGCCAGTTCTGCATCCAAATGGCTATTTGTCATGAGTTCTGCAATTATGCAACGCTCGAAAGCTTTCTTATTTTTTCTGTTTACCTTAAGAAATTGCATTTGTGTATGCATCTGTGTGTGTGCCTCTGTATACGGGGAAGTGACCCAGTGTGAGACCTATTTCATTGGCAATAATACTGAACATGTTACCTTTAAAATTCGTTGTAACCAGAGGAGTATTGGGACTGGAAATGGCATCGGTCACCGTCCAACATTGTTCAGAACATGAATGAAAAAATCTCAAAGGGCTGTTCAAGTGGGAATTTTATTCAACAGAAGTTAGTGGTGCCTGGGTGTTTACACTAATTCAAATTTGACTTTGTTAACCATTTGACAGCCAAGTAAATGAAGGAAAATAGTGAACAGAGAGAAAAGTGCCGTTGAAAACATTGCCATATCAGTCATGATCTTTGTTCCTTGTGGAACAGTAAAGAAGTGTCTAATCGCCCACTCCTGATCCACAATACATGGTCTTTATATTCTATTCAGCCTCTCAATCCTCCTGCACATGAGCAGATAGAGCCCAATTGGTCGATACAGCTCGTCCACAGTATCACAGGGTCCCATGCAGTTCCCAAAGACTGTCACACGCAGTTTGGTGAGGGAGCAAAATGTTATTGGGAAATCAGGTTCGGCTACAAAAGATGGCTGTCGGAGTTTCTCCTCTTTGAAACTTGTGCTTCATTTGTTTGTCGTTTTCGAGACCAAGATTCACTATAAATACAGGCCACATACCTTTCCCAGAAATAGCTCATAAAATCATCTGGTCTCCCTGACTGCAGCAACGAGTAACAGAACGTCCAGGAAAATCACAATCATTCATTTTGCAATTACAGAATATGAAGACATAAGAAACAGGAGTAGGCATTTCGGACGATCAAGTTTCCTTTCCAATGTATAAGATCATGGCTGATCTACGGTTGGCATCAAACCCACTGTAATGCCTAATTCTTCACATCTCACAACTCTCTGATTGTCAAAGATACATCCGCCTTCTCTTTAATGCTTGCAATGATCTACCTCCACGAATTGTCTAGAAAAGCTAACTCTGGACATTCGCTACCCTGTGTGAGATGAAAACAATCCCTGGACATGCATCATTACCTATTGATATGAAAAAAAAGCTGCACGCAGGAGCTCATATGAGAGTGACTGGCCCTAATATCAAGACAGCATTTGATTGAGGATGTCACTAAGGAAGACCAACTGAATTGAATTTAATAGGAACCACGTGTAACATCCCCACTGGTTGGGGTCACTGAGCGCACAAATGAAGATGTTTGTGGTTGTTAGAATTCAATCCTCTCAGTCCTGTTCTTCTCTGCAGAACAGCTGCAGGTTAGTTCTCCGGCACAAACTTCTTCAGCCGCTTTATCTATTTCTTCCCCCATCACGTGGCCATAATGGAGAAGTCTACCCAATGTTCAGATCAATTTTTCACCCCTTAGTTCCTGAACCAGCCTTTTTCCATGTGGAACAAGAACTCGACAAAGGACAAATTTGTGTTGTTAAAGTGTCAGTAAAATTCGTGAAACAGCGCTGCCAGACAGAACACATGTCTACAATGGAAAAAAAAAAGAGCTCATTCTGCATCTCAAGCTGTTTTGCACACGAATGAAGTTCCACTATTCAGGCCATCGAAACTATTGCAAAAGAAGAAGGACAATCCGTTCAATCTTCCTGCCTGTTGCACAGGAAGAGAAGGAGTCTGGTCAGTACATCGATCTTTTAAGCAGGAACGGGAACAGACCAACGAGGCACTTCAAAATGTTCCATAGGACTAGCACGAGCCTATTCAGCCCCAACAGACACTTATACAGGAACAGCAGGATATCACTGATGTTCCTTAACGGCAAGCCAATGATGCAGGGATTACACTTATGGACGGCTACATAATGTTCCATTTGGCTCCAAGCTGTATATTTACGTGGGGCGGGTTTTCTCAAAGCCTTGTGTTCTCTGTCTTTCAATGGACACAGCGAGTGATGTGGTTGGTAGTGGCGGGACGTTCTCAGAGGCATTTAAACTGTCCATAATCATGCATGCTGTTTAAAAGAAAAACATTCTAATATATCACTGCGTCAGTGACTGTTCAGAATATAATGAGAATTTGATCAGCACCCTCGTAGTTCAATGCAACTACGTCTTATTCTGTCACAGCGCTACAGATTAATCTTCACCCAGTTCTCATTGCACCACCATCGCAGGGATTAACCTAGTGGCACTCCTTGTCACTCTGTCTCACGTGAGGAAACAATTCCTTATTATGGACAGAAAATCTGTCCACAATAGCCCAAATACTGCCTCCGATTTGATCTCACTAGTTCTTTTTCCTCATTTAGCCGTCTCCGTTTCTTTCTTATGTCATTAAAAAAAACTATTGCTTCTCAATGCGCTGCGACTGATGTAATTTTTTTTTTAATCTTGCATTTGTATACCAGCATTAATAAAGTCAGGACCAGAGGTTCCGATGGGAATGAGCATCACTCTCAGTGAGACAGAAAATGAGGAAGAACTTACCTGGAGTAAGGAATGGCCACCTACGTGAATGGAAATTTGTTGTTGGAATATGGGCAAGTGGCAGAGGAAACGTGCTACCTTAACTTTTCCATGTTTTCTCTCATGGGATATGTGTAGCCCTGGTCAGCCGGCATTTTATGCTGATCTTGAACTCGGTGTCATTTTCGGCTGCTCCACAGAAGGATAAACAGTA
Source organism: Chiloscyllium plagiosum (assembly GCF_037043375.1). Lineage (NCBI taxonomy): Eukaryota > Metazoa > Chordata > Chondrichthyes > Orectolobiformes > Hemiscylliidae > Chiloscyllium > Chiloscyllium plagiosum. Next base: position 87,646,327 of record NW_028270175.1, on the reverse strand, counting down.
AAACGGATTGTTGTGGGTTTGCAGTCACGCAGACACCTGACCAAGGAGGAATGACACATTTCTTCCTCTAAAAAAAACATTTGTCGTGCAGATGCGCTTTTAAATACCAAATGGAGGAGGTTTAATTTAAATTCCACCAATTTACTTCGTGGGATATCACAGATTATTACTCTCTGCCTGAAATGGTGTTTGAATGAATTGAACACCATTCATTGGCTTCCCATTTGACTGCATCTGTGGAAATAACAGTTAACGTCTTAGGTGCAAATATTTTGTAGATGGAAGTGTAGTTGGAAGGTACTGCACATATTTTTACCTGAATTTAGCAAGGGCTCAAGTCATATTTTTTTCGAGAAGTTGCACTGAGTCTGAAGTGGAGACTGGGACATGATGTTTGGAAAGAATTGGTGAGTGGGCAAAACATGTAGAATTTAAACGGTGCACGAGAATAAGGGTCTTGAGGTTTGAGAATGGTGTGATTCTTCGTCATATATTTTTAAGTAACGTGTAAATAATTGTATGAAGTTAAGGTATTTTTGATTGCAACTGTAAACGTTGACTTCGCCTTTTCCAACTTTTAAATATCCTGAGCAGCAGTTCAATTCAATGCAGTTTAATCGACAGACAGATTGACTTACGAGGAACAACATCTATTGCGAGGATCGGATAGTAAGCACCTTGAATAATGAAAAGGATATCTTCAATCCTCAAAGCAAGTGATATCCAAGGCTGAGAAAGCCAGTAAAGACCACCGAAAAATCTCTTGTTCATTGTTGCAACATTCCAGTCTATTGTTCTCAAATTCTGATCCATTGTTAGTACATAGAGCCTATTGCTGTCAGATTCTGATCTATTGTTAGAACATTCCAATCACTTAATCTCCGACTCTGATTTCTCCTCCCCTTTTTCTGGATTTGCTGATCCCTGTTCGTGCTGTTCCCCTTCACATTAAGTGGAAGTACATTGACAGGAATCCCTTATTCATAGAAATGTCTAAAACTCGAGTGACACATTTAAGATCGACTGGGACTGACGTAAATCACAGTCACTGAACAAATCGCTCCAATTAACCCCTTTCAGTTCAATAATGTTTTATTAAAATTAAAACTTATTTAAAATTTACACATTCCAGTTGGATATATTAGATTAGATTAGATTACTTACAGACTAGATTAGATTACTTACAGTGTGGAACTAGGCCCTTAAGCCCAACAAGTCCACACCGACCCGCCGAAGCGCAACCCACCCATACCCCTACATTTGCCCCTTTAACCTAACAATACGGACAATTTAGCATGGCCAATTCACCTGACCCGCACATCTTTGTGACTGTGGGAGGAAACCAGAGCACCCGGAGGAAACCCACGCAGACACGGGGAGAATGTGCAAACTCCACACAGTCAGTCGCCTGAGTCGGGAATTGAACCTGGCGCTGTGAGGCAGCAGTGCTCACCACTGTGCCACCGTGCCGCCCACATATATAAGGGTGACTGATGGAAGGAATGTTGAAGAAATTGAATCGATTGTGTATAACCATTCAATCTGGCTTGGGCATGCAGATAATGCCTGAGAAATGCCGGAATATAAATATATTTCTGTTCATAATGTAAACATTCATTCTGTAACTATCGATCTGTCATTACAATATCAGTGATACATTGAAAAATATTTTTATACTCCATAATCCGCGATAAACACAATTCAGGTTTTTATTCCAGGATCAGAGAGAGCAGACGAGGTCCATGCAGCTGATGTTATCGATGTCAATGAACTGTGATGAAAAATCATTTACTGGGCTTCAATTAAATAGTGATTATGACACTGGAAACGATACAGAAGAGAGGGAGAATTAGAGGACATGGCTGTTCAGGCCGGTGGCAAGTACAATAGTATTCTCTAATCATCATTACAGTAAAGTTACTTTTCAAAACTTATACAAAGAGCAGATTCACGGATACATCTACAATGATGAATGAGGAGAAACAATATTAATGAAATACGTTTATTCAGCTCGAAATGCAGGGAAAAAATGATTTCCTCTACATACTAACATACGGAAAGTACGAATAGATAAGTTTAGTAAACTTCACTCATAATATAGAGCTGTATTAATTAAAAATTTAGATTTCAAAACCCAGGTAGTGCTGTGCAAATTTTAACAAGAACTGTTTTGTACACAGGTGAGATACTGACTTTCCCTCAGTGACCCTCCTTACTGAGATTCTCGACTCAAGTCTGTCACACAGTGTGAATGTTATCAGTTTTGCTGCTGTTAGACCAGTCAATTTAAATGAATCCATCTTACTGATGTCACTGAGCACAGAAGCAGCCAAGAGTCACTAACGGAGACGATCGGTTAATAGGCACAGAGCAAGTTACAAAGGCGTGTCTCAAAGCTGTTTAAAACCCCTTGTACCAACATGGACCTCCACACTGGAACTGAAAGAACGCATGTGCCACATTTTGTTTTTATTGTTTCAGAGCTTTTTTAATGGTGGAGCGCAATGTTCCAGCGGAGTAACATGGAGGGCCATGTTATTCACCAACAAACTGGGCAATTACTTAATGGAAAACAAGTTGCACAAATATGCGAGTAGAGAGGAATGGGACGAGCTGGAGCAGTCAGACATCGGCGGCTCCAATCATAAGAACGAGAACATAAATGAAGGCATTGCCAGATCAGCTGAAGTGGTTAGTTCTATTACATTGTCAATCCCTCTAATAGAACTAGACCAGACACCATAAAGCCAGATGAGATATGTGTTCAACATGGTCCACTGTGCACAACATGCTCGTGTACAGCTCAATACAATCGTGCAATCTGTGCAGAATGGAACACTGTGCAGACCTTTCAAGTGTATTGGAACACATACTGATACTATGTAACTGTCCATCAGCGGGGAGCACCAAAACATCACTTGGCTGGTGGTGAGCAGGGCTCTACCTGTGAGATTATTTATAAATGCCCGGTGAGTCTGTCCCACTGCACGCTGGCCACGAACCAGCTGCAAGCGGGTAGAAACTGTCAGATATCTCCGTCTGAAATCTGACTCTGCAAATGAAGTAATCTGAATGACGTTACTCTCTTTTTGTGGAGGTTTGTCACAAGGAATTCTGTGACACTGGACTGTGTGTTTCATCCTTTGCACGGATGCACACCGAGACAAACATCAACTGCACGTGATGGACAATGAATTTGGTGAAAGACAGTCTTTGGTCTGCACAAAACTTGTTTTTACTTTCCAGAAAAAGGAATTTACCAAGTCCAAGTATTGCTGAATGGCTCTTTCCAAGGTTCAGGACTACCTCCTGAGGGAAATAATAAAGCTTGGGGCAGTTGCTACCATGGTCCAGTTGGAATGACAACAGTCCAAAGTCTTTCAGCCGAAGCTAAATGGGATTGCTTTACTTTTCACACGCCCCAATTATCTCAAGGCCAGTAAATATAGTCCTGTATGCGCCAGAGATGGCCTTGGCTTTTTTGGATACCGTCAAATTGCAAAGTTTGTTTGTTTCCTTGGTATGCTACAAGACAGAACCAAAACAGTTAAAATAAAATAAAAATCTCTGAAGAGCACAGTAATGTACTGATCTCTAACACCAGGCTAGATATTTTTTAACCTCGGGTCCTTCAGTCTTTGATTGGAGAGAGTTAGATGCATCTTCGTTCCGTCTATAAACCCGTGTTGTCCCTGGCCTGATCGTGTTTGATGGGAACAGTGTCGAGAATGCTTCAAGTTCCATATGATTCGATGCGGTGCCTCTCCTGGGAGCGTTTGAGGGGGATAGTGTGGGAAAAAAATTTACTTTACCTGTAACCCCGTGCTGTTCCTGGCCGAGGAGTGTTTGCAGGGTACAATGTGGGGAGTGACTTCATCAATATCGAACCCAAGCTGGCCGTGTTTTATTTTTTTTTCTTTGACAAGGACCAGTTTAGGTGAAGTTTTATTTGGTAACTAAGCCCATCTGTCTGTATCATGGCAATGATTGATCGCAAAAGTGTAGACGTAGGTTTTAAACTGTATCTGACCAGATATTATGCCTTAACCTCTGCGGTTCTATGGACACGGTGGGTTGTGAATTTTCTGAATATGCAACCCCATGTGAAAATGGCTGGAAATTTGATAAATTATGTGTTAAACGACTTTTCATCCTGGATATGTTTCTCAGGGACTGTGGGGCAGTGGTTTAATCAATATCAGACTCCATACTGAGAATGGACTTTCTATTTGGCTAGTGCCTCTGTGGGAGGACCTTTCCTTTGTGTGTAACTTTCCGTCGCACTGGTCTTGGAACGTTTTATGAGGACTGTCCAGTGCGGTCTTTTAGCATCGGTGAAGCAAAAGCGGAATTCAGGTTCTGGAGAAGGGTCAGTGGACTCAAAACATTAACTCTAAGTTTTGCCCACACATCCTGCCAGATACGCTGAAGTTTTCCAGCAATCTCTACTTTTGTTTCGGAGTTCCTGCATCTGCAGTTCTTTCCGTTTTTATCAATCTTTAAATTTACTTCCGGTTCGAAATAGTAGAGGAGGCAGGATATTATATCTTATTCCTTGATGTCTCTAACTTGGGGCAACATGAAAGTTTTTTTTTTCTTTCACTTTAAAGGAGTACAGTGAGAGATCGTCTCTGTAGGCTCTGTGCTACACCTGTACTGGGAATGTGTGTTGGAGACAGTTGATGGCGTGATATAATGAGCAGCTAACTTCATGTTGGACATGGCCTAGGAAGTTGAAAGGGGTATTGCAGAGAGAGCTTTATGCTGTGTCTGAACACATGGAATACATGTTCTGGGATGTTTGATAGTCTCAATGATAAGGGAGAATTATTTTATCTTTAGTTTTGGATTCGATTCACTACAGAGTGAAAACAGTCCTTTCGCCCAAACAAGTCCACACCGACCCTCTGAAGAGCAACTCAACCAGACCCATTTCCCTCTAACTAATGCACCTAACACTGTGGGAAATTTAGCATGACCAATTCACCTGATCTGTACACCTTTGGATTATTGGAGCACCCAGTGGAAACGCACACAGATTCGGGGAGAATGTGCAAAATGCACACAGACAGTCGGCCGAGGCAGGAATCGAACCCGAGTCCCTGGTGCAGTGAGGCAATAGTGCTCACACCTGAGCCACAGAAAAAGTAATTTGGAAAAGAAAGGGATACACTCTAGATCTAATCGTGTGCTATCCCTGACCTGTCAGTGCTTAATATACAACAGTGTATTTTCAATTTCAAATCTAATCCTTTCGCTACCTGTCTGGAGACTGTTTCATGTAGGCAATGCAAAGTGAGATTTATTCCATATTCAACCCATGGTATAACTGCCGTTCAGTGTTGGATGAGTACATTGCAATAGCGAGTTTTAATCTGTGTCTGATGTTGGAATTAACATGGACTGGGAATTCATGATGTAGGACAGTTTCGATAGTGCATTAATTAGTACCTTTTCCCGTGCTGCATCTGTCCTTGTAGTGTTTGATGCAGACAGTGTCTGCCTGAAATACTCAGCAACTAACCCCATGTTGAATGTGGCCTGGAAATTCAAAATTACTGGTGTAGTGAAATGTTCCCTCTCCATCTAACCCCATGCTGTACCTTGTCCTTCTGTGGTTGATGGGAACAGTGCGGAGAATCATGTAATTCATATCTAACCCCATGCCAAAATTGATCTGGAAATTTTGGACATGGATCACAGAAAAGTATAGCACAGAAGAATCCCTTCGGCCGACGATGTTGTCCAGAGGATTATTGCTAATCGTAAATAAAATAACCTACCTAAAGCACCCCTCAATTCACTGCTGTCCATGTGCATGTGCAGCAGTCCCTTAAATGTCCCTAATGACTATGCTTCAACCACCACCGCTGGCAGCACAGTCCATACATTCAGAACTCACGGTAAAATAAACCTACCTGTGATATCTCCTCTACACATTCCCCCTAATATCCTCCAAAACTCTAATTCACCGAATTTCAGGAGCAGCAATGTTCACTGTCTACAAGGCGCTCTCCTGAAGCTTTTTCAAGTCTCTTTCCCCGGCACCTTGTAACATCATGGCAATCTAGAAGGACCAGGGAAGCAGCTGCATGGGAATACCAGTATCTTCAAGTTCTTTCGCAAACCACTCATCGTCGTTATTTGGAAATATGTCCCCGTTTGTTCGGTATCATTGTTTCAAGATCCTCTCGTTGTAAAAGGTCCTATAGAAAATGAAAAACAACAGTTCATGAAGACAACTCGCCAACACTTTCACAATGGAAACGCCGAAATGTGCAATAAATACTTGTCAATTTGGCGATTTCGACACCACATGAATGAATTAAGTTTAAAAATACTGTTCAAACATGACCACTGCTGGATGCTGAGTTTGGATTTTGTGAGTGTAGTCTGGTGGGGTTCAGTTAAGACTGCATTTGTTATGCGCAGCTGGAGGGATATTACATTTGAAACTATATATCCATCTTTCAGAAGCATGGCCTCCATTGATATTATTCCCATGGACACTGATATTCACGTGCCTCACGATTCACTCGCGAGATAGACGCAATAAAAATGTACTAGTATCTAGACTGTCCAGCATTTAGACACTGTTACTTTATTGTCATGAAAATGAATGCACATTAATATTAGCATGCAATTCGAAGAGAATTGTCCGCCCGTTTTTAATGCCAGTGCACTTAATAATTTGATCTTGGATGCTTTATCAGGAACATTGTTTCAAAGAATCTTCTTGTGATTTGTGCACTGTATTCATCATATTCTAGTGATGAAATTGAACAAAATTAATGGGTGGATTTTTCCTAATTGAGCAATACAAAAGTGGCTATTATCAAATGATTGATGACGTCCAGGAATGGAACTTTGTTTCTAATAGTCAGAGCAATGGTGAGACTATTTACAATGAAGTTTCTGTCTCGAGACACACACAAAGAGGATGGGCTGGGATTATCGAGCAGAGAACATTACAGCGCAGTACTGGCCCTTCGGCCCTCGATGTTCCGCCGACCTGTCATACCAATGTGAAGCCCATCTAACCGACACTATTTCATGTTCGGCCATATGCTTGTTCAATGACGACTTAAATACACTTAAACTTGTCAAATCTAGTACCGTTGCAGGCAAAGTTTGTCATCGATGTAGATTCCCTTTACTAGGAGTGCCAATGTGATGATGTATTTCAACCTCTTCATGCTGTCCACAGCTTCACAGTGGCTAATGTTCAGAAAATGTAAGTAAATCTGCACGATATAAGTGAAAGGCCAAAGGTTTCGAAGCAGCGTATGCTGTCGACTCTGACAACTTTGATCTACAGAAATTGTCCAAAGTCGCATGACACCTGTATATAGTCACCAGCTGACCAAACAAATAAGTACTGCTCTGAATGCGTGTAATTTAATCTAAACCTAGTGCACGATAATCTGTTTTCGATGACTTCTGATCTTTCCACTCTAGTCCAACACCTCTGCATTCAGGAAATGTGGCACTCCGCGCCAAGCTCTTCAAGTACACCAATTTACCAACAATGTGGGTAATTGTCGATGTATTTCCTGTAGTCAGAAAGCAGGACAATTTTATTGCAGAAAGTCATGGTCTGGTCTGTGTAGACTCAACTATGTAAACGCTAAGGAAGCTGTCAACGATATTATGATCAATCAGCAACAACCTGTTCAGCGACGTTTCGCTGGTCTTCCATCAGGATTACTGAGATCCAGATCACATTACAAGATTTGGTCAAAAGTATGGAACTCGAGAAGAGTAATTCCTGCATTGAGAGTAAGTACTCTTACTATCACGGCACCATTTGACAGAGTTTGACAATTGGACCCGAGCAAGATTATAGTTAATCAAAATCTGAGGGAAACGCTCTGCTGGTTGTACTGATCACTTGTGAGAAAAGGTGGTTGCTCGTGTCAGTAATTCAAAGTCCACAACATTTCGAAAGGCATTCCTCAAAAGAGAGAGAGAGAGAGGGAGAGTCCACAGCTGAACGAATTTCAGATTCTTCAATAATCTTCCCTCTATCCTAAGTTCGGATGTGTTCACTAATTTTATCCTTCCGCAGATACTGAAGTAGTCAATTTTCAAATGCAGCAGCATATGGAAAATATTTAGTCGGACAAGTGCCAAGTATAATTCGCACAATACAAGTACAGGCAAGTACAACAATAGAGAATAAGACCATCTATCTTCGATGTTCATAAAATAACCATCATGAAGTTCCTAAAAAAAAATGTATAAGATCATCCCAGTGCTAACATTGCCCATACATTGAACTGGTCTTGTCGCATAAGAAAAAAATTCCGTCTTTAAGAGCAGTTTAGAGGCTTGGAATTCTGCAGAGATTAACTCACCTCCCGCATCCCCAAAACGTAGCCATCATCTGTGAGAACGGACTACTGTACGTTCCAGAATGACAAAAAAATTAAAAAAACCCTCTCGATTGCTATCATATCCACAGACATCGGTCCATCGCCCGCCCACCATGAAGAGTCAGTAGTAGCAGAGCATAGTTTGTACAAGATGGACAAGATGAGAGGAACATGATTTGACTGTTGTTGTTACGGGGAGATTTAACAGGGTGTCGCCTGGGCTGGAGAGGAACAGTTATGAAAACAGACTTGAGAGATTGAGTACGCTTTCCTCAAGGCAGAGGAAATTGAGACGGGAACATGAAAGAGATGTATAAACTTCTGAGAATTTAGACGTATAGATTGGAAGAAAGCTTTCCTCTTGATCCAGGGATCAGTGATATGGAGCATAAATCTCACATCGGGGCACAAGCCATAGAGGATCTTTGAGGAAAAACATTGTCATGATGTTGGTTGTGGGAATATGTAACTTACTGACTGTAAAGCTGACTGGGCAATTTTTGTCTTATTTTCTGAGGGGGACTTGATAAGGTGAAGTTCATTTTCTTTCCAAGTTATACATTGCTGTCACTCAATGTCTGCCAGTTAGCTGCGTCCTCTGTGCATCTAGCATATGAAAAGCTGTCGTCTTCTGTGCGTCTAGCATATGAAAAGCTTTCGTTGAATGTTCTTTGGGCCGGTTGGCTGATTTGTTACGTAGACTGAAGCCAACCAGCACATACATTCATTTCTCGTAATAGCTGTTTTTGTTATGACGTCATTGCAACCCTGTCCTCAGTGAGTTTTCAGCTCTCACTGCCTGTTCCCTTGCAAATGTAGAGTTACGGGGGCAGGCACAGGAGAGGAAACACGTCCCGACCAGTTTCATTAGCATCCCGTCCAGTAAATTTATTCAATTTGACAACGCGGTAGTTTGAGAAGTGCAGCAATGCACATTTTCCTGTGGTTGCACACGAACGGAGATAGAAATTCCGATTGTATTGAACCGTCCTGAGTCACACTGATACACAGAAAATCACAGCCACGCACAAAAACACAGAATCAGAGAGAGAGAGAAAGTGACGGGGTGGAGAGAGGAGACAGAGGACGAAAAATGATGGAATGCACAACGGAAAAATCACAGGAAGTCGGAAGGACAGAACGAGAAGGGCCAGGCTCCATTGAGTTATAAAGGGGATTGCAGTAATTGGGAAACAGAGAATTGGAAGACGACAATTTAGAAGCAAATTATTTAAAGCAAAGTGAAACAAGGAGTAAAATTCGTTCAGCCGAATTCTCTTGAGGTTGTAATACGGGAAAAGGAAGCCATTGCGTCCACCATTCGCCCATCATGCCGGTTGCAGTGGGACCGGCGGTTTTTCAGACCCTTGCTCTCTTGAAGAAAGTTTTTTCTTATTTATACAAACAATTTGAACGAAAAAAAGCGGAAATAGTTCGCAGGTTGGCGGACAACTCAAAAATAGTTGGCATTTGGACACGAAGAAGTTTACTTAGGTTATGAAGGGGTCATGATCAATTCGTTTATTGCTCCGAGGAGTAGCGGATGGAGTTTAATTTGAACAATTGCGAGGTATTGCGTTTTGTAAAACAAACAAGGTAGGACATATATATTAATAGTAGGGCCCTGAGTGCTGGTGAGAAACAACGAGACGTCTGGTTCAAGTACATCAATCTTTAAAATTTGTGTCAAGTATACAAGCATGATTAAGAAATTATTTAGCATGCTTGTATTCACTGTTCAGTCCTCTGAGTACAGGAAATGGAAATCATGTTGAGGCTGCACTGGGCGGTGTGATGTGCCTTATTGACCATGTCTGCAATTCTGGTCGCATTACATTTGCAAGGATATTATTACATTGGATAGGATTGTGAACTGAATCACTGAGATGTTGCGGGGACTGGGGTGTGTTAGTTACAAAATTTAGGCTGGAGTGCTTGGGACTCATTTCACTGTGACGTGGGAAGTTGATGGATGACTTTATAGAGCTTTATAAAATCATGACAGACATGAACCATATGAATAGCCGATTTGTTTTCCTAATTTCTGAAAATTCAATATTAGATTGCACATTTTTACGGTGTGAGGAGAATTTTTGGGGCAATGTTTTTACACAGAGAGTGGTTCGCATGTCGAACAAAATACCAGAATAATTGTTTGGATGTAACTGATGTTGCAGCATTTAAAAACATTTGGATAATGGCATGAACAAGCAATGTTTGGAAGGAACTAAAAGAGATGTTGCTGTAAAAGCAGCATCTCTATTAATAAATCAGAGTTTATGTTTCGCACAGAGTGATCCTTCGTCCGAGAGTGAGACAGACAGAAGGAGACGGATGAAGCGAAGATATAAAGGACAATAAGACTGTTTTAATATGATGCAGTAAAGAGCGAACGAGATCAATCTATGCAAGGTGGGGTAAGGAAGAGAGGAACAAAAGCAAAGAGATAAAAAGGTTGCTTGTGAAATGACGAGAGACAGATAGCATACATTCAGAAAAAGCAGGCATAACGACAGAGAGGGAGACACACATAGAGACAGAGAGACAGACAGGTCGGCGAGTGTGAGATCAACGGGCACAGAGGGAGATGGGGACAGGTAGAGAGAGAGAAAGGCAAAGAAAGACAAACAGAGAGGGTGATATACAGTGTGAGAGAAAGAGAGACAGAGAGAGATGGAAACGCATAGAGCGAGACAGATAAAGATATAAACATACAAAAAGGGTGAGAGACATTCGGAGATAGATGAATTCAGAAAAAGAGGCAAACAGAGAGAGAGATTGATGAAACGGGACACAGACAGTCAAAGACATACAGAAAGAGACAGAGATGACAGCAGATAAGTATAGCAACAAAAGAGGGAAAGCGTTGGTCAGGGCTTAAGAGACTGAATTTCCCTCGTGCAAGTCAGTTATCTTTGATTTCCTGTCCACGTTCAGAAACATTCCGTGTGGCAAAATGTCTTCCAGAATGGGGCAAAATAGAGACTGAGGTAAATACTGTCGGGTATACAGAGCAGATGAGGCAGAATGGAGTGCAAATTCCTATCCATCATCCATTGATTCACTGAGTTATCGCCATCTCACGAAGAGGAGAACTGAAGGGGAAGTGTGAGGGAGCATTTCGTGTCGTCCAGATTTTTAGGAAATGGTACAATTCCACGTTTATCAACGATGTCGTCCTCCATGCAACGTGGAGGCAGGAGCTAATATAGTCAATTGATCAACTTTCTTTTTGGAACAGAGCCCTGGCACTTGTAGAAGTTCAATGTGCTTGGGGTGTTGTGCTCGTGGGGATCGTGGAATCCGACTTCTGACGTTCCAAAGGTCAGAATAAAGCTACAGGCTTCATACAGGGCACACAATTGACTAGTAATATCGGCAGAGTCCTCTCCGTCACGGCAGTCCACTACTCCTCAGTCTCTACATCCCAATCCCCTTCAATAACCTCACCCCACTTCCCTCTGTCACTACATGCTACTACATTCCAGTCATTACAGCCCAATTCCTTCAGTCACTGCATTCCACTTCCTCAGTATTTATATCCTACACCACATTGGGAATTACAACCCAATATCCTCATACACCATATCCCACACCACACCAGTCACTGTATTCCAATCCCCATCCGTAATTGCATCCTACTGCACTGAGTCTGTACCTCAGACACTCTAAAATCAGGACATTAAATTTCAATCCATCACTACATATCACTTTCTCTCAATCATAATTTCGCACTCTCTGAGTCACTGCATGCTAGTCGTTATCATGCACTAATTCACACCATCATCAGTCTTTATGTCAGAGGCTCCTTACTGACTGCATTCCACTCCCCGAAATTGATGCATCTCACTCCCTTTCAGTTGCTGTATCCTACTGGCACTTAAATGTTAGATCTCATTTTCCTCAGTTACAATATCCAACACTGCCTAAGTTAGCCCATTTCGCTCAGTCATATATCTCAGTCGCCTGCTGTCAATGAATCTCACTCCCCTCAGTTCAACAATTCCCTCTTCAATGTCAGGACAGTATCTAGTGAGCTGGTTCAAGACTAGGGACAATAAGTCGAGAGCGAACCATACCGTCGAATGCGAACCATACCGTCGAATGCCAATGCTGCTGACGTGATTCAGGAAGCAACAATTCTGCAACGTTCATGTAAATTAAGGCTTTGGAACGAAAAATTAATTATGAAAAAAAACGTTCCTTGTCCTTTGATATGCAGACCGGGTTTAGTTGTTTGTCGTGAATTCTAACTGAGCATGACAATTAGGTTGAGGGAGTTTGGAAATGGAAAAAGAATTTCCCTGACTGAACACAGTTTTCTGAAACGAGCATTGACTGATTTAGAGGAAAAAGCTCGGCCAGCCCAAAGTTAGTAATTCACGGATTGTTCAATCACGAAATAGTCATAGGTGGAATTAACCTGGGAGGCAAAAGATAAAGCTGAGTCTTCCTTCATTCAGAAGGACACGGGTTTATCACCGTATTAAAAAATGTGGAAAAGGAAGGGTTATTTTTCTTTTGCCAGACAACGTGGATAGAAAACAATGTTCTGTTCATGTGGTATCAGACACAAGGTATTTCAAACAACACATTCCGCAATATGTGCAAATAAGAGAGAAGTGGAAACGAATTTGGTACTGTGATTGTGTGCTCACAAATCTCAGAAATGTAAAACTTCTGAATGGATGACAATGTCCATTTCACTTCACTGATTGGCATGCACTGGGTTTCACGGTGAATCGGATGGGGCTGGGGTGGTGATTCTGAAGCAAAAGTGCCAGTAATTAATCAGGAAAAATATGCTATAGAAGTATTAGACTATCGGTTAACACTGGATCAGTCAGGATAGAAGGGATGCATCGAGGTGCATTGGCTGACGAAATTCATGTTTTAATATAAATATCATTTTTTCCTGTATTAATATGTGAAATCTGGGCGTCGCTGGCTGGCCAGAATTGATAGATCATCCCTATTGGCCCTTGACAAAGTGCTATTGAGCTGACTCCTTGAATCGCTGCAGTCCACTTGCTGTGGTCTGACCGACAACGCTGGTATGGAAGGACTTAAAATATTTCGACCCAACGCCTGTGAAGGAACGGCTGAATATTTCCAAGTCAATGCGGTGAGGAACTTGGAGGGGAACATTAAGGTTGTGGTGCTCCCAAGTACTTGCTGCCTTTATCCTTCTAAGTGGAAGTGGTCATGTGTTTAAACTCTGCTGTCGAACAATCTTTGATGAATTCTGGAGATCATCTTGTAGATATAATACACCGCTGCTATTCAGCGTTGGTCATGAAGTGATTAAATGTTTCTAGATGTCCTGCCAATCAAGCGGTTTGCTTTTACCTGGATGGTGTCAAGTTTATTGAGTGTTGTTGCAGCTGCACCCATTCAGTCACATCTGGAGTGTTCACCATCCCCCTGACTTGTGCTTTGAAGGTGGTGACTCGACTTTGGAGTGTCAGGAGGTGAGATAATGGTTGCAGTATCCTTTGTATCTGACCTGTTCCTGTTGTCTTTGTGTTTATTTGGTGAGTTCAGTTGAGTGTCTGTTAAGTACTTTGACAGTGGGGTTTGAGTCATGGTAACACCGTTGAATGTCAAGGGGCAGCGATAAGAGAATCTCTTATTGGTGATAGTCATCGTCTGGCATTGTGTGGCGCAAATGTTAATTTCCACTTCGCTACCAGAGTCTAGATATTGTCCCGACCTTGTTGCAGTTGAGCACAGACCGGTTTAATGCCTGATGAGTCGCCAATGATGTTGAAAACTGCTGAAATTATGACAGAGGGAAGGTCATTTATGAAGCAGCTGAGGATTGTTGAGCCTCAGACGCTACCCTGTGGGACTCCTGCTGAGATCTCCTGACACTGGGATGACTGCCCCTCTCCAGCCACAACCGTCTTTGTTTGTGCCAGGTATAACTCTAACCCCCGATCCCCATTGATACTGGTTTTGCCAGAGCCCCTTAATGCCACAGTCGTTCAAATGCGGCCTTGATGTCATGGGCTGTAAATCCAACGTCACATCTGGAATTCAGCTCTTTTGTCCATGTTTGAATCCACGCTGTAATGAAATCAGGAGCTGAGTGACGCTAACGAAACACAAACTAGGCATCACTGAGCAGGTTATTGCTGAACAGATGCTGCTTGATAACACTGTTGATGATCCCTTCCATTTCTGTATTGATGATCCTGACATCCCTGTTTCATATGATCCTGCCCTACGTGTTGCTTACGAATCGCAGTGTTCTGAAAGCATGTCCTTTCAAATGAACCTGTTTGATTCTAACCTGGCATTCTTTTTTTTCAGTTTGACACTGAAAGAGACACCTACTCTAAGACTCTTACAGACTCAGGCACGAATCCACATACTGTCATTAGAGCACTGGCACTAACTGAAAATGGAACGTATACAGCCACTGACAGGAATTGTTTTTCTGACACTGATGTGAAAACAGACACTGCCATCAATAGGCAGCTTGGCACTGACAGAGACGCTGATACTGATGCAGACACTGACATAAACGTGGAACCTGGCAAAGAGAGAGTGACTCTGACGCTAATACAGACATTGATACTAAGAGACCGAAGGACACTAACAACGACAGTAACAGTAATTGAGACAATATCACTAATGCAGACGCTGCTTCTGATACATATCCTGCTTCTAATAGCGATCATGTCTTCAGCATAGACACTTATATTAATACAGACAGAATCACTAACAGAAACATTGACAGTAACACTAACAGAGATATGCACAGTAATAGAGATAGTTTCAGTAGTAGAAACTCTGACACTTAAGAAAACTCTGACACAAGTAGAAACACTGACACTGTCAGAGACATTCAATCGTAGAGACGCTGATGATAACAGTGACGCTATTAGAGATTCAGAGACAAATATATTTCTGACCCTGTGTCGATAATTCGAATTACAGAGAATTTGCAGTCAGCAGAAACATTGACATTAATAGAGTCTCCGACACGGATGGAGACTCTGATTCAATTGAGAAATGGACATTAACAGATTCTAGCAATAATAGAGGGACTGAAGGTAATGGAGATTCTGACAGCACTCTCACGGAGAGTCTGTCACGGATAGACACCCACTTAATCAGGCACTGGCACATAATAAAAAATCCATCATTAATACAAGCCCTGACTCTATGGATAGACTGACGTTATTAGAGACACTGTCCTAATAGAGACTTTGATTCCAATGGAGACGCTGATACTAATTGAGACATTGACATGAACAGAATTCTGGAATCAATAGGCTCTCTGAGAGTAATATGGATTCTGACCTGGAAATGTGTTGCTGGAAAAGCGCAGCAGGTCAGGCAGCATCCAGGGAACAGGAGAATCGACGTTTCGGGCATAAGCCCTTCTTCAGGAATATGGATTCTGACACCAATGGAGACCCTATCCCTGAGAGACACACTGACAATCAATAAAACAATGACTCAAAAATAATCCCTCTCTTACAGACGCTGACACCAACAGGAGTATTGATGTAAATCGATGCATCGGCACTGGTTGAGGTTTTCAGACTAATTGAGACTGACAATAATAGAGACACTGACACTGATAGAGAACTAAACATCAATTCTGTGATACTGACAGAGAACTCTGACACAAACAGAGGTTCTGACTCGATTAGAGATGCTGGCACAAATGTACAATTGACTATTAATTAATTAAACAGTTGTCAAGAAGAAAAGCTCTGGTGCGACGAGATTTACTGGATACTTAAAGAGACTTGCACATTTTATAATTCATGGAGATGACATAAATTCTAAGTGAGAGAACTGGGGCAGGACAATAAGAAATGGGAGAGTTGATACAGTTCCAGAATTTGTGTAGCATTGGTAAATGAGAGAATTGATGCAGGGCATCAAAGCCATAAAATGAGTAATAGTGATAACCAGCACGGGGACACACGCTGCAGTCTAACTTGTCCATGCTTAATTTTAAGAATTCTGGCAGCCCACGACGAAACTGGAGATTTATTGCAATGAACTAATAAATGGAGGAATTGGGCAAGGGCTTATCCTAACAGGAGAATTTGGAGCGGAGCACGAAGTAAAGGGAAAATTGTTACAGAGCAACGGTATTTGGGAGATTTGGGGCAGGACAACAATGAGAGAGTTAGAGCAGGACACTTGTAAATGGGAGAATTGGGCGAGGGCACCGGTCAATTCTCAGACAATCCGGTTGCACTGACTGTCTAACACGTCACTGATTCATCTTCTTGGATTCATAAAGCTAATCTTAGGCATATCCGAGAATTCGTAGGGTGCGAACCAGCTCGCCAATACAGGCTCAGGTGCTGGTCGGAAGAGGCAGAGGATCATCTCCGGTGCTGTTTGGAATCGGCTGATTGGGCTGTGTTCAAACAGTCCACACGTACTTTGGGCGAGTACGCTGCCACCGTCAAAGACTTTATCAGCAGGTGTGTGGACGATTGCATACTGAGGAAGGCAATCCGGGTGTTGCCTGAAAGGAAAGCCTGGATGTATCACGACATACAGGAACCTGCTAAAAAACAGGGCATGAGGCTTCAGATCAGGATACCCACTCAAATACAATTAATACAAGTATGACTTTGGCAGAGCCATTAAGACATCCAAGGACCAATACCGATCCAAACTATAGACACAGACAGACAGCGTACGACTGTGGCAAGGGGTGAATGACATCACAGTCTTAAAAGAGACAGTGAAAGGAATCAGACGATGACACGTTCCTTCAGAACGTCCAATCGCCTTCTAAGCTCGCTTTGAGCAGAATGTCGGCAGAGAGTTAACACCTATTCGGACAAGCGCTGATGAAACTATCCCAACAGTCACCGAATCAGAGATCAGATCATTTTCCCTTCGTGTGAATCCAAGGAAAGCGATGTGATCAGATAGAGTACCAGGCCGTGCACTCGGACCATGCGCAGAACAACTTTCAGACGTCTTCTGGGACATCTTATAAGTCTCCCAGCAGAAGTCCACTGTCCTTGTCTGTTTCAACAGGGCTGACATCATCACTCTCCCGAAGAAAGCTCATGCTACATGTCTCAATGATTACCGTCCAGTGACCGTAATGTCGCTGGTCATGAAGTGCTTTGAAAGTCTGGTCATGTCATCAATTAACTCCAATCTGCCAAATACTCTTGATCCACTCCAATTTGCCTATCTGTCCAACAGATTCACGTTTGATGCAATAACACTTACCCTTCATTTTTTCCTCGAACATCTGGACACCAAGAATAGCGACATAAGAATCCTATTCATTGACTAAAGTTCAGCCTTCAACACTACTATCCCCTCGAGAAAGATTTCTAAACATACTGATTTCGGACTAAGCCCCACTCTCTGCAACTGGATCTTCGGTATCCTGACGCACAGGCCACAATCAATGAAGATTGGAGACAATATTTCATCCTCCATTAAACTCAACACTGGAGCCTCCCGGGGGTTGAGTACTCAGCCCCCTACTCTGCTCACTGTATTCACTGTATACCCATGATAACGTTCCCAAATACGAGACTAATGCCATTCACAAGTTAACTGATAACAGACCATAGTCCATACAATGTCAGACGGCGACAACCCGGACAACAGACGGGAGGCGGAAGACCTGGAAAATGGAGCACTGAGAACAACCTTGCCCTCAATGCCTGCAAAAGGAACTCATAATTGACTTTTGGCGGGATGTTTCTCATGCACCTCCACCCCCACTCCCCAAACACACATATCAGCAGTACAGATGTGGAACAAGTGGAGAGTGTCTACTTGTCAACATCCTGGGAGTGGTCATCCACAACAAGCTTTCTTGGACTGTTCACGTGGATGCACTGGTTACAAAAACGCAATAACGTCTCTTCTTCCTCAGGCAGCTGAGGAAATTTGGCAAGACCGTGTATATAACTTTGCCAACTTTTATAGGTACGCCATCGAGAGCATTCTATCTGGATGTATCATTACCTGATATGGCAACTGTACTATTCAAGATTGGGTACAGTTGCAGACAGTGGTGAACTTGTCCTGGATAATCACAAAGGCCACACTCTCTTCGAATGAATCCATCTGCCAGGGTCGCTGTCTTGGAAAGCCTGCTAGGATTTTTAAAGATCCATCCCACCCCGGCAATGTTTTTTCGACAAACTCTACCAAAAAGGAGGTAGCGGGAGAAGCTATAGAAGCCTGATCACACGCACTGGCCGGTTTTGTAGCAGTTTCTACCCTACTGCTGTTAGAACGCTGAATGGACTCACAAACTCGTCAAATTCGCCTGTAACTGTGTTTCCGTGTTTGCTGCGGTTCACCTATTACTTAATATCTATGCTCCTTATCTACGTGATATGCCTGTATTGCTCGCAAGACAAAGATTTTCACTGTGCCTTGGTACACATGACAATAAATCCAATTCAATTCAGGAACATCTCTGAATGTTTTGACATACAGTAAGGGTGTGCCAGACATTTGGATGGTCAGTCCTGACACTTTGCACCACTGTCAGTTCCGAATGTTGCCTCTGTTTCCGAGGCATGTCCTGAGACGTTGAATCTTTGTCAGACGATTAGTACTCAGGGACTGCATCAATGCCAGATATTCAACACAGAGACAATGCTCATCTTAATACGTTTAAACTTGAACGAGTGCCACGTTTTATTTAGGCCGTCTAAAGGTTGCCCATCTTTGTCAGTTTTGAGCGAATAAGTAAAACAGGGTCATATTCAGCTGGTGCCTCATTGAAGTGGGGTCAGAACTGAGACGGTGCAACACCATTATTGGTCAGTAATGACTGTTTTCCATTCATTTGCCAGATGAGCGCGTCGCTGAATAGGCAGCAGTTATTGCCCATCCCTAAATTTCATAGAGGCTGGTTCAGAGTCAACAACACGACTGTGGTCTGAATGCACAGTTAGGCTCGACCAGGTAAGGATGGCAGGTTCCTTCCATGAAGGGCATTAGTGATCCAGACAGGATTTTACCCGCGATCGTTAATGGATTAATGCTCATCATTAGACTCTTAATTACATATGTTTTATTGAATTCAAACTTGACTGCTTGCTATGATGTGATGAGAACCCAGCTCGCCAGGACATTACATGGGCCTCTGGATAGACAGTCTAGCGATATTGCCATTAAGCGAATTCAGCTCTTTCAGAAGCTACGTACTGAGGTAGAACCTTGTTATCGGAAATGCGGTCCAATGTGTGTGTCTCATTGTCAGTGGGTCTATTCTGAGGCGAACAATCCAATTCTACTCGATAAGAGGGAATGATCCTGCATAAGAGGGTATGTGCTGCATTCTTAAAACTGGTGGAGTGCCAGAAATGAGTGAGTACCTGATTTCTGGACAGTCAACCTTGAGGAATTCGTTCATTGTCAGAGAACGAGTACTGAAGCCGGGCCTGATCATCGAAGGGTCCTTTCTGATGCAGGTACTCAATGTAAGCGAGTCATTATTAAGATATTTGATGGGTCTGTGTTGAGCTATTACAGTATTGTCAGAGGATCAGAACTGAGGGACTGCTTCATGGTCATGATTTGGAGATGCCGGTGTTGGACTGGGGTGTACAAAATTAAAAATCACAGGTTATACTCCAACAGGTTGAATTGTAAGCACGCTCGCTTTCGGAGCGCTGCTCCTTCGTCAATTGGGTTTTGAAGGAGCGGCGCTACAAAGTGAGCGTATGTAAACTGGTGTTGGATGATTATTCACCTTGCTTCATTGTCGGATGCCAGTTCTAAGGCAGTAGTTATTGTTGGAATGTCAGTCCTGAGTATGTGCCTCATTGTTCGGAGGACGTCTGTCAGGATTGAGGAATGGCCTCACCATCACCGGGTCAGTACACAGGGAGGGCCTCATTATTACAGAGACACGACTGAGCGAGGGCCAAACATTTGGACAGTTAGTTCTGAAAATTTAACCAATTTCAGTAGATCAGTTCAGAGGGGGTGCCTCACTGCCAGAGGTCACGCTCTCAATGCTGAGCAAACTGACTGCTCATGAAAACAGAATTTGAAGCAGGAATTGGAAATGAAAGAATTGATGCAAAGAAGTGGAGCTCGAATGGGAGAATAGTTGCAGGAACGGCAAAATGGAAACCCTGTACAATGAACTATATCAGAACATTGGAATATAGCACCATAAGGTCAGAGAATGGCAACAATATCTGTGGGAATTGAGCTCGGGTTTCAGTAAAAGTTGAACATGCTAAATTGCCCATAGTTTTCATGGATGTGTAGGTTTGATTACTTACAATGTGGAAACAGGCCCTTTGGCCCAACAAGTAGACACCGACCCGCCACTCACCCATACCCCTACATTTACTACGGGCAATTTAGAATGGCCAATTCACCTGACCGGCACATCTTTGGACTGTGGGAGGAAACCGGAGCACCTGGAGGAAACCCACGCAGACACGGGGAGAATGTGCAAACTCTACACAGTCAGTTGCCTGAGGCGGGAATTGAAGCCAGGTCTCTGGCGCTGTGAGGCAGCAGTGCTAACCACTGTGCCACCGTACCGCCCAGGTTAATTGTATACATCAGTGGTAGATGCAGACTAATGAGTTGGGGGAATAGGTCTGTGTGGATTACTCTTTATATGGTCGGTGAGGACGTGAAGGGCTTATGGGCCTGTTTACACACTGCAGGTTCACTGTATTATATGCTTTGTATTCAAAATAGTTTTGTTTTAAATTGGTGGAGGGCAAACTAATTGGTAGATTTTAGTTAGGACATCAGCAAATGGGAGTTTTGGTGTCAGTTAACAGTAATTGGGAGAATGGGTGGACATCATTAAATGGGAGATTTGCTGCACAATGCCAGAACATTAGCAACGTGCTAAAAATGCCAAATATATGAAGAGTTAAGCAGAACAAATAGGAGCGTTGGTGCGTTTCATCACCACGGGTAGGATTTGTGCAGGTCTATTACTGTGGAAATTCGATGCATGGCATGCCGAAATACAGGCATTCTTGCAGCGGACTGCGAAATGGGATAATTGTTGTCCAGAAATACTAAATAGAAGAATTGGTGCCCATGTAACTGAATTAGTGAACTCGGGCATGGCACCAGTAATTGTGAGAATTGGACGAGGGCATCTCTATGTGGTAGAATTGGGTTAGGACATCAGTAAATGGATAAATTAGTATAGTTGTATGCGTCACTGTGGTAATTGATGGGCATCAGCAAATGGGAATTCTTGAGCACACTGCCAGCATAGTACAGTAGAAAATGCAGAAGCGCTAATATATTAGTGAACTGAAGCAGAGCATGTCTAAATGGGAGAATAGGGACTGGGAATAAATAAAAAGGAAAAATGTTGCTAACACGTCACGGTGTCACAGTGGTTACCACTGCTGCCTCACAGCGCCAGAGACCCGGATTCAATTCCCGCCTCAGGCGACTGACTGTGTGGAGTTTGCACGTTCTCCCCGTGTCTGCGTGGGTTTCCTCTGGGTGCTCCGGTTTCCTCCCACAGTCCAAAGATGTGCAGGGCCAGGTGAATTGGCCATACTAAATTGCCCGTAGTGTTCGGTCAGGGGTAAGTGTAGGGGTATGGGTGGGTTTCGCTTCGGCGGGTCGGTGTGGACTTTATGGGCCGAAGGGCCTGTTTCCACACTGTAATCTAATCTAATCTAATCTGTAAACTGGAGATTCGCTTCAGCGCACCAGTAAACAAAAAGTAAATGGTGAGCTGGGTACCAATACGTGGAAGAAGTGTATCAGAGAACTACTAAAATGAATACAACACCAACAGAATGAGATGCAGGGCATCTATAATTGGAGAGTTCGTGCAGGTGCCATTAAACTCGAAGTGGGATAATTGGGGCACAATAATTCTCAAAGGAAAAGTTGGTGCAATTCAAAGATTTGTGCAGGTTTGGTAAATGGGAGGATTAGTGAGGAGCAGTGGAGCATTAAATCGAATCACAGAGGCATACAACATGGAACCAGACCATTCGGTCCAACTCAGACATGCCTAAATTTAAGAATTTTGGCAGCACGCCACTAAATTGGAGAATTATTGCAAGGAACTACTGAATGGAATAATTGGACTACAGCTTATTTAAATAAGAACATTTGGCCCAGAGTATTAGATAATTGGAGAATTCCTGCATTGTAGCAGGCCATTTTGAGTGCGAGTGGCAGCGGAGGTAAGACGAACCTGAAAGACTGCAGCTAAGGTGAGGCAGCGGAGGAAGTGACGAGGACCAGAGGGGCAGCCGGGAAGGAAAGCAGCGACCATATATATCAGCAAGGCGGCTTACCCCGAGACTCTACAACGGTAGTGTCTCCTACCTGCCCTCCTCCTCTAACCTAGTTAATAAGATAAGTTTCATTCTAAACTTCCTCTATTGAATATAAGTTTGTTATTAATTTTATAGCCACTTGAGCTAAGCTTTCTACTTTAGTACTAAGTGGGTGTTCAGATAAGTCGGGTATGGACTCTTGGGCAGTTGCTTGCTCCTCCTGCAGAATGTGGCAGGTGGGAGACATGGCACACGTCTCCGATGGCTACATCTGCGGGAAGTGCACCCAACTCCAGCTCCTTCAAAACCGTGTTAGGCAATTGGAGCTGGAGCTGAATGAACTACGGATCATTCAGGAGGCTGAGTGGGTAATTGAGAGGAGTTACCGGGAGTTGGTCACTCCTGAGGCTCAGGACAAGGATAGATGGGTTACAGTTAGGGGGAGGAAAGGGGACAGACAGACAGTTCAGAGATCCCCTGTGGACATTCCCCTTAGTAATAAGTAAACCGTTTTGGATACTGCTGGGCGGATGATCTACCAGAGGAAAGCCATAGCAGTAAGTTCTCTGGCACTGAGCTTGACACTGTGGCAAAGAAGAGAAGGGGGCAGAATAGAAAAGTACTCGTGGTAAGGGACTCGTACTTAGGGGAATAGACAGGAGGTTTTGTGGTCAGGATCGGGATTCCCGGAAGGTATGTTGCCTCTCTGGTGGCAGGGTCCGGGATTTCTCCGATCGGGTGTATAAGGTTTAAAAAGGGAGGGTGAACAGCCAGAATTCGTGTTACATATTGGCACGAATGATATAGCCAGGAAAAGGATCGAGTATATAAAAAGTGATTCCAGTGGGTTAGGATGGAAGCTGCAAAGCAGGACGAACAGAGTAGTGTTCTCTAGTTTACCACCGGTGCCACGAGATAGCGAGGGGAGGAACAGGGAGCGGGCGCAGCTGAACAAGTGGCTGCGCAGCTGGTGTAGGAGGGAGGGCTTCAGATACGTACATAATAGGGATGCCTTCTGGGGAAGATGGGACCTGTACAAGAAGGACGGGTTGCATTTGAACTGGAAGGGGACCAATGTTCTGGGTGGAAGGTTTGCTCGAGTATTTCGAGAGGTCTTAAACTAGGATGGCAAGGGGGTGGGAACCTGAGCTGTATACCAGAGGTGAGAGTTGACGCAGATGAGGCAATAGCAAGAGGTAGACCAGCTAGTGGGAAGGATTTTCCTGGGAAAAAATCAGGGGATCAGTTAAAGCATGCTTGCTTTAAAACAAGGAATATCAGGTATAAAAGTGATTAACTTAGAGCATGGATCAGTACCGGGTGCTATGATGTTTTGGCCATAACAGAGATATGGGTTACTCACGGGCAGGAAAGGTTGCTAGATATTCCAGGATTTAATGCATTAAAAAAAAGGGAGGGGGGAAAGAGGAGAGGTTGTAGCACGACTAACCAGAAAGGGTAGCACGGCTACAGAAGCTTCCATTGCCGAAGAAAATCTGCCACCGAGTCAGTATGCTTGGAAATTAGGAACAGCAAGGGCACAGTCATCTCTTTAGGGGTTTACTACAGGCCCCCCAATAGCAGCAGGAAGATGGAAGAAAGCATAGGTCGGCAGATTTTGGAAAAGTGTGGATGTAGTAGGGTTGTTGTAATGGGTAACTTTAACTTTCCCAACATTGATTGGAACTTCCTTCGCGCAGAAGATTTGAATGGAGCTGTTTTTGTAAGGTGTGTTCAGGAGGGTTTCCTTAATCAGTACGTTGACAGGCCGACGAAGGGAGAGGCCATTCTAGACTTAGTGCTCGGAAACGAGCAGGGGCAGGTATCAGATCTTGTGGTGGGAGAGCATTTTGGTGATAGTGACCACAACTGCCTCACATTCTGCATAGCTATGGAGAAGGAGAGGATGAGGCAAAATGGGAGGATATTTAATTGGGGAAGAGGAAACTATGATGCGATTAGACATGAGTTAGAAAGCAGGGATTGGGAGCAATTTTTCCATGATAAAGGCACTATAGATATGTGGAGACTGTTAAGGAACAGTTGTTGCAAGTGATGAATAAACATGTCCCTCTGAGACAGGCAAGAAGTTGTAGGATAAAGGAACCTTGGATGACGAGAGCGGTGGAGCTTCTCGTCAAAATGAAGAAGGTAGCTTACATAAGGTGGACGAAGCTCGGATCAAGCTCAGCTCTAGAGGATTCTAGGCAGGTGAGGAAGGAGCTCAGCAATGGTCTGAGGAGAGCGAGGAGGGGGCACGAGAAAGGCTTGGCAGAACGGATTAGGGAGAACACAAATACGTTTTACACTTATGTCAGGAAGAAGAGAATGGTCAAAGAAAGAGTTGTGCCAATCAGGGATAGCATAGGGAATTTGTGTGTGCAGTCCGAGGAGGTAGGAGAAGCCCTAAATGAGTTTTTTTTTTGCTTCTGTCTTTACGAAAGAAACCAACTTTGTCGTGAATGAAACCTTTGCAGAGCAGGTGTGCATGCTGGAATGGAGAGAGATAGAGGAAGCTGATGTGCTGAAAAATTTGTCAAACATTAAGATTCACAAGTCGCCAGGCCCGGGCCAGATTTGTCCTCGGATGCTTTGGGAAACGAGAGCTGCAATTGCTTCGCCATTTGCGAAGATCTTTGCATCCTCGCTCTCCACTGGTGTCATACCTGAGGACTGGAGAGAGGAAAATGTAATTCCTCTCTTCAGGAAAGGAAATACGGAAATTCCCGGCAATTACATACCAGCCAGTCTCACGTCTGTCGTCTGCAAGGTGTTAGAAAGGATTCTGAGGGATAGGATTTATGACCATCTGGAAGAGCATGGCTTGATTAAACGCAGTCAACACGGCTTTGTGAGGGGCAGGTCATGCTCACAAACCTTATCGAGTTCTTTGATGATGCGACTAGTAAAGTTGACGAGGGTCGAGCTGTGGACGTGGTATATATGGATTTCAGCAAGGCTTTTAATAAGGTTCCCCATGGTAGGCTCATTGAGAAGGTCAGGACGAATGGGATTCTGGGGAACTTAGCTGTCTGGAAACAGAATTGGCTGGCCAACAGAAGACAGCGAGTGGTAGTGGAAGGAAAATGTTCTGCCTGGAAGTCTGTGTTGGAGGTGTCATTGACAGTCTAGAGGGCTGTTGTAGGCTGCAGCGGGACATTGATAGGATGCAGAGATGGGCTTAGAGGTGGCAGATGGAGTTCAACATGGATAAATGCGAAGTGATGCATTTTGGAAGGTCGAATTTGGAAGCTGAGTACAGGATTAAGGATAGGATTCTTGGCAGTGTGGAGGAACAGAGGGATCTTGGTGTGCAGGTACATAGATCCCTTAAAATGGCCACCCAAGTGGACAGGGTTGTTAAGAAAGCATATGGCGTTTTGGCTTTCATTAACAGGGGGATTGAATAAAGAGTCATGAGATCTTGTTGCAGCTCTATAAAACTTTGGTTAGACCGCACTTGGAATACTGCGTCCAGTTTTGGTCTCCCTATTATAGGATAGATGTGGATGCTTTGGAGAGGGTTCAGAGGAGGTTTACCAGGATGCTTTCTGGAATGGAGGGCTTATCTTATTAAGAGAAGTTGACTCAGCTTGGACTTTTTTCATTGGAGAAAAGGAGGTGGAGAGGGGACCTAATTGACATATACAAGATAATGAGAGGCATAGATAGAGTCGATAGCCAGAGACTATTTCCCAGGGCAGAAATGACTAACACGAAGGGTCATAGTTTTAAGCTGGTTGGAGGAAAGTATAGAGGGGATGTCAGAGGCGGGTTCTTTACACAGTGAGTTATGAGAGAATGGAATGTGTTGCCAGCAGCAGTTGTGGAAGCAAGGTCACTGGGAACATTTAAGAGACTACTGGACATGCATATGGTCACAGAAATGTAAGGGTGCATACATGAGGATCAGTGGTCGGCACAACATCGTCTGCTGAAGGGCTTGTTCTATGCTGTACTATTCTATGTTCTATGTTCTAAATGGGAAAATTGGAGAAGAACAATACTGTATGGGAGAATTAGAGTAGGAGGGTCTGAATGGGGCAAATTGGCTAGAGCACTTTCTCAGTTCTCAGACAATCCCCCATCAAGGACTTCTGACAAGTAACTCCCAGAGGACTGAATCTCAGACATGAAGACAATCCTTCACTTCTGACCCTCTTACAAAGACGCACTCTCTCAGCATTCATCCTCTGGCAGTGGTTCAGAACCTCAGTACTGACCCTCGAAGTGTGTAGCACAGCCTCATTTCTGACCCTATTACAAATTGGAACTGACTGAACATTAACCCACTCACTCAGTGCCTCAGTGTAACCAGGTCAGAGTTGAGGACTACTACAGCTTTCGGGAGTGAGAACAGAGGCAGTACTGAAGCACTGTCATAGACCTAGCAGTAAATGAGTACTTCCTTTTCAGAGAGTCAAACCTAAGGAAGTGTCTAATTTGCAGAGTTTCTGTCTGGAACGAGCACTGTAAGTATTTCCGCTCGATCATAGGGTCTGTCCCGGGGAGTACTGGAATGCCACTCCTGAGGCATTCACTCTTTGTTAGAGGGTCAGAAGTAACTGAGTGCTTCATTATCAGCGGGTAAGTTTGAGGTAGTATCTCTGTCAGAGGTCAATATTTCGTGATGTTCTCAGAGTCATAAGGTCAGAATGGAGGGATTTCATTAGTAACAAAGCGTAAATACTCAGCCAGTACCTCTTTATAGAATTCCTGCACTGTGAAACAGGCCATTAAGCCCAACCAGGTCCACAAGGACCCTTTGAAGAATAAACCACCTAGTCCTTTAGGCGAGCACATTTCGCTATGTTAACCCCTCACTATTACTGTTGAAAAATGTGGTGCTGGCAACACACAGCAGGCCAGGCAGCATCCGAGGAGAATCGACATTTCGGGCATAAGTCCTTCTTCGGGAATGAGGCTGGTGTGCCAAGCGGGCTGAGATAAAATGTCGGGGGGAGCGATTTTGGGGGAGTGGCGCTGGGAATACGATAGGTGGAAGAAGGTGAGTGTGAGGGTGATAGGCCAGAGTGGGGTTGGGGGCGGAGAGGTCCGGAAGAAGTTTGCAGGTCAAGAGGGCGGTGCTGGATCTGGGGGTTGGGATTAGATGAGGTGGGAGAGGGAAAATGAGGAATCTGGAGAAATCTACATCATCCGCGGGGTTGGAGAGTTCCTAGGCGGAAGATGAGGCGCTCTTCCTCCAGGCATCTTGTGGTCAGGGTCTGGCGATGGAGGAGGTCAAGGACCTGCATGTCCTTGGTGGACTGGGAGGGGGAGTTAAAGTGTTCAACCACGGGGCGGTTGGGTCGGTTGGTGCGGGTGTCCCAGAGGTGTTCCCTGAAACGTTCCAAAAGTAGATAGCCAATCTCTTCAATGTCGAGGAGACCACATCGGATGCAACGGATACAGTAAATGATGTGCGTGGAGGTGCAGGTGAATTTGCGACGGATATGTAAAGATCCATTGGGGTCTTGGAGGGAGGTGAGGTGGAGGTGTGGGCGCAAGTTTTGTACTTCTTGCGGTTGCAGGGGTAGGTGCCGGGACTGGAGGTGGGGTTGGTGGGGGGTGTGGACCTTAAGATGGATTCGTGGAGGGAGTGGTCTCTCCAGAACGCTGATAAGGGTGGGGATCGAAATGTATCCCTGGTGGTGGGGTCTGTTTGGAGGTGGCAGAAATGATGGTGTACGATACGATGTATCCGGAGCTTGTTGGGGTGTAATGTGAGGACCAGTGGGGTTCTGTCCTGGTGGCGATTGGAGGTTCAAGGGCGGAGGTGCGGGAACTGGAGGAGATGCAGTGGAGAGCATCGTTGACCATGTCAGAGGGGAAATTGCGGTCTTTGAAGAAGGAAGCCATTTGAGTTGTTCGGTAGTGTAATTCCCTCACTGTTACACCTAATTACCACATCCCACAAATATTTTTTAATTTAGCATGGACAATTCATTTAACTTGTATATCTTTCGATTGTAGGAGGAAACCGGAGCTCCCAGAGGAAACCTATGCAGACACGGGAGAATGTGCAGAACTCCACAGTCATTCGCCTGAGCCTGGAATCGAACCAGGGCCTCTGGCGCTGTGAGGCAGCAATGCTAACCACTGAGGGCCAGTTTCGAATAATTGCGGCACTGTCAGAGGATCTTGCCTGAGGGAAGGCTTTATTGTGAACATGACAATGATGTGGAGCAAGAGACGTTTTGTCAGATGATCAACACTGATGAAATGCCTTGTGGTAATGGGATCAAATTAAGTATTTGATCATGATTAAAGGTCAATACAGAGGTATTTCAGTTCTGTCGGAGGTCAGTAATGAGGGAGGACCTTTTCCTCAGATGATCAAGTTGATCTATTGCCTCGTTTGAACTGGGGCAGAATTGAGAGAGTGCCAGACATTTCTAGGTCATGCAGAACTTTCAGACAGCCAGTAGTGAGTGAATGTCTTTTGGTCAAACGCTCATCTTGTGGCAGCGTTCTGTGACAGAAGCTGAACACCCATGGTGTTGACTCACAGACAGGACGACAATCCCTTAAAATCGGTCCTTCAACAGTGCAGAGCTCCCTCAGTGATGACACTGTGAAAATGCAGCACTATGACCCTTCAGAACCATCTCACGATTGTCCCTCTGACAGTGCAGCACTCTCTTAATGTTCCAGCAGTGCAGCTCCCCCTCAGTACTGATGATCGAATAGGTTGGCAGTTCCTCAGTTGCCCCTCCGACAGTAGAACGTTCCATCCATCTCCGAAAATGCACCACCCCCCAGTCTTGACACTGTCAGAGAACAGACGTGTCAGTGCTGAGTAGCAGCATTGCATTTCGATTAGCGGGTCAGTGCTGGATTGAGGGCCTCATTGTCAGAGGGTGAACATTGAGATATTGAAGCAATGTCAGAGCACCAGTACTGAGGCCCTGGGGCACTTACATTGAGTTAAAGCAGTGGCACTGCATAACTGTCAGAGCTTCAACACTGAGGCAATTCCTCATTTTATGGTTAACAGCATTGACTGAGTGGCAAACCAGTACAGCATCAGTACTAACATGCTACATCACAGTCAGCAGGTCAATTGTCGAGCAGTGCCACCGTGTCAGAGGATCAAAAATGAGGCAGTGCCTCTTTGTCAGAGATTTAACATTGAGGCAGTGTCCCATTGTAAGAGGAACAGAACTAAGGGGGTGTAACATGTTTACAGCATGCCTCCTGAGATAGAGTAGGACTGTCAGTCCAGAATAAGATACACATTATCAGAGCACCCAGACTGTGGAACGCCTTTATATCGAAGATGTCTTTCTAAGAGTGTGCCTCTCAGCATTTAATAAGATTTTATGCCTCCATCAGACATTTCGCACTGTGGAGGAAAGTTTCAAGACGAGAGTCGAATAATACTTTGTTGGTTAATCGGGTAGAACAATGGCAGATTATCACACAATGACTGACTCCCTCAAGACTGAACCTCTTAATGTGTGTTCCTTCCTCATTTCTGTCGCGCTTATTGGAGGAGAGTCTCATTTTCAGAAAGTCAAATTTGTGGAAGTGCCTCATTGTCAGGCAATCAGAATGTAGTTAGGGCCACGTATTTCGACAGTCACTCCTGGGATTTTGCACCACCGTTAGTTGGTCAATTCAGAGGAAATGCCGCAATGTTAGAGATCAGTCCTCAGGTGATGCCTTTTTGTCAGAGAGTCAGTGCTGAGGGATTGCATCACTGGTATAGGGTAAGTACTGGTATAGGGTAAATACTGACATGATGCTCATCTTAATACGGTCAGATGTGAGCGAGTGCCAAATTGTTAAAGGGCAGTCCAGAGGCAGCCTATCTTTGTTTGTTCTGAATATAATCCTAATAATGGGTCTGACTGAACCGGTTCCACATTATATTGGATTAACAACTGAGAGGGTGCATCACAATTATAGGGACGGTAAATATTATTGTGGTCCTGATGAAATGCCGAATTATCAGAGATTTCCCGCCTCAGGCGACAGACTGTGTGGAGTTTTCACATTCTCCCTGTGTCTGCGTGGGTTTCCTCCGGGTGCTCCGGTTTCCTCCCACACTCCAAAAATGTGCAGGTCAGGTGAATTGGCCACGGGTCGGTGTGGACTTGTTGGGCCGAAGGGCCTGTTTCCACACTGTAAGTAATCTAATCTAAGTAATCTAATCTAATCTAGTACTGAGAATGCTCTCATTACCAGAGGTCTGTTCTGAGAGAGTACCTCATTGTAATGGAGCCAGAATTAAGGCAGTGCTACTAAATTAGAGGGTCAGTACTGCGGTATCACAGCGCAGTCAAAGGATCAGATTTGAGGCATCGTGTCATTGTCAGGAGCTCAGTTTGTGGACGTACATCTGTATGGGGTTCAAAAATTAGGTCGTGATTCATAGTCAGAGGGTCAGTTCTGAGGCAACAGTCGTTGCTGGAATGTCAGTCCTGAGAATGTGTGTTACTGAGGGAGAGTATCATTCTGAGAGCATAAAATTAAGCCGATACTTCACTTTAATTGGATCAGAATTGAGTGAGCGACACACTTTAAATGGTTAAATACTGAGGCGGTGGTGCTCTCTTAAGCAGGCAGTAATGAGCAAATCCAAATTTTCAGAGTGACAATACTGAGAGAAGACTTATCAGTCAGAGGGTCAGTACTGATGGAGTAGCATTTGTCACTTGGTCAGATCTGAAGGTGTACAATATTGTTGAAGTTTCAGTTTTGAAGGAGTGCTAGTAAGATAAGCTCTGTACTGTGAAAATGCCTTTGCTGGGGTGGAGTTTTGGGTGGCTAGAATGGTGGGCGAGGACAGAAATAGGGCGGTACTCCGGTATTGCAGCTCCTTCAGAGGGTCAGTACTGAGATGTTTTAGCATTGTCGCATGCTCAGAACTGTAGGAGTGCATTACTTTTCGTAAGTCAATACTCAGGTAGTATTGTGGTATTCAAGCTCTATCAGAGGGTTAGTGCTGAGTTGTTGCAGCACAGTCAGAAGGTCAGAACTCTGGAAGTGCACTATTGTCAGAGGATTATTGCTCAGACAACACTGAGGTATTCCAGTTCTATCAGAGTGTTACTATTGAGGCGTTGCAGAACAGCCAGATGGTCAGAACTGTGGGAGTGAATTATTGTCAGTCAGTACTCCGGCAGTTCCTCATTAGAAAGTGATCAGAATTGAGGGAGTGACACATGATCACAAGGTCAACAAACAGGTATAGCAGCATGAGCGTCGGTCTGAGGGACTCCTTCATTGACAGACAGGCAACACTGAGCCAGTGCGTCATTGTCCTGAGGTGGTGCAGCCGTCTGAGGGGAACCGTAGAGAGCAAGTGCTGCACTTTCAGAAGTTCAGTCCTTAGGGAGAAAATAATTTCAGAGCTTCAGTATTGAAGCAGTAACTGTAGCCACGTGCCGCAGGGACAATACTGAGGCAGTGCCTCATTCGAATTGGACAAAATCGAGGTTGTGGCACACATTCAGGGTCAGTTCTGACAAAGAACAAGGAACAAAGGACAAAGGAAATTTGCAGTTCAGGTTCCGGCTCTTCGGCTCTCCAAGCCTGAGCCAATACAAATGTACTGTCAAAACCTGTCGGTCAATTCCTAAGTATCTGGATCCATCTGCTCCCCACCCACTCATGCATCTGTCCAGACGCATCTTAAATGA
This sequence comes from Chiloscyllium plagiosum, assembly GCF_037043375.1. Taxonomy (NCBI): domain Eukaryota; kingdom Metazoa; phylum Chordata; class Chondrichthyes; order Orectolobiformes; family Hemiscylliidae; genus Chiloscyllium; species Chiloscyllium plagiosum. The sequence goes on along the minus strand of NW_028270175.1, from coordinate 87,614,041 downwards.
ATCTACCATGCCTGCCTCTGCCACCTCTGCTGGCAAAGCATTCCAAACACTGACGATCCTATGTGTGAAGTGCTCGCCGCGTGTATCCTCCTTAAATTTTCTAGCTCTCACCTTGAAAGGGTGACCTCCCATTACTGAATCCTTCACGCTGGGAAAAAGCTTATCTGTATCCACCTGTCTACACCCTTTATGATTTTATAAACCTCAATCAGGATCCAATCCCCGACAATCTCCTTTTTTTAAAAAGAAAATAAACGTAACTTACTCAACCTTTCTTCACACGTAACACCTTCGGTACCAGGCAACATCCGCGTAAACCTTTTCTGCACCTTCTCCAAAGCGTTCACATCCTTCAGGAAATGTGTGCACCAGAACTGTGCACAATATTCTAAATGCATCCGAATCAATGCCTTGGACAGTTTTAACATGACTTGCCAGCTTTTATACTCAATATCCCGTCCAATAAAGGCAAGCATAGTATATGCCTACTTGTCCAGTCTATCCACATTGTATCTTTAGGATACAATGGATCTGCACTCTCAGATCTCTCTGTCGATCAACTTTTCCCAAGACTCTTCCGTTCATTGTATAATTCGCTCTGGAATTAGTCTTGCCTAAATGTAACACCTCATAATTGTCTGGATTGAAATCCATCTGCCACTTTTCCTTCCAAGTCTCCAGTCTACCTATATCCTCCTGCATTCTCTGACAGTCCATTCTGCTTTCTGCTACTCCACCGATCTTCGTGTCATCTGAAAACTTGCTGATCAAACTAACAATGCCCTCTTCTAGATCATTTATGTGTGTTATGGACAACAGTGGCCCCAACACTGACCCCTGTGGATCACCACTGTTCACCTTTCTTCATTTCGAGAAACTCCCTTAAACTACTACTCTCTGTTTCCTTTTGCTCAACCAGTTCTTCATTCACGTGACTAGAACATGCTGCACACCATGTGACTTCATTTTCTCCATTAGTCCGCCACAGGGAACCTTATCAAACGCCTTACGCAAGTCCATGTATATAACAGCCCTTCCTTCATCTATCAACATGGTCACTTCCTCCAAGAAATCTGTTAAGTTAGTCAGGTTCGATCTCCCCAGCACAAAACCCTTTCTTTTCTAAATATAAATACATCCTATTCCTCAGTACCCTCTGCAGAAACAAGCCCACCACCGACGTCAGGCTCAGTGGTCTGGCGTTACCCAAAATATCCCTACTACCCTTCTTGTACAGAGGGACAACATGAGCTAACTACCAGTCCTCCAGCTCTTCACCTGTATTTAAGAATGCCACAAAAATATCTGTCAGGGCCCTAGCTATTTCATCTCTAGACTCCCTCAGCAACCTAGCAGACATCCTATCCGGTCCTGGGGATTTGTCCACCTTAATAACCACAAGCCTCCCCATCACGTCTTCCCTACTTTTGTCAACGTGATCCAGACTAACCAAACTTCCGTCTCTAATCTTAAGATTCATCATGTTCCTCTCCTCAGTGAACACTGTTGCAAAGTAATCATTCAGAATCTCACCCAATCTCTCAGGTTCGACACACAGCCTTCCTTCATTAACCTTTCGTGGACCAATTCTTTCTCTACTTGCCCGTTTGCTTCTTATATAAGAATAAAATTGCTTTGGTATTCTCCTTCAGTCTGCTTCCAAAACTATTTCATGACCACTTTTAGCCCGCTTGATTGCTCGTTTAAGACTTGAGCAACTCTTCCGATATTCCTGCAGGGCCCGTTCTGCTCTTGGCTGCATGGACCTTATGTATGCTTCCCTTTTCCTCTTGGCTCGTCGTAAAATTCCTCCTGTAATCCACTGTTCATGAATCTTGCCCTTCCGATATTTTGCTTTCCTGCACAATCTATAATCTATATTTAAATCCTCTGACATCACAAATGTGAACTTCTCTTCAAATAGCTGCATCCTATCCACACTTCCGAGGGCCTGCCTAATTTTGATATAATTGGCCTTGGCCAAGTTTAGTACTCTCCCCTTAGGACTACTCTCTCCTTTATCTACAAGTATGCTAAAATACACAGAATTGTGGTCACTGTCTCCAAGGAAATCCCACGCCACAACTTCGACAACCTGTCCTGGCTCATTCCCCAGTCCCAGGTCCAGTATGGCTTCTTCCCTCGTCGGCTATTGACATACTGCCATAGAAAACTCTCCTGGACGCTTCTTACAATTTCTACACCATCCAGATCTCTGGCGCTAAGTGTTTCACAGTTAATGTTGGAAGAATAAAATCTCCCATCACCACTACACTATTGCCTCAACATCTTTCCATAACCTGTTTACGTATTTGCTCTTCTACCTCACGCTCACTGTTGGGAGGCCTGTACTACAGCCTCTTTTTGTACTAAGTGCCCTTGTTGATTGGGTCAGCACTGATGGAGCACATTATTGTCAGCTGTTCAGTACTAAAGGAGAGCCTCATTTTCGGGGGTTCAATACTAAGCGAGTGCCTGACTATTATGCAACGCAGATCTGAGGCAGTATTCATTATTGAAGGTCCAGTCCGGTTGGAATCCCAGATTGTCAGGTACTCAGTACTGACGAAGGGCCTCATTATGTCAACATGAGAGAGTGGCACACATTTGCTTAGTCAGTACTGAGAATGTGGACATAGTCAAAGGGTCAGTTGAGAGGCAGTGCCGCATTTTCAGAGGTCACCCCATCAGTCTGACACTCTGACAGTGCTTCTCAGTACTAACCTGTTTTCGTGTTGCACTTACACAATCAAGATTCTTCCACAATGGAGCACTGCCTCAGTATTGGTCATCTGACAATGATGAATTCCCTCAGTACTGGCAATGATATTATTCCACAATTCCGACGATCTGGCATTCCTGACACTCTATACATTTTCCCGACCCCCGTTAATTGGGATAATCTAAGTCGGGTATCAGTAAATGGGAGACATAGTGCATAATGCCACGAAATCAGAGCATTGGAGAAGATCACCTTTAGATGGTCGAAAAATGTCAAGGCATCAGTAAACAGGAAAATAGCTGCAGGTTGACAGTAAATGGGAAATTTTCGTCAGTGGTCCAATAATTAAAGAATTATTGCAGAGAAGCATTAAATTGAAGAATGACTGCATCAGTAATTGGACGGTTCGTGCAGTGCACAACACAATTTTGGAAATTCGGCACTGGACGAATGATTCCATGTAATTAGTGAATAGAAGAACTGTGTTACGACATATTTAAATTGGGTAATTTGGAGGCTGGCATCAGATACTGTTCGAATTGGAGTCGGACATCTGTAAATCGTGGAACTATTTTACAGAACTGGGCCATGCCACCACTAAATGCAGTTAAAATTTGGACTGTAAAATCAGTGAACAATAAATGGGAGAATTGTTGCAGAGAGATATTCAAAGGAAGATTTGGAGCAGCACGTCTGGAAATACTGTAGGAAAAATGATGTATGATATCAGTCAGTTAGAGAACTTTGTTTCATGTGGTGCAAGGGGCGAATAATTTACAGCAACAGAACAGAACGAAGTGGAATAGATGCGGAAAATTATTGGAGGGCATCAGTAAATGGAAGACTGTCACAGTGCCGTCCCGCAATTCTGATTGTTTGACAGTGCTGCCAAACCACATTACTGACCTTCTCAATACAAACACGCCCACAACTCTAACGCCTGAGGCACTGAAGCGCTACCAATTGAGACACTCCTTCACAACTGAACCTCCAGCAATTAGTCGCTGCCTCAGAATCTAACCACTGACAGTAACGCACTCTCACATATCTGACCATCTGACTCCGAAGCACTAACCTCCGTGTTGAAGATCTGATGATACAGCAAGACCTCCTCTAATTTGGAAGCACTCTCTCAGTTCTGAACTCTTATAAAAGGGCCAGTGCCTCAGCAATGACACTTTCATAAAGGGTACTGCCTCAGAACTGAATCTCTGACACTGTCGCAATCCCTCACTTTGACCCTATTTAAATGAGACTCATGGGTCAGTATTAACCGTCTACCACTGATCTTAAAATCGGGCTGCACTCGCCCAATTCTGACCATGTTATATTGAGACAGCAGTTCATATTGACCACGGTTAGCAAAGGTATCCCTCATTTCTGACCGTCTGACAATGAGACACCTTTTCTAAACGTGTGTCAACTACTCAACTTTGACCCCTTACAATAAGAAACTGCCTCAGACCGGACCTTCTGACAATGAGGCTCTGCATCAGTCCTACCCATCTGATAATGAGGACCGTACACAGAACTGACCCTCTGACAGTGCAGCATACCTCACCACTGACTTTTTGACACCCTTATAATAAGGCACTGTGTCAGGATTGTCCCTCCAGTAATAAAACAATCCCAAATATCCCAGTCTGTGATAAAGCTTCAATACCTCAGCCCTCACCTTCTAATCATATTACTCTCCCTCTGTTCTGACCGCAATGCATTGAAGTACTGCCTCTGATATAATCTGCTAACAAAGTGGAATGCTTCGGAATGAATGTATGTCAAGAAGGCACATCGTCGTTTTGAACCTCTGCTAATGAGGCCTTGCAAAACCCAATACTGACCATGTAATTTTGATGCACATTCTCAACTGTCCCTCACAGTGGGACAATGTGTGAGGGCTGACCTTCTAAAAATGTGGCGGTCCCTCAAAAAACATTCTCTGACAATGGGCCACTGCCACATTGCGGACACTCTGACAATGACTCACAATCTGGACTGACCCTAAGATAGAACTGCACGTTTGTAGTACAACGACATACTGCCTCTGTGTTTATCAATTTCATGTTACACTGCACGATTTTTCCCATTATCTGAGATATTGAAGCAATGATGTTCAGAACTGTGAGAATGCATCACTGTCAAATGTTCAATACTGAGGTATTGCCTGTTATCAGAGTTTAAGAACTGAGGGAGTGTCTCATTATTTCAGGGTATGTAATGTCGTACTGCAACAATAAATGAGAGGACTGGTAACTCTAAATAGGAGCATTTGGACAGGGTAATACTGAATGGGAGAATTAGAGCAGAGCACACGCAAATGGGAGATCAATAAATGGGAGAATGGGGTAGGGCAGCAGTTAGTGTGGATCTTATTCACGGTATCGGAAAAAGTGGAAAATTTGTGTGGGATGCCAGTAACAGAGAGGATTGGAGTAGAGCATGTGGTTTGGGAGAACACGAGCAGGTATACAGTGAATAAGAGAAATGTTGCAAAAGAAGTAATGAAGTGGAGATTTTAATACATGATTTTTTTAAAAAAAATATGAGAAGTGCACGATTACCTGGAAGATGTGCATCAAGGAGCAAATAATGGGGTAATTTTTCAGTTCACCAGGTGGAGGATTTGTGCAGGATTGGTGAATGTGAGAATTGGTGGAAAGCAGGAGAGCCCGAAGTAGAGTCATGGAGATATACAGCACAAAACTACTCTTCATTTCAACTCGTCCATATCTAAACTTAGAAATTCTGGCAGCGTACCACTGAAAGGGAGAGTCGTTGCAGGGAATTGCTAAATGAAAAAATTGTGCTCGAGCTTTCTGAATTTGAGAATTTGGAGCAGGACGTCAGATAATGGGAGGATTGTTACAGGAAAACAGGAAATGAGATAATTGGGATAAGGCAATAATGGATGGGAAATTTGGAGTAGATCACCTCTGAATGGAAGAATTGGGCTATGGTAAACTCAGGGAATCCTCAAACAATTCCATAACACTCACTCTGTGACAAGTCACTGCCACAGGACTGAAATACTTCTTCATTTCTGACTATTTGGCAAAGAAATATTCCATAGGTACTAACCTTCTGACAGAGTTTCCGTATCTTAGCAGTGATCCTCTAATTATGTTGCACTCCCTCATTTCCGAACCCTCACAAAGATGCACTGGCTGAGGATTGACCCTCTCTTATTAATGCACACACGCATTGCCTCAGTGTAATGATGTCAGAATTGAAGGCTGCTTCATGAAGACAGAGGCAGTATTGAAGAGAGTAATTAGCTGAGTGAGTATTTAGGAATTTTGGCATTGGTGCTTTGAAATGTAGGTATTCGCTCACTACAAATCCTCTGACTAGGCACTGCCTCTGTCCTCACCCTCTCATCATGTATTCTTACCCCATGACAATGAGGAACTGAGGGAGTGCACGGGGAACAAAGCGTCAATAATCAGACTTTTTTTCTTTAAACAGTGTCAGAAATGAGGGAGTACTTCACAATTGAATCAAGAATACTGAGGTATTGGTCCCTGTCAGAGGTTTAACGCTGAGGGAGTGCTTCATTGTCAGAGGGACATAAGTGAAGAACTGTGTATTGTCTGAGTTCATTCCTGACTTGCCAGAGAGTCCGTGCTAAGTGATCCTCTGAGAAATGACAGGTTCCCAAGCCCAAGTTTCCTATTTAGGGGTGTTCAGCTCGAATTCTCCTGTCAAGTATTGCACTGTCCCAGTTCTCCCATTTACTGCTACACTGCTTCAACTTTCCGAACTGACCTGCCGCAAATTCACATATTCTTCCCTTATAGTGTCGCACTGGTAGAATTCTTCTATTTAGGCATGGATGAGTCGGACCAAAAGATCTGTTTCCGTGTTCTACATCTCTATGACTTGATTTAGGGCTTAACCGCTCTGCCCTAACCCTAACCCTAACCCTAACCCTAACCCTAACCCTAACCCTAACCCTAACCCTAACCCTATCCCTAACCCTAACCCTAACCCTAACCCTAACCCTATCCCTAACCCTAACCCTAAACCTAACCCTAACCCTAACCCTAACCCTAACCCTAACCCTAACCCTAACCCTAACCCTAACCCTAACCCTAACCCTAACCCTATCCCTAACCCTAACCCTAACCCTAACCCTAACCCTAACCCTAACCCTAACCCTAACCCTACCCCTAACCCTAACCGTAACCCTAACCCTAACCACTCTGCATTTACCAAGTCAGCAAAATTTGGATAAACATATGGATGAAAGTAGAATATTGTTGGACAGATACGTTGCAGATTGGTTCCACAGATCGGAACAACCTCGCGGGCAGAAAGGCCTGTTCTGGGCTGTGATGTTCTATGTTCTAATATATGGAACTGCACCAACTTTCCCATTGAGTGGTATCCTGCCCCATTTGACCCACTTAGAATTTAGTGATATCTCCATGAATTCTCCAGTTATTGATGTCCTGCATCACGTTTTCCATCTAGTTGTTCCGTGATACACCTTCCGCGTAATAGTGCCCTACTAATTTTTGTTCAAAGTTAAAAAGCAGACAGCACCAGGTTAAAGTCCAACAGGTTTAATTTGAAGCACACTCGCTTTCGCAGCGACATTCATTCATCAGGAGGTTGTGACAACCTGGTGTTGTGTGATGTCTTTGGAATATGGCCTGGTGATGTGTGACATTTAACTTTGTACACACCAGTCCAACACCATCATCACCAAATCATTTTTGTTCACTGAGTGATGCGCCCTACCGCATCTCCAATTAGCAGATGCTTGCACCATTTCCACTTATTATTGATATCCTATCCCTATTCTGCCGTTAGAACGTGCTCTGATCTAATATCGATTACATTGGCCGCCTGGCCAATATTCCATTGCAATCGCGCTATGCACGATATCCCCCATTTACTGATACCTACCAATTCTCCCATTTACTCATAACGTATAACAAATCCTCTACGTACTGATGCTCTCGCTAAAATCCAAAATTTCGGGGAACTTCACTGTAATTCTCCTAGTTACTGGTGTCGTGCCACAATTCTCTATCTTAGTTCCACTGTGCAGCAATTCTTCCGTTGACTATTTCTCTACAGTAATTCTCCCATTTAGTAGTCCGCTGCTAGAATTCTCTAATTTTGGCGAATGCTGCATGAAACCTCCACATTAACAATGCTACACAAATCCTCCCTTTAATGGTGATCTACACCATAGCTCCCAGTGAGTATTCGCCCTCCCCATCTTACCCATTGAGTTGGTCTCTCATGCACAACTTCCACACAATGGTGGTCTGTTGACTTTCTTTCATATAGTGGTGCCCTGCACCGAATCTCCACTTTACTGCTACTTTGCAACATTTCCTGACACTGTCATTCTCAGCTGTTGTTCTCACAATTACAGATGTTCTGCTCCAATTTCGTATTTACTAATGGCCTGGAAAAAATTCCATCTTAGGTTTGTTATAGTCTAATTCGCTGATTTCGTGGTTCCATGTGCAGTTCTACCATTTAGCAGTTTCTTTAGCTATTTCTCCCATTTCGTGCTCCGTTTCCCTGCACACATTTTCCCAATGACGTATTTTGTAGAAATTCTCTTTCATCAGAAACTGATCCAACTCCGTCAGTCCAAGATCTCCCATTGTGCAGCAGTTCTCTAATTTAGTGGTACCAGCACCAATTGTCCGATTTTTGATGTCCTGCAACATTTATCCCATTTATTTGTTCTCTGATGCACTTTTTATTTCATTAATAGTGAGTTGGAACATATCTGCAATTTACTCATGCTTGCAACATTTCTCATTTTTACTAAAACCCTTCTCCATTTCTCCTCATTACTTGGGCTCTGCTCTTACATGGGAGAATTGATGTCCTAGCCATTTCGGGTGTCCCACTCTCATTCCCCTATTTACCTTCGCCAAAGTTTCCTAAATAAGTTCCACTGTGCACAAAATCTTAAATTTAGGATTTCACAGCAACAATTCGCCCATTTAGTGCTCAGCTGTCAAAATTCTCGAATTCCCTGCACCAAATCTTCAAAGTACTGATCCTGCACAAATCATCACTTTAGTGTTGAAGTGCAGTGAAAGAGAATACTACAGTTGCTGGATGTTAGCGTCAAAAGTGTGGTGTTGGAAATGCACAGCAGATCAGGCAGCATCCAAGGAGCAGGAAATCCCTGATGAAGGGCTTTTGCGAAAAACGGCGATTTCCCAGCTCCTCGGATGCTGTGTGGCCTACTGTGCTTTACCAGCAAAACACTCTTGACTTTACTCTTGAACTGCACTTCCTCTCACCTTTAGTGGCGCCCTGTGTCGAGCATCCACCACAATTCCTTTGCAACATTCGACGTTTTTACTGATTTTCTGTCGGTCTTCTCCCATTTGTTCCAATTCTTTATATTTCTCGAAGTTGCAACATTTCTCTAATTTACTGACGCTCTGCAACAATTGTCCAATTCATTTTTGCCAGCACAAATTCCCACATTAACTTAAGTCCTGAACAATTTCTTCAGTCAGTATTACCCATCACCAATTCTCTTCTCGACTGATGCCACAACCCAATTCTCCCAATTTTAGTATTATCCTGACCCAATTCCTCCATTCAGTGTTGTCCTTTCATAATTCACGTTTAGTGCGAGTGTGCACCAATTCTCGTGTTTGTTGCCACACTGTACCCGTTCTCCCATTTATTCCACATCTACCCAAGTCTCCCATTTTATGCCACATTACGCCAGTTCTCCCATTTAGTGTCACATTTCACGAATTTCCCCATTTCGTGCAACATTGCCACAATTCTCCATTTATCGAATGTTTGACATGCTGGATGTCTTGAAACACAATAAAGTGGATAAATACCCAGCAATCGATCAATTATGTTGTAGAACTCTATGGGAAACTAAGGGAGTGATTGCTGAGATATTTGTATTATTGATGGTCACTGGTGAGGTGCCAGAAGACTGGAGGTTGGCAAACGTGGTGCCACTATTTCAGGAAAATTAAAGGGATAAACTGGGGAAGTGTAGAACGATTAACCTGACATTGGTGGGCAAGGTGTTAGAGGAAATCCTGAGAAATGGGATTTAGACGTGGTTAGAAAGTCCAGGACTGATTAGGAATTGACCGCATGTCTTTCTGCGTGCGCTTTCACTCACTTGATTCAGTATTTTGAAGAAGTAACGAAGCAGATTGATGAGGGCAGAGCGGTGGATGTGATCTATGTGGAAATCAGTGAGGCTTTCGAAAACGTTCCTCATGTTAGTCTCATTACCAAGGTTTTATCTCACGGAATACAGCGAGAATAGCCAAATGAATACGCAAGTTGCAGTGGATGGTGGCAGAGAGTTGCGTTTCAGGTTCTAGGCATGTGACCAATGGAGTCCAATAAGGTGCTGGGTCCACAGCTTTTCGACATGAATATAAATGATTTAGATTTGAATTAATATAGTAATTACGTTTGCAGATGACACCAAAGATTGAAGTGAAGTGGACAGCGAAGAAGGTTACCTCAGAGTACAACGGATTAGTAATTGGTCAGACCATTGAGAATAGGAGTTGGGAGGCAATTTTGAAGCTATTCAGGACATTGCTTTGGCCACTTTTGGAATATTGTGTGCAATTATGGTCTCCTTCCAATTGGAATGATATTGTGAACCTTGAATGGTTTCAGGAAAGATTTACAAGGATGTTGCCAGAGTTGAGGATTTGAGCTGCAGGGAGGTGCTAATTAGGACGGGGCTCTTTTCTCTGGTGAGTCAGATGCTGTGTGTTGACCTTATATAAATTTATAAAATCATGACGGGCATGGAGAGGATAAATAGACAAGGTATTTCCAAATACATGTACATCCTGTCCCTCAGGATTCCCTCCAACAACTTGCCCACCACCAAAGTCAGGCTCAATGGTCTATAGTTCCCTGGCTTGTACTTACAACCTTTCTTAAACTGTGGCACCAGGATAGGCAACCTGCCGTCTTCAGACATCTCATCTGTGACTATCGATGATACAAATATCTCAACAAGAAGCCCAGCAATCAGTTCTCTAGCTTCCCACAGATTTTTCAGCTACACCTGATCAGGTCCTGAGGATTTATCCACCTTCACTCCTCTGTAATATGGAGAACTTCCTCCTCTGTAATATGGACATTTTGCAAGATGACAGCATCTATTTCCCTATAGCTTCTATTTCCCGTATCCTTTTCCACGGTAAATACTGATACAAAATACTCATTTAGTATCTCCCCCATTTTCTGTGGCTCCACACGAAGGCTGCCTTGTCGAAATTTGAGGGGCCCTATTCTCTCCCTAGTTACCCTTTTGTCCTTAATTTATTTGTAAAAACTCTTTGGATTCTCCTTAATTCTATTTACCAAAGCTATCTCCTGTCCCCTTTTTGCCCCTAGTTTCCCTCTAAAGAATACTCCTACTTCCTGTATAGACTTCGAACGATTCACTCGACACATCCTGTCGATACCTTACATATGCTTCCTTATTTTTGTTAGTCAAACCCTCAATTTCTTTTGTCATCCAGCATTCCCTATACCTACCAGCCTTTCCTTTCACCCTAACTGCAATATACTTTCTCTGAATTCTCGTGATCTCATTTCTGAAGCCTTCCCATTTTCCAGCCGTCTCTTTACATGTGAACTTCTGCCCCCAGTCAGCTTTCGAAAGTTCTTGCCAAATACAGTCAAAATTTGTTTTTCTCCAATTTAGAACTTCAACGTGTAGATCTGGTCTATCCTTTTCCATCATTATTTAAAATCCATTTGATTTATGGTCTCTGGTCCCAAAGTGCTCCCCGACTGACAGCTCAGTCATCTGCCCTGCCTTACCTCCCAAGAGTAAATCAAGTTCTGCACCTTCTGTAGTAGGTACATCCACGTACCGAGTCAGAAAATTGTCTTGTACACACTTAACAAATTTCTCTCCATCGAAACCCTTAACATTATGGTACTCGAAGCCTATGTTTACTTATCGATAAAGGTACCCTTGAGAGGGAGCTATTTTCAGGCAGTGTTCCTACATGCTGGTAGTTTGGCCGTTTTCATCACAACGTTTCAATTTTCCCGTGTCTTTTAACCACAAAGCGTCGGAATGTATAATTGGCTTTTAAGATTGTCAATATACTGAATTCAAATTGGATTGATGTTTGGTGTTTTCGAAGAATAACTTAAACATATTGTCCTAATTCTAATCGTTTTTTGTCGTTTCCAGGGAACTAGCTGCCATAGCTACCTCAATAGCTGGAGCACATGTTATATTGTATCTTTCTTAAGAACATTTCGTGCTGTCAGTTAGTTTGTGCAATCTTTTAACTTTATTAAAGGTAGTGTACATCCAATAAGCCAATGGCGTGGTTAAAGGACAGTTGAAGAAGAGGAGAAATGCGAAAATAATACTTGGAGCTCAAATGTTACTGCACACTGGACAATAGAAATCCCTAAATAAGGTTTGGCTTATTTCCGCATGGCTAAGGGCCAATATCGGTGATTGGCAACGGCTATGGACACGAGCAGAGAGTAAAATGGGAAAATAAAAGGAAAGCAAAGGATGATTGTAAAACATGGCTGGCAGTAGAAAATATGCTTGCAGGAACAATAGACTATATGGATAACAATAAAAATAATCTTTCTAAGAAAATAGTAAATGCAGCTTCGATAATTAAACCGTTGAGGAATAGAACGGGAATAATTACTAGTGACACAAGGCATCAGCATTGCACAATACGGTCAGGTGTGTACAGAAATCCAGAAAGTGCAGGGCAGATGGTGAAAACAGTTAACATAGAAGGGACTCAGGCTCTATTGGAAACGTGAAAACAGCAATCTGGAATTGACAAGAGAGTAAATGATATGGTGATTAATTAATGGCAGCGTTGCATGTAATCTGTATGACACAAACATGTTAATGTGTATTCTTTTGAGCTGTAAATTGCAGAATTTCTCCGAGCAGGACTTCGAGAGCTCTCTGTGGTACAAGCTTGAATAAATTTACCTTGTTGCAATTTCCTCAGTTCTAAAGACTCGACCTTTGCAAAATCCCATGTCAGAGGCTCATGATGTTTCAGATTGTGCTCGAGCATTATTCTGCTTCTGTTGATGGAATGCAAGAGCTGAGCACTTACTCTGTAGACTCTACATGTAAAGCGCTAAATGCGGCAAAATGAGCACAGAGAAGCATGACAGAACACAGCAGAAAAACTAAACAATTGTGCAGAATTGTGTTGATCAAAAGGAACGTTTTAGAGACACCTTGGCATATCATGAGAGAAGGAAGCAGTAGAGCAGCTGATTAGGTTGTCTCACACTTGTGGCAATGAATCTGCATGATCTCCTCGTACTTGTTGCCGTTTATGGTGGATGACATAGGGGAAATGGAGAGTTCTGTAAAAATTATTATCTGACTAAGAGGAATCACAAAGACTTGATACACCAAGTGTTAAACACAAATTTGATTTAATTATAATTTTACCAAATAGGTAATTGCACTAATGGTATTTATGCACGTCAGAAGAAACAGGTCTCAGATGGTTTGCTTTGGAGATCGATGTTAACAGCATCCAAAGCCTAACCTTCACAATCACTCAGTGGACTCCGTTGTTGTTTAATCCATCCACATGAATCACAACTTCCCTTTTCACACAACTTGCTGGCATACGATCATTCTCCATGATTGAGTGTCTGCGTTTACAATGACTTGGGATAATTTCCAAGATGTAGTCCTACAGATGCAAATTGGAATTAAAAAATTAATCCGTAATGTCATTGATTTTACTGGAGCAGCGTATTATAATGTAGGTCTAAATGACGCAATGTTTTTGATTCATTCCTTGGTGCAACGGGCAAATCCTTCAACTGTGTTTCTTCATGAATAGATGACCGACTAAATATCTTTCTACACTCTGAGAAGATGAACAGATTCTCTCCACTGTGAAGTTGCTGGCGTCTATACGGCGTGGATGACCAAGTGAATACAGATCCAGAGCAGGAGATAGCTGGCTTGCTCCCCTGGCTTGTTGAGAATGTTTGAGTGTTTGCGTTGTGCCATGAGGTTGCACATCATGTTGAAGTATGATCCCGCTGCTGCTCAGGGAAAGAATGAAGTGAAATTGTATCTTGTAGGCACTATGCAAATAGTTCAATGACATATAGTGAGCACTGAAAGGGCATGACTGGAAATAGAAGCAAATCTAAACAATGGTGCAGTACCACAACTACGGTAAAAGGAATTTCAGAGATAACAGGACAAAACGGGAGGGAAGGCAGCGTCAGAGATAGCTGACCAGATTGTTTCATTCTTCATCGCAAAGTCCCTCTATGACTCACTCACACTTGGGTTGGATGTAAGGATGGAGGATATCGGTACATACAGAGACGTTTGAAAATCTGACTTGCAGAGATTTGATGCAGACTGTATGCATCATCTATTTTAGATAAAATTGATATTTTAAAGCTGGAAAAGATAACCAGATTAATGACATTTAAAGACATTCCCAGCAACAGGTCTCAGTTAGTTTATTGTGGAAACAAACGTCAATTGCATCAAAATTCTATGTTTATAAACAGAAAGTGACCGAATTGTTGTCAAATTAAATGTTGAAGGAACAGATAATCCTTGTTAATACACTGTGCAGGGAGACAGTTTCTATCAGGTGCGAACTTGAACATGTGCAACGATTTTCCAAAACCGAGTCCTCCAGAAACACAATTATATTTTATTTCTAGAATAAGAACACTTTCAATATAGCATGATTTAAGAACATCATTGCAAGGATCCAAAGAACAATATGCATTGATTGGGGTGGGCAAGAGAAAGCATAAACATGTAGCTGTGGTGATTTGTACACTTTCTGGTGTCTCAGTGGGCGGGGTGACTGAGTAAACCACTTTCCTCACATGGAGTAAGTGAATGGTATTTTTCCGATGTGTATTGTGTATTGTGTTTGGAGTTTCGATGTCTGAGAGAGCTCCCTTCCCACAATCAGAAGAAGTGAATGGCCTGTCCCCAGTATGACTGCGATGGTGAGTTTTTTGCTTGGATGGGTACAGAAGTAACTTCCCCGCATTCCCACATTTCAATGGTTTCGCAAAAGTGTGAGTGTTTGGACATTTCAGATGAATTATTCCAAAAGCTGCCAGATGCAGATCAAGGGCGTCCATCCCTTGTGAGTGATGCTTTCGTCTTCAATGTACAAAATCTTGAGTCAGCATGATTGTGATAAAGAGTGACTGATACTCTTATAAAGTATCAGTCATAAATTTGGGGATCTATAATTCGTCCTTTCAAAACATAACATGAGCATAGCAGTGAGGGAAAAAAACATGAACGTTCACACTTTATAAAATACAATAAAACCAGTCGATCATTTGTAAGCTGATACTTGGGAGAAAAAAGGCAACGTAATGCCATCATACATTTCATTAAATCTTTGCAGTGCAAAATGAGACCAATCGATCTGTCGAATATTCACTGATCCTCTGAAGATTGTCTCACACAAACCTAGCACCCCCACCACACTCTGCCCATAACTCGACATTTAGCATGGCCGATCTGCCTACTCTGACCATCTTTAAACTGTGTGAAGAAACCAGGGAAACCCACACAGATATGGAGAAAAAGAAACTGCACACAGTCAAGCATGAACCCAACACTAGAATTGAATGCAGGTTCATGGTACTACATGGCAGCTGTGAAGACCACTGTGGGACATTCCGCACCATTTTAACTCAAAATGGATTAAAGGCTCAGTAGAAATAAATATTAAGAAAACATTAAAATTGTATATGTGTAAGACTCCTTAAAACTCTCTGACTTCCTTTTGTTTTCAAGATCAATTAACTGGCATATTTTTCAATACAGGTTCTCATTGGTTTTATGTTCCTCAATGATAAATTTTCATATGCCTGAAAATTCAAGTTGGGTTTCAATTATATCCAGAGTACAATATAAATGCCCACTAGTGTTTGCAAACATACATACATAAAAGTTCGTTTATAATTACAGCCTAACAATTGTCAGAAAGTCAACATCATGTGAGCGCCTTCAGCACTTGCATGACAGTGGTTCATGTGGCTCATTCTCGAAGGCTCAACAGACATCTCAGGATCGAGATCTTCTTCTCCACCTTTGCCTATATATGAGATTAAAGCTTTATTCAGAATGAAACTTTCAGTGCAATAGGAAGAAACAATTCGATAGAAATAAATGTTATAAAAGCAGCCTAATCAACACTGACTCGGCAGTGACCATTAGAAATCCCCATGTACCTCATAATGTCACTCGCTCGACAATCCCATAATAAAAATCACTGGATCCCTCTGCATTCAAAGTTCTCCGGGTTTAGACACAGCTGCTTCTCCGTCATTTTCACTCCAGCGAAAACTGCTCCACAAAGAAACAAACTAACAAGCAGCCGTCACCACCATCAGAATCTAAGAAACAGTCAGCCATGTTCTGGGACTGACAGATGCAGGAAGGATATGGAGAAGTGATATTAGCAGACGCTGACAACGATTTCAAACAGACACAGATTGCTCGGGGGCACAGATTGACCAAGCAGTCAGCAACAAGGCACCAGGGAAACAACCACAAGCAGGAGGAGGTGCACGGACAGAGCCGGACTTGATATTAATCCCACAACTGTCATCCTGAGCTTCTGAGTTTGTCGAGTTCACAGAGAGTACCGACAATCTGGCAGCTTGGTAAACCTTGACCCAGACCAGACAAGTAGCGAAACCGTCCAATAAGGGTCTACGTGGAACCAGCGTTGTTTGCCCATAGTTTAAAATGCTCTTGACCATGAATATATAGTGTTCGTGTGAATAGTTTGAGATGGAGAAACTGTATTTAATCCGGTGGACACGTGAACGTCAAAGAAACCCGCAGAAGTGAAATCCACAGGGACGTCCCGAGAGAGATAGAAGGAGAGAGAGAAGACAGGGGAGTCAAATTCCCAGAAGGTGTTGCTGGAACTAAACAACTGGTTTGTATTTTCTCACAAGCATCGTACTGATTGGAGACAAAAGAACAGATATCAGAAAATGTTGAAAGATGATGGGAACTTTCTTATTTGCTTTTGAGCAGTAACTCAACAGAAACTGCTTTAAAAAACATACAATTATCAAGATCGGCAGGATGCACAGCTATCCAGGGGAAACCATGAGGATTACCTTAACAACTCGTCTATGAAATTGGCAGCGAGATAAAAGCATTTCACTTCGAAATATTTTTCATCTGTTGATATTTTCTACGTTTGTATACGATTGTATATGCTTTTCCTTGAGGATTTCTGACATCCGGTCCACATCTCAGCTAGACACATCTGTTAACTCTTTACTTCTCCATAAGCACTTTCTTTGATTTGGTAAAGTGAGCAATTTCTTTGCAAACTTCTTCAGCTCTTTAACCGATAATTCTCTTTGTTTACTTGCAACCCTCGCCTTGATCACAACCTGAACCATTCAGCTTGTTTCTCTCCCCACGGACATGGATGAATTCAGAGTACACAGGCGAAAGAAGAAAGTGCTTCGGCCAATCGAGTGTGAACCGGTTAAAAACACAACAACCAAACTGCTTTAAAAACGTTTCCAGCATTTGGCAGATTGCCTTGAATACCTCGGTAACGCATGTAAATACCGAAACGCTTCTCAAATGTTGTGATGATTTCTGCATCTACAACAAATACTCCAGATTCCCATCACTCTCCAGATGTAAAACAGCAATGTACTCTAAATCTTCTACCCTTTACTTTAACCAGGCCCCTGGACATTCATGCATTCACCATGAGGAAAGAATCATTCTGAGTCTCCTGTCTATGTCTGTCATCATTTATGCGTCTCAATCATATCCCCACAGTCTGATTTGTGCCAAAGAAAGTAAGCCCAATTTATGAGGGCGGTGTACTTCCTTGATGATGGAGAGAAACTAGCCTCTCCTCCGCTGGAAATTCTTTGGAGAATGATCGATCACTATCACTAACATCTTAACTGTTTTCTGCGCATTCAAACCAGTGAGGTTTCTGGCAGAGAACCGAAAGCCTACAGTCTCGAATTGGGATTGGGAGAAAGAGGAAGGTGAGGTGGAGCGATATACTATAAGTCCCACAGCTTCAAGCAATACATTTCCATTTTCTTGATCAGTGCTGGGCGTTAAGAAACACAAACCTACCAATTCCAGTGAAACATACATTGGAAAGCATCCATTGTAAATAGCTCTTCCTGTTCTGATGTCTTCCTGGACCTGTCACTCAGAACTCATTTTCCTCCAAGTTCACACAGCAACATTCCAGCTTGCAGTTTCCTGGCCCGTAATTCACTCATTCCCAGGTGTGCGACAGTCCGAAACGAGGAACTCAGAGAACCTTATCTGTTGTATCGATAATCTAATCCAATCATGTTTCTTTATGGTATTATCTTTTCCCAGATTCCCACCTTCAGCCGTTATCTCTGTCTTCCAGTTTAATAAAACAATTTTATCTTCGTTCCACTGGTGATCGTGTGTGTGTGTGTGTGTGTGTGTGTGTGTGTGTGTGTATCACATTTCTAAGACTGGAAACATCGGCAGTGCTTTTCATTCTAAAGGACAAATACTCGATCTAAACATTATCAAATCATTCAATTCACATTTCGGTGTATGTTTTAATGTTTTCACAGAAACGTTTTATTTTTTTTGAGCCCTTTCACATTTTGGCGTTGAGAAATAATACTGTACCCAAACAGAAGAGATAAGAGGATAATTTAATAACTTATCAACAGATGGTGAGTAGCCACTTTAAAGTGATTATAAACCGCTTCGTATGAACATATGCAGAGAAAATTAAACGCTAACAACGAATTAAGCAAATACTCTGATGCAGTTGATAATTGTTGCGCTTATGTTTCCTTTTAACAAATCCAACAATTATAGTCCTGGATATAATGCTATTTCAATTATATGAGATAATAGTAGGACCAGTTTCTCAACATTTTTTCAAAGAACAATTTTAGCATTGATCAGGAGCAAACGTTCAGTTGAGGTAAATAGTATAACAAAGCATTGAGAAGATGTGTGACACAATTTATTTTCACTGCGTACTTCACTGTGATCTGACAGAATTGGATCACAGTGCTGTGCACAACAATATTCTCATGTTAAACAGACTATTCAAAATGATGAAAATGACCAGGAAAGAAAAGACAACGTAAGGAGCAAAAACAGAAATTCTTCAAAATGCTGAGCAGGTCTGGCAGTGTCTGTGCACAGAATCAACGTTAACATTTCGGATCGAGTTACCCTTCCAAAGAACTGCATCATTTGTGATTTGTCTTCACAGATGCTACCAGAATTTCTATGCTTTTCCAGCAATTTTTGTTTTTTTCTTGATTTACAATATTCGCAGTTCTTTCTGGATTGCAAATTAAATACACATGGCATTAGTAAAACAATTGGTAGACGTAATACGTGTTTATTCGAGGGTTTGTTTTTGTCCTTTCCTTACATTCCATGTTAATTTTAAACTTGCTTGAAATGTGTAAAAGTATTGCAATTGCATTTCTCAGTAGAATGGCCTGCAGAGGAGGAAATCTTGCCATTATTCCCTCTTCGGCTCGTCGCCATCATTCATTTATTTTCTTTCAAAAGCTGATTAAATTTAATTATATACATGTTTTACACTTAAATCTCATCCACTATATTGACAAAGCGTGTTTCAATATGATAACAGATAGCACAGTAGACATTATTAATAGAAGATCTTTTCTGTTTTAAATTTGTGAAGGCTTACCAGTCCTCACGTTTACATTTATTTGCAGTACAATTTTAATTATGTTCAGCACTGTCCAAAT